>NC_089989.1:1288571-1610714 GCF_036417845.1 Apteryx mantelli
ATCTCTTCGCTGCCTTGCCAACAAGCAAACCGCTGCATCTCTTCGCTGCCTCACCAACAAGCAAACCACTCGATCTGCTCGCCGCCTCGCCAGCATGCAAAGCGCCGCGTCTCTTGGCCGCCTCGCAAACTAAACGCTGCATCTGTTCAGTGCCTCGCCAAAAAGCAGAGCGCTGCGTGTATTCGCTGAGTGGCAGAAAGCAAAGCACAGCGCCTGTTCGCTGCCTGGCCAACAAGCAAAGCGCTCCATCTCTTCGCTGCCTCGCAAACGAAGGAAGCGCTGCGTGCCTTCGGCGCCTAGCAAAGCAGCGCGTGCCTTCGCTGCCTCGCCGCCTAAGAGAGCGCTGCGTGCCTTCTCGCCCTCGCCGCCTAGCAAAGCGCCGTGTGCCTTCGCCGCCTCCCCAATCGCTTCGTGCCTTCGCCGCCTAGCAAAGCGCCTAGCAAAGCGTCCTCAGCCTTCGCTGCCTAGCAAAGCTCCACGTCGGCTCGCCGCCTAGCAAAGCACTGTGTGCCCTCACCGCCTCGCACAGCGCTGCGTGCCTTCGGCGCCTGGCAAAGCGCTGAGTGCCTTCGGCGCCTGGCAAAGCACTGCGTGCCCTCGCCGCCTCGCACAGCGCTGCGTCCTTGGGCGCCTGGCAAAGCGCTGCGTGCCTTCACCGCCTCGCCGCCTAGCAAGGCGCCCTAGCCCGTCCACCACGATCAGATCGCTGCGTGCCTTCGCTGCCTCGGTGCTTAGCAAAGCGCCACGTGCCTTCGGCGCCTACAAAAGCGCCGTGTGCCTTCGGCGCTACTACGGCGTTTGCTAAGCGGCGAGGCGGCGAAGGGACGCAGCGGTGTGTGAGGCGGCGAAGGCAAGCAGCGCTTTGCTGGGCGGCGAGGCGGCGAAGGGCCGAAGCGATTGGGGAGGCGGTGAAGGGACAGGGCGCTTTGTTGGGCGGCGAGGGCGAAAGGCACGCAGCGCTTTCTTAGGCGGCGAGGCGGCGAAGGCACGCGCTGCTTTGCTAGGCGCCGAAGGAACACGGCGCTTTGCTAGGCGGCGACGGCACGCGCAGCTTTGCTAGGCGGCGAGGCGGTGAAGGGACACGGCGCTTTGCTAGGCGGCGAGGGCGAGAAGGCACGCAGCGCTTTCTCAGGCGGCGAGGCGGCGAAGGCACGCGCTGCTCTGCCAGGCGGCGAAGGCACGCCGCGCTGTGTGAGGCGGCGAAGGCACGCAGCGCTTTGCTAGGCGGCGAGGCGGCGAAGGCACGCGCTGCTCTGCCAGGCGCCGAAGGCACGCCGCGGTGTGTGAGGCGGCGAAGGCACGCAGCGCTCTCTTAGGCGGCGAGGCGGCGAAGGCACGCGCTGCTCTGCCAGGCGCCGAAGGCACGCCGCGCTGTGTGAGGCGACGAAGGCACGCACGGCTTTGCCAGCCGCCGAAGGCACGCAGCGCTTTGCTAGGCTGCGATGCGGCGAGGCGCCCAACGCAGGCAGTTCCTTGCTAGGCGCCCAAGGAACACGGCGCTTTGCCTGACGGCGACGGCACGCGCAGCTTTGCTAGGCGCCCAAGGCAGACGACGCTTTGCTAGGCAGCGAGGCGGCGAACGCACAAAGCGATTTGCTCTGCGGTCATTCGCTGCCTCGCACAAGAGCTAACCACTGGGCATGTTGGCTGTCTCACAAACAAGCAGACTGCTGCGTCTCTTCGCTGCCTCGCCAACTAGCAAAGTGCTGCCTCGCTTCGCCTCCACGCCAAAAAGCCATCCGCGATGCCACTGCGCCACCTGGTGCACAAGCAAAGTGCTGCATCTCTTCGCTGCCTCGCACAAGGAGCAAGCACTGTGCATGTTGGCTGTCTCACAAACAAGGAGACTGCTGAATCTCTTCGCTGCCTTGCCAACAAGCAAACCGCTGCATCTCTTCGCTGCCTCACCAACAAGCAAAGCACTCGATCTGCTCGCCGCCTCGCCAGCATGCAAAGCGCCGCGTCTCTTGGCCGCCTCGCAAACTAAACGCTGCATCTGTTCAGTGCCTCGCCAAAAAGCAGAGCGCTGCGTGTATTCGCTGAGTGGCAGAAAGCAAAGCACAGCGCCTGTTCGCTGCCTGGCCAACAAGCAAAGCGCTCCATCTCTTCGCTGCCTCGCAAACGAAGGAAGCGCTGCGTGCCTTCGGCGCCTAGCAAAGCAGCGCGTGCCTTCGCTGCCTCGCCGCCTAAGAGAGCGCTGCGTGCCTTCTCGCCCTCGCCGCCTAGCAAAGCGCCGTGTGCCTTCGCCGCCTCCCCAATCGCTTCGTGCCTTCGCCGCCTAGCAAAGCGCCTAGCAAAGCGTCCTCAGCCTTCGCTGCCTAGCAAAGCTCCACGTCGGCTCGCCGCCTAGCAAAGCACTGTGTGCCCTCACCGCCTCGCACAGCGCTGCGTGCCTTCGGCGCCTGGCAAAGCGCTGAGTGCCTTCGGCGCCTGGCAAAGCACTGCGTGCCCTCGCCGCCTCGCACAGCGCTGCGTCCTTGGGCCCCTGGCAAAGCGCTGCGTGCCTTCGCCGCCTCGCCGCCTAGCAAGGCGCCCTAGCCCGTCCACCACCATCAGATCGCTGCGTGCCTTCGCTGCCTCGGTGCTTAGCAAAGCGCCACGTGCCTTCGGCGCCTACAAAAGCGCCGTGTGCCTTCGGCGCTACTACGGCGTTTGCTAAGCGGCGAGGCGGCGAAGGGACGCAGCGGTGTGTGAGGCGGCGAAGGCAAGCAGCGCTTTGCTGGGCGGCGAGGCGGCGAAGGGCCGAAGCGATTGGGGAGGCGGTGAAGGGACAGGGCGCTTTGTTGGGCGGCGAGGGCGAAAGGCACGCAGCGCTTTCTTAGGCGGCGAGGCGGCGAAGGCACGCGCTGCTTTGCTAGGCGCCGAAGGAACACGGCGCTTTGCTAGGCGGCGACGGCACGCGCAGCTTTGCTAGGCGGCGAGGCGGTGAAGGGACACGGCGCTTTGCTAGGCGGCGAGGGCGAGAAGGCACGCAGCGCTTTCTCAGGCGGCGAGGCGGCGAAGGCACGCGCTGCTCTGCCAGCCGCCGAAGGCACGCCGCGCTGTGTGAGGCGGCGAAGGCACGCACGGCTTTGCCAGCCGCCGAAGGCACGCAGCGCTTTGCTAGGCTGCGATGCGGCGAGGCGCCCAACGCAGGCAGTTCATTGCTAGGCGCCCAAGGAACACGGCGCTTTGCCTGACGGCGACGGCACGCGCAGCTTTGCTAGGCGCCCAAGGCAGACGACGCTTTGCTAGGCAGCGAGGCGGCGAACGCACAAAGCGATTTGCTCTGCGGTCATTCGCTGCCTCGCACAAGAGCTAACCACTGGGCATGTTGGCTGTCTCACAAACAAGCAGACTGCTGCGTCTCTTCGCTGCCTCGCCAACTAGCAAAGTGCTGCCTCGCTTCGCCTCCACGCCAAAAAGCCATCCGCGATGCCACTGCGCCACCTGGTGCACAAGCAAAGTGCTGCATCTCTTCGCTGCCTCGCACAAGGAGCAAGCACTGTGCATGTTGGCTGTCTCACAAACAAGGAGACTGCTGAATCTCTTCGCTGCCTTGCCAACAAGCAAACCGCTGCATCTCTTCGCTGCCTCACCAACAAGCAAACCACTCGATCTGCTCGCCGCCTCGCCAGCATGCAAAGCGCCGCGTCTCTTGGCCGCCTCGCAAACTAAACGCTGCATCTGTTCAGTGCCTCGCCAAAAAGCAGAGCGCTGCGTGTATTCGCTGAGTGGCAGAAAGCAAAGCACAGCGCCTGTTCGCTGCCTGGCCAACAAGCAAAGCGCTCCATCTCTTCGCTGCCTCGCAAACGAAGGAAGCGCTGCGTGCCTTCGGCGCCTAGCAAAGCAGCGCATGCCTTCGCTGCCTCGCCGCCTAAGAGAGCGCTGCGTGCCTTCTCGCCCTCGCCGCCTAGCAAAGCGCCGTGTGCCTTCGCCGCCTCCCCAATCGCTTCGTGCCTTCGCCGCCTAGCAAAGCGCCTAGCAAAGCGTCCTCAGCCTTCGCTGCCTAGCAAAGCTCCACGTCGGCTCGCCGCCTAGCAAAGCACTGTGTGCCCTCGCCACCTCGCACAGCGCTGCGTGCCTTCGGCGCCTGGCAAAGCGCTGAGTGCCTTCAGCGCCTGGCAAAGCACTGCGTGCCCTCGCCGCCTCGCACAGCGCTGCGTCCTTGGGCGCCTGGCAAAGCGCTGCGTGCCTTCGCCGCCTCGCCGCCTAGCAAGGCGCCCTAGCCCGTCCACCACCATCAGATCGCTGCGTGCCTTCGCTGCCTCGGTGCTTAGCAAAGCGCCACGTGCCTTCGGCGCCTACAAAAGCGCCGTGTGCCTTCGGCGCTACTACGGCGTTTGCTAAGCGGCGAGGCGGCGAAGGGACGCAGCGCTGTGTGAGGCGGCGAAGGCAAGCAGCGCTTTGCTGGGCGGCGAGGCGGCGAAGGGCCGAAGCGATTGGGGAGGCGGTGAAGGGACAGGGCGCTTTGTTGGGCGGCGAGGGCGAAAGGCACGCAGCGCTTTCTTAGGCGGCGAGGCGGCGAAGGCACGCGCTGCTTTGCTAGGCGCCGAAGGAACACGGCGCTTTGCTAGGCGGCGACGGCACGCGCAGCTTTGCTAGGCGGCGAGGCGGTGAAGGGACACGGCGCTTTGCTAGGCGGCGAGGGCGAGAAGGCACGCAGCGCTTTCTCAGGCGGCGAGGCGGCGAAGGCACGCGCTGCTCTGCCAGGCGGCGAAGGCACGCCGCGCTGTGTGAGGCGGCGAAGGCACGCAGCGTTTTGCTAGGCTGCGATGCGGCGAGGCGCCGAACGCAGGCAATTCCTTGCTAGGCGCCGAAGGAACACGGCGCTTTGCCTGACGGCGACGGCACGCGCAGCTTTGCTAGGCGCCCAAGGCAGACGACGCTTTGCTAGGCAGCGAGGCGGCGAACGCACAAAGCGATTTGCTCTGCGGTCATTCGCTGCCTCGCACAAGAGCTAACCACTGGGCATGTTGGCTGTCTCACAAACAAGCAGACTGCTGCGTCTCTTCGCTGCCTCGCCAACTAGCAAAGTGCTGCCTCGCTTCGCCTCCACGCCAAAAAGCCATCCGCGATGCCACTGCGCCACCTGGTGCACAAGCAAAGTGCTGCATCTCTTCGCTGCCTCGCACAAGGAGCAAGCACTGTGCATGTTGGCTGTCTCACAAACAAGGAGACTGCTGAATCTCTTCGCTGCCTTGCCAACAAGCAAACCGCTGCATCTCTTCGCTGCCTCACCAACAAGCAAAGCACTCGATCTGCTCGCCGCCTCGCCAGCATGCAAAGCGCCGCGTCTCTTGGCCGCCTCGCAAACTAAACGCTGCATCTGTTCAGTGCCTCGCCAAAAAGCAGAGCGCTGCGTGTATTCGCTGAGTGGCAGAAAGCAAAGCACAGCGCCTGTTCGCTGCCTGGCCAACAAGCAAAGCGCTCCATCTCTTCGCTGCCTCGCAAACGAAGGAAGCGCTGCGTGCCTTCGGCGCCTAGCAAAGCAGCGCGTGCCTTCGCTGCCTCGCCGCCTAAGAGAGCGCTGCGTGCCTTCTCGCCCTCGCCGCCTAGCAAAGCGCCGTGTGCCTTCGCCGCCTCCCCAATCGCTTCGTGCCTTCGCCGCCTAGCAAAGCGCCTAGCAAAGCGTCCTCAGCCTTCGCTGCCTAGCAAAGCTCCACGTCGGCTCGCCGCCTAGCAAAGCACTGTGTGCCCTCACCGCCTCGCACAGCGCTGCGTGCCTTCGGCGCCTGGCAAAGCGCTGAGTGCCTTCGGCGCCTGGCAAAGCACTGCGTGCCCTCGCCGCCTCGCACAGCGCTGCGTCCTTGGGCGCCTGGCAAAGCGCTGCGTGCCTTCGCCGCCTCGCCGCCTAGCAAGGCGCCCTAGCCCGTCCACCACCATCAGATCGCTGCGTGCCTTCGCTGCCTCGGTGCTTAGCAAAGCGCCACGTGCCTTCGGCGCCTACAAAAGCGCCGTGTGCCTTCGGCGCTACTACGGCGTTTGCTAAGCGGCGAGGCGGCGAAGGGACGCAGCGCTGTGTGAGGCGGCGAAGGCAAGCAGCGCTTTGCTGGGCGGCGAGGCGGCGAAGGGCCGAAGCGATTGGGGAGGCGGTGAAGGGACAGGGCGCTTTGTTGGGCGGCGAGGGCGAAAGGCACGCAGCGCTTTCTTAGGCGGCGAGGCGGCGAAGGCACGCGCTGCTTTGCTAGGCGCCGAAGGAACACGGCGCTTTGCTAGGCGGCGACGGCACGCGCAGCTTTGCTAGGCGGCGAGGCGGTGAAGGGACACGGCGCTTTGCTAGGCGGCGAGGGCGAGAAGGCACGCAGCGCTTTCTCAGGCGGCGAGGCGGCGAAGGCACGCGCTGCTCTGCCAGGCGGCGAAGGCACGCCGCGCTGTGTGAGGCGGCGAAGGCACGCAGCGTTTTGCTAGGCTGCGATGCGGCGAGGCGCCGAACGCAGGCAATTCCTTGCTAGGCGCCGAAGGAACACGGCGCTTTGCCTGACGGCGACGGCACGCGCAGCTTTGCTAGGCGCCCAAGGCAGACGACGCTTTGCTAGGCAGCGAGGCGGCGAACGCACAAAGCGATTTGCTCTGCCGTCATTCGCTGCCTCGCACAAGAGCTAACCACTGGGCATGTTGGCTGTCTCACAAACAAGCAGACTGCTGCGTCTCTTCGCTGCCTCGCCAACTAGCAAAGTGCTGCCTCGCTTCGCCTCCACGCCAAAAAGCCATCCGCGATGCCACTGCGCCACCTGGTGCACAAGCAAAGTGCTGCATCTCTTCGCTGCCTCGCACAAGGAGCAAGCACTGTGCATGTTGGCTGTCTCACAAACAAGGAGACTGCTGAATCTCTTCGCTGCCTTGCCAACAAGCAAACCGCTGCATCTCTTCGCTGCCTCACCAACAAGCAAACCACTCGATCTGCTCGCCGCCTCGCCAGCATGCAAAGCGCCGCGTCTCTTGGCCGCCTCGCAAACTAAACGCTGCATCTGTTCAGTGCCTCGCCAAAAAGCAGAGCGCTGCGTGTATTCGCTGAGTGGCATAAAGCAAAGCACAGCGCCTGTTCGCTGCCTGGCCAACAAGCAAAGCGCTCCATCTCTTCGCTGCCTCGCAAACGAAGGAAGCGCTGCGTGCCTTCGGCGCCTAGCAAAGCAGCGCGTGCCTTCGCTGCCTCGCCGCCTAAGAGAGCGCTGCGTGCCTTCTCGCCCTCGCCGCCTAGCAAAGCGCCGTGTGCCTTCGCCGCCTCCCCAATCGCTTCGTGCCTTCGCCGCCTAGCAAAGCGCCTAGCAAAGCGTCCTCAGCCTTCGCTGCCTAGCAAAGCTCCACGTCGGCTCGCCGCCTAGCAAAGCACTGTGTGCCCTCACCGCCTCGCACAGCGCTGCGTGCCTTCGGCGCCTGGCAAAGCGCTGAGTGCCTTCGGCGCCTGGCAAAGCACTGCGTGCCCTCGCCACCTCGCACAGCGCTGCGTCCTTGGGCGCCTGGCAAAGCGCTGCGTGCCTTCGCCGCCTCGCCGCCTAGCAAGGCGCCCTAGCCCGTCCACCACCATCAGATCGCTGCGTGCCTTCGCTGCCTCGGTGCTTAGCAAAGCGCCACGTGCCTTCGGCGCCTACAAAAGCGCCGTGTGCCTTCGGCGCTACTACGGCGTTTGCTAAGCGGCGAGGCGGCGAAGGGACGCAGCGCTGTGTGAGGCGGCGAAGGCAAGCAGCGCTTTGCTGGGCGGCGAGGCGGCGAAGGGCCGAAGCGATTGGGGAGGCGGTGAAGGGACAGGGCGCTTTGTTGGGCGGCGAGGGCGAAAGGCACGCAGCGCTTTCTTAGGCGGCGAGGCGGCGAAGGCACGCGCTGCTTTGCTAGGCGCCGAAGGAACACGGCGCTTTGCTAGGCGGCGACGGCACGCGCAGCTTTGCTAGGCGGCGAGGCGGTGAAGGGACACGGCGCTTTGCTAGGCGGCGAGGGCGAGAAGGCACGCAGCGCTTTCTCAGGCGGCGAGGCGGCGAAGGCACGCGCTGCTCTGCCAGGCGCCGAAGGCACGCCGCGCTGTGTGAGGCGGCGAAGGCACGCAGCGTTTTGCTAGGCTGCGATGCGGCGAGGCGCCGAACGCAGGCAATTCCTTGCTAGGCGCCGAAGGAACACGGCGCTTTGCCTGACGGCGACGGCACGCGCAGCTTTGCTAGGCGCCCAAGGCAGACGACGCTTTGCTAGGCAGCGAGGCGGCGAACGCACAAAGCGATTTGCTCTGCGGTCATTCGCTGCCTCGCACAAGAGCTAACCACTGGGCATGTTGGCTGTCTCACAAACAAGCAGACTGCTGCGTCTCTTCGCTGCCTCGCCAACTAGCAAAGTGCTGCCTCGCTTCGCCTCCACGCCAAAAAGCCATCCGCGATGCCACTGCGCCACCTGGTGCACAAGCAAAGTGCTGCATCTCTTCGCTGCCTCGCACAAGGAGCAAGCACTGTGCATGTTGGCTGTCTCACAAACAAGGAGACTGCTGAATCTCTTCGCTGCCTTGCCAACAAGCAAACCGCTGCATCTCTTCGCTGCCTCACCAACAAGCAAACCACTCGATCTGCTCGCCGCCTCGCCAGCATGCAAAGCGCCGCGTCTCTTGGCCGCCTCGCAAACTAAACGCTGCATCTGTTCAGTGCCTCGCCAAAAAGCAGAGCGCTGCGTGTATTCGCTGAGTGGCAGAAAGCAAAGCACAGCGCCTGTTCGCTGCCTGGCCAACAAGCAAAGCGCTCCATCTCTTCGCTGCCTCGCAAACGAAGGAAGCGCTGCGTGCCTTCGGCGCCTAGCAAAGCAGCGCGCGCCTTCGCTGCCTCGCCGCCTAAGAGAGCGCTGCGTGCCTTCTCGCCCTCGCCGCCTAGCAAAGCGCCGTGTGCCTTCGCCGCCTCCCCAATCGCTTCGTGCCTTCGCCGCCTAGCAAAGCGCCTAGCAAAGCGTCCTCAGCCTTCGCTGCCTAGCAAAGCTCCACGTCGGCTCGCCGCCTAGCAAAGCACTGTGTGCCCTCACCGCCTCGCACAGCGCTGCGTGCCTTCGGCGCCTGGCAAAGCGCTGAGTGCCTTCGGCGCCTGGCAAAGCACTGCGTGCCCTCGCCGCCTCGCACAGCGCTGCGTCCTTGGGCGCCTGGCAAAGCGCTGCGTGCCTTCGCCGCCTCGCCGCCTAGCAAGGCGCCCTAGCCCGTCCACCACCATCAGATCGCTGCGTGCCTTCGCTGCCTCGGTGCTTAGCAAAGCGCCACGTGCCTTCGGCGCCTACAAAAGCGCCGTGTGCCTTCGGCGCTACTACGGCGTTTGCTAAGCGGCGAGGCGGCGAAGGGACGCAGCGCTGTGTGAGGCGGCGAAGGCAAGCAGCGCTTTGCTGGGCGGCGAGGCGGCGAAGGGCCGAAGCGATTGGGGAGGCGGTGAAGGGACAGGGCGCTTTGTTGGGCGGCGAGGGCGAAAGGCACGCAGCGCTTTCTTAGGCGGCGAGGCGGCGAAGGCACGCGCTGCTTTGCTAGGCGCCGAAGGAACACGGCGCTTTGCTAGGCGGCGACGGCACGCGCAGCTTTGCTAGGCGGCGAGGCGGTGAAGGGACACGGCGCTTTGCTAGGCGGCGAGGGCGAGAAGGCACGCAGCGCTTTCTCAGGCGGCGAGGCGGCGAAGGCACGCGCTGCTCTGCCAGGCGGCGAAGGCACGCCGCGCTGTGTGAGGCGGCGAAGGCACGCAGCGTTTTGCTAGGCTGCGATGCGGCGAGGCGCCGAACGCAGGCAATTCCTTGCTAGGCGCCGAAGGAACACGGCGCTTTGCCTGACGGCGACGGCACGCGCAGCTTTGCTAGGCGCCCAAGGCAGACGACGCTTTGCTAGGCAGCGAGGCGGCGAACGCACAAAGCGATTTGCTCTGCCGTCATTCGCTGCCTCGCACAAGAGCTAACCACTGGGCATGTTGGCTGTCTCACAAACAAGCAGACTGCTGCGTCTCTTCGCTGCCTCGCCAACTAGCAAAGTGCTGCCTCGCTTCGCCTCCACGCCAAAAAGCCATCCGCGATGCCACTGCGCCACCTGGTGCACAAGCAAAGTGCTGCATCTCTTCGCTGCCTCGCACAAGGAGCAAGCACTGTGCATGTTGGCTGTCTCACAAACAAGGAGACTGCTGAATCTCTTCGCTGCCTTGCCAACAAGCAAACCGCTGCATCTCTTCGCTGCCTCACCAACAAGCAAACCACTCGATCTGCTCGCCGCCTCGCCAGCATGCAAAGCGCCGCGTCTCTTGGCCGCCTCGCAAACTAAACGCTGCATCTGTTCAGTGCCTCGCCAAAAAGCAGAGCGCTGCGTGTATTCGCTGAGTGGCATAAAGCAAAGCACAGCGCCTGTTCGCTGCCTGGCCAACAAGCAAAGCGCTCCATCTCTTCGCTGCCTCGCAAACGAAGGAAGCGCTGCGTGCCTTCGGCGCCTAGCAAAGCAGCGCGTGCCTTCGCTGCCTCGCCGCCTAAGAGAGCGCTGCGTGCCTTCTCGCCCTCGCCGCCTAGCAAAGCGCCGTGTGCCTTCGCCGCCTCCCCAATCGCTTCGTGCCTTCGCCGCCTAGCAAAGCGCCTAGCAAAGCGTCCTCAGCCTTCGCTGCCTAGCAAAGCTCCACGTCGGCTCGCCGCCTAGCAAAGCACTGTGTGCCCTCACCGCCTCGCACAGCGCTGCGTGCCTTCGGCGCCTGGCAAAGCGCTGAGTGCCTTCGGCGCCTGGCAAAGCACTGCGTGCCCTCGCCACCTCGCACAGCGCTGCGTCCTTGGGCGCCTGGCAAAGCGCTGCGTGCCTTCGCCGCCTCGCCGCCTAGCAAGGCGCCCTAGCCCGTCCACCACCATCAGATCGCTGCGTGCCTTCGCTGCCTCGGTGCTTAGCAAAGCGCCACGTGCCTTCGGCGCCTACAAAAGCGCCGTGTGCCTTCGGCGCTACTACGGCGTTTGCTAAGCGGCGAGGCGGCGAAGGGACGCAGCGCTGTGTGAGGCGGCGAAGGCAAGCAGCGCTTTGCTGGGCGGCGAGGCGGCGAAGGGCCGAAGCGATTGGGGAGGCGGTGAAGGGACAGGGCGCTTTGTTGGGCGGCGAGGGCGAAAGGCACGCAGCGCTTTCTTAGGCGGCGAGGCGGCGAAGGCACGCGCTGCTTTGCTAGGCGCCGAAGGAACACGGCGCTTTGCTAGGCGGCGACGGCACGCGCAGCTTTGCTAGGCGGCGAGGCGGTGAAGGGACACGGCGCTTTGCTAGGCGGCGAGGGCGAGAAGGCACGCAGCGCTTTCTCAGGCGGCGAGGCGGCGAAGGCACGCGCTGCTCTGCCAGGCGCCGAAGGCACGCCGCGCTGTGTGAGGCGGCGAAGGCACGCAGCGTTTTGCTAGGCTGCGATGCGGCGAGGCGCCGAACGCAGGCAATTCCTTGCTAGGCGCCGAAGGAACACGGCGCTTTGCCTGACGGCGACGGCACGCGCAGCTTTGCTAGGCGCCCAAGGCAGACGACGCTTTGCTAGGCAGCGAGGCGGCGAACGCACAAAGCGATTTGCTCTGCGGTCATTCGCTGCCTCGCACAAGAGCTAACCACTGGGCATGTTGGCTGTCTCACAAACAAGCAGACTGCTGCGTCTCTTCGCTGCCTCGCCAACTAGCAAAGTGCTGCCTCGCTTCGCCTCCACGCCAAAAAGCCATCCGCGATGCCACTGCGCCACCTGGTGCACAAGCAAAGTGCTGCATCTCTTCGCTGCCTCGCACAAGGAGCAAGCACTGTGCATGTTGGCTGTCTCACAAACAAGGAGACTGCTGAATCTCTTCGCTGCCTTGCCAACAAGCAAACCGCTGCATCTCTTCGCTGCCTCACCAACAAGCAAACCACTCGATCTGCTCGCCGCCTCGCCAGCATGCAAAGCGCCGCGTCTCTTGGCCGCCTCGCAAACTAAACGCTGCATCTGTTCAGTGCCTCGCCAAAAAGCAGAGCGCTGCGTGTATTCGCTGAGTGGCAGAAAGCAAAGCACAGCGCCTGTTCGCTGCCTGGCCAACAAGCAAAGCGCTCCATCTCTTCGCTGCCTCGCAAACGAAGGAAGCGCTGCGTGCCTTCGGCGCCTAGCAAAGCAGCGCGCGCCTTCGCTGCCTCGCCGCCTAAGAGAGCGCTGCGTGCCTTCTCGCCCTCGCCGCCTAGCAAAGCGCCGTGTGCCTTCGCCGCCTCCCCAATCGCTTCGTGCCTTCGCCGCCTAGCAAAGCGCCTAGCAAAGCGTCCTCAGCCTTCGCTGCCTAGCAAAGCTCCACGTCGGCTCGCCGCCTAGCAAAGCACTGTGTGCCCTCGCCACCTCGCACAGCGCTGCGTGCCTTCGGCGCCTGGCAAAGCGCTGAGTGCCTTCAGCGCCTGGCAAAGCACTGCGTGCCCTCGCCGCCTCGCACAGCGCTGCGTCCTTGGGCGCCTGGCAAAGCGCTGCGTGCCTTCGCCGCCTCGCCGCCTAGCAAGGCGCCCTAGCCCGTCCACCACCATCAGATCGCTGCGTGCCTTCGCTGCCTCGGTGCTTAGCAAAGCGCCACGTGCCTTCGGCGCCTACAAAAGCGCCGTGTGCCTTCGGCGCTACTACGGCGTTTGCTAAGCGGCGAGGCGGCGAAGGGACGCAGCGCTGTGTGAGGCGGCGAAGGCAAGCAGCGCTTTGCTGGGCGGCGAGGCGGCGAAGGGCCGAAGCGATTGGGGAGGCGGTGAAGGGACAGGGCGCTTTGTTGGGCGGCGAGGGCGAAAGGCACGCAGCGCTTTCTTAGGCGGCGAGGCGGCGAAGGCACGCGCTGCTTTGCTAGGCGCCGAAGGAACACGGCGCTTTGCTAGGCGGCGACGGCACGCGCAGCTTTGCTAGGCGGCGAGGCGGTGAAGGGACACGGCGCTTTGCTAGGCGGCGAGGGCGAGAAGGCACGCAGCGCTTTCTCAGGCGGCGAGGCGGCGAAGGCACGCGCTGCTCTGCCAGCCGCCGAAGGCACGCCGCGCTGTGTGAGGCGGCGAAGGCACGCAGCGTTTTGCTAGGCTGCGATGCGGCGAGGCGCCGAACGCAGGCAATTCCTTGCTAGGCGCCGAAGGAACACGGCGCTTTGCCTGACGGCGACGGCACGCGCAGCTTTGCTAGGCGCCCAAGGCAGACGACGCTTTGCTAGGCAGCGAGGCGGCGAACGCACAAAGCGATTTGCTCTGCGGTCATTCGCTGCCTCGCACAAGAGCTAACCACTGGGCATGTTGGCTGTCTCACAAACAAGCAGACTGCTGCGTCTCTTCGCTGCCTCGCCAACTAGCAAAGTGCTGCCTCGCTTCGCCTCCACGCCAAAAAGCCATCCGCGATGCCACTGCGCCACCTGGTGCACAAGCAAAGTGCTGCATCTCTTCGCTGCCTCGCACAAGGAGCAAGCACTGTGCATGTTGGCTGTCTCACAAACAAGGAGACTGCTGAATCTCTTCGCTGCCTTGCCAACAAGCAAACCGCTGCATCTCTTCGCTGCCTCACCAACAAGCAAACCACTCGATCTGCTCGCCGCCTCGCCAGCATGCAAAGCGCTGCGTCTCTTGGCCGCCTCGCAAACTAAACGCTGCATCTGTTCAGTGCCTCGCCAAAAAGCAGAGCGCTGCGTGTATTCGCTGAGTGGCAGAAAGCAAAGCACAGCGCCTGTTCGCTGCCTGGCCAACAAGCAAAGCGCTCCATCTCTTCGCTGCCTCGCAAACGAAGGAAGCGCTGCGTGCCTTCGGCGCCTAGCAAAGCAGCGCGTGCCTTCGCTGCCTCGCCGCCTAAGAGAGCGCTGCGTGCCTTCTCGCCCTCGCCGCCTAGCAAAGCGCCGTGTGCCTTCGCCGCCTCCCCAATCGCTTCGTGCCTTCGCCGCCTAGCAAAGCGCCTAGCAAAGCGTCCTCAGCCTTCGCTGCCTAGCAAAGCTCCACGTCGGCTCGCCGCCTAGCAAAGCACTGTGTGCCCTCACCGCCTCGCACAGCGCTGCGTGCCTTCGGCGCCTGGCAAAGCGCTGAGTGCCTTCGGCGCCTGGCAAAGCACTGCGTGCCCTCGCCACCTCGCACAGCGCTGCGTCCTTGGGCGCCTGGCAAAGCGCTGCGTGCCTTCGCCGCCTCGCCGCCTAGCAAGGCGCCCTAGCCCGTCCACCACGATCAGATCGCTGCGTGCCTTCGCTGCCTCGGTGCTTAGCAAAGCGCCACGTGCCTTCGGCGCCTACAAAAGCGCCGTGTGCCTTCGGCGCTACTACGGCGTTTGCTAAGCGGCGAGGCGGCGAAGGGACGCAGCGGTGTGTGAGGCGGCGAAGGCAAGCAGCGCTTTGCTGGGCGGCGAGGCGGCGAAGGGCCGAAGCGATTGGGGAGGCGGTGAAGGGACAGGGCGCTTTGTTGGGCGGCGAGGGCGAAAGGCACGCAGCGCTTTCTTAGGCGGCGAGGCGGCGAAGGCACGCGCTGCTTTGCTAGGCGCCGAAGGAACACGGCGCTTTGCTAGGCGGCGACGGCACGCGCAGCTTTGCTAGGCGGCGAGGCGGTGAAGGGACACGGCGCTTTGCTAGGCGGCGAGGGCGAGAAGGCACGCAGCGCTTTCTCAGGCGGCGAGGCGGCGAAGGCACGCGCTGCTCTGCCAGGCGCCGAAGGCACGCCGCGCTGTGTGAGGCGGCGAAGGCACGCAGCGTTTTGCTAGGCTGCGATGCGGCGAGGCGCCGAACGCAGGCAATTCCTTGCTAGGCGCCGAAGGAACACGGCGCTTTGCCTGACGGCGACGGCACGCGCAGCTTTGCTAGGCGCCCAAGGCAGACGACGCTTTGCTAGGCAGCGAGGCGGCGAACGCACAAAGCGATTTGCTCTGCGGTCATTCGCTGCCTCGCACAAGAGCTAACCACTGGGCATGTTGGCTGTCTCACAAACAAGCAGACTGCTGCGTCTCTTCGCTGCCTCGCCAACTAGCAAAGTGCTGCCTCGCTTCGCCTCCACGCCAAAAAGCCATCCGCGATGCCACTGCGCCACCTGGTGCACAAGCAAAGTGCTGCATCTCTTCGCTGCCTCGCACAAGGAGCAAGCACTGTGCATGTTGGCTGTCTCACAAACAAGGAGACTGCTGAATCTCTTCGCTGCCTTGCCAACAAGCAAACCGCTGCATCTCTTCGCTGCCTCACCAACAAGCAAACCACTCGATCTGCTCGCCGCCTCGCCAGCATGCAAAGCGCCGCGTCTCTTGGCCGCCTCGCAAACTAAACGCTGCATCTGTTCAGTGCCTCGCCAAAAAGCAGAGCGCTGCGTGTATTCGCTGAGTGGCAGAAAGCAAAGCACAGCGCCTGTTCGCTGCCTGGCCAACAAGCAAAGCGCTCCATCTCTTCGCTGCCTCGCAAACGAAGGAAGCGCTGCGTGCCTTCGGCGCCTAGCAAAGCAGCGCGCGCCTTCGCTGCCTCGCCGCCTAAGAGAGCGCTGCGTGCCTTCTCGCCCTCGCCGCCTAGCAAAGCGCCGTGTGCCTTCGCCGCCTCCCCAATCGCTTCGTGCCTTCGCCGCCTAGCAAAGCGCCTAGCAAAGCGTCCTCAGCCTTCGCTGCCTAGCAAAGCTGCACGTCCGCTCGCCGCCTAGCAAAGCACTGTGTGCCCTCACCGCCTCGCACAGCGCTGCGTGCCTTCGGCGCCTGGCAAAGCGCTGAGTGCCTTCGGCGCCTGGCAAAGCACTGCGTGCCCTCGCCGCCTCGCACAGCGCTGCGTCCTTGGGCGCCTGGCAAAGCGCTGCGTGCCTTCGCCGCCTCGCCGCCTAGCAAGGCGCCCTAGCCCGTCCACCACCATCAGATCGCTGCGTGCCTTCGCTGCCTCGGTGCTTAGCAAAGCGCCACGTGCCTTCGGCGCCTACAAAAGCGCCGTGTGCCTTCGGCGCTACTACGGCGTTTGCTAAGCGGCGAGACGGCGAAGGGACGCAGCGGTGTGTGAGGCGGCGAAGGCAAGCAGCGCTTTGCTGGGCGGCGAGGCGGCGAAGGGCCGAAGCGATTGGGGAGGCGGTGAAGGGACAGGGCGCTTTGTTGGGCGGCGAGGGCGAAAGGCACGCAGCGCTTTCTTAGGCGGCGAGGCGGCGAAGGCACGCGCTGCTTTGCTAGGCGCCGAAGGAACACGGCGCTTTGCTAGGCGGCGACGGCACGCGCAGCTTTGCTAGGCGGCGAGGCGGTGAAGGGACACGGCGCTTTGCTAGGCGGCGAGGGCGAGAAGGCACGCAGCGCTTTCTCAGGCGGCGAGGCGGCGAAGGCACGCGCTGCTCTGCCAGGCGGCGAAGGCACGCCGCGGTGTGTGAGGCGGCGAAGGCACGCAGCGCTCTCTTAGGCGGCGAGGCGGCGAAGGCACGCGCTGCTCTGCCAGGCGCCGAAGGCACGCCGCGGTGTGTGAGGCGACGAAGGCACGCACGGCTTTGCCAGCCGCCGAAGGCACGCAGCGCTTTGCTAGGCTGCGATGCGGCGAGGCGCCCAACGCAGGCAGTTCCTTGCTAGGCGCCCAAGGAACACGGCGCTTTGCCTGACGGCGACGGCACGCGCAGCTTTGCTAGGCGCCCAAGGCAGACGACGCTTTGCTAGGCAGCGAGGCGGCGAACGCACAAAGCGATTTGCTCTGCGGTCATTCGCTGCCTCGCACAAGAGCTAACCACTGGGCATGTTGGCTGTCTCACAAACAAGCAGACTGCTGCGTCTCTTCGCTGCCTCGCCAACTAGCAAAGTGCTGCCTCGCTTCGCCTCCACGCCAAAAAGCCATCCGCGATGCCACTGCGACACCTGGTGCACAAGCAAAGTGCTGCATCTCTTCGCTGCCTCGCACAAGGAGCAAGCACTGTGCATGTTGGCTGTCTCACAAACAAGGAGACTGCTGAATCTCTTCGCTGCCTTGCCAACAAGCAAACCGCTGCATCTCTTCGCTGCCTCACCAACAAGCAAACCACTCGATCTGCTCGCCGCCTCGCCAGCATGCAAAGCGCCGCGTCTCTTGGCCGCCTCGCAAACTAAACGCTGCATCTGTTCAGTGCCTCGCCAAAAAGCAGAGCGCTGCGTGTATTCGCTGAGTGGCAGAAAGCAAAGCACAGCGCCTGTTCGCTGCCTGGCCAACAAGCAAAGCGCTCCATCTCTTCGCTGCCTCGCAAACGAAGGAAGCGCTGCGTGCCTTCGGCGCCTAGCAAAGCAGCGCGTGCCTTCGCTGCCTCGCCGCCTAGCAAAGCGCCGTGTGCCTTCGCCGCCTCCCCAATCGCTTCGTGCCTTCGCCGCCTAGCAAAGCGCCTAGCAAAGCGTCCTCAGCCTTCGCTGCCTAGCAAAGCTCCACGTCGGCTCGCCGCCTAGCAAAGCACTGTGTGCCCTCACCGCCTCGCACAGCGCTGCGTGCCTTCGGCGCCTGGCAAAGCGCTGCGTGCCTTCGGCGCCTGGCAAAGCACTGCGTGCCCTCGCCACCTCGCACAGCGCTGCGTCCTTGGGCGCCTGGCAAAGCGCTGAGTGCCTTGGGCGCCTGGCAAAGCACTGCGTGCCCTCGCCACCTCGCACAGCGCTGCGTCCTTGGGCGCCTGGCAAAGCGCTGAGTGCCTTCGGCGCCTGGCAAAGCACTGCGTGCCCTCGCCGCCTCGCACAGCGCTGCGTCCTTGGGCGCCTGGCAAAGCGCTGCGTGCCTTCGCCGCCTCGCCGCCTAGCAAGGCGCCCTAGCCCGTCCACCACCATCAGATCGCTGCGTGCCTTCGCTGCCTCGGTGCTTAGCAAAGCGCCACGTGCCTTCGGCGCCTACAAAAGCGCCGTGTGCCTTCGGCGCTACTACGGCGTTTGCTAAGCGGCGAGGCGGCGAAGGGACGCAGCGGTGTGTGAGGCGGCGAAGGCAAGCAGCGCTTTGCTGGGCGGCGAGGCGGCGAAGGGCCGAAGCGATTGGGGAGGCGGTGAAGGGACAGGGCGCTTTGTTGGGCGGCGAGGGCGAAAGGCACGCAGCGCTTTCTTAGGCGGCGAGGCGGCGAAGGCACGCGCTGCTTTGCTAGGCGCCGAAGGAACACGGCGCTTTGCTAGGCGGCGACGGCACGCGCAGCTTTGCTAGGCGGCGAGGCGGTGAAGGGACACGGCGCTTTGCTAGGCGGCGAGGGCGAGAAGGCACGCAGCGCTTTCTCAGGCGGCGAGGCGGCGAAGGCACGCGCTGCTCTGCCAGGCGCCGAAGGCACGCCGCGCTGTGTGAGGCGGCGAAGGCACGCACGGCTTTGCCAGCCGCCGAAGGCACGCAGCGCTTTGCTAGGCTGCGATGCGGCGAGGCGCCCAACGCAGGCAGTTCCTTGCTAGGCGCCCAAGGAACACGGCGCTTTGCCTGACGGCGACGGCACGCGCAGCTTTGCTAGGCGCCCAAGGCAGACGACGCTTTGCTAGGCAGCGAGGCGGCGAACGCACAAAGCGATTTGCTCGGCGGTCATTCGCTGCCTCGCACAAAAGCTAACCACTGGGCATGTTGGCTGTCTCACAAACAAGCAGACTGCTGCGTCTCTTCGCTGCCTCGCCAACTAGCAAAGTGCTGCCTCGCTTCGCCTCCACGCCAAAAAGCCATCCGCGATGCCACTGCGCCACCTGGTGCACAAGCAAAGTGCTGCATCTCTTCGCTGCCTCGCACAAGGAGCAAGCACTGTGCATGTTGGCTGTCTCACAAACAAGGAGACTGCTGAATCTCTTCGCTGCCTCGCCAACAAGCAAACCGCTGCATCTCTTCGCTGCCTCACCAACAAGCAAACCACTCGATCTGCTCGCCGCCTCGCCAGCATGCAAAGCGCCGCGTCTCTTGGCCGCCTCGCAAACTAAACGCTGCATCTGTTCAGTGCCTCGCCAAAAAGCAGAGCGCTGCGTGTATTCGCTGAGTGGCAGAAAGCAAAGCACAGCGCCTGTTCGCTGCCTGGCCAACAAGCAAAGCGCTCCATCTCTTCGCTGCCTCGCAAACGAAGGAAGCGCTGCGTGCCTTCGGCGCCTAGCAAAGCAGCGCGTGCCTTCGCTGCCTCGCCGCCTAAGAGAGCGCTGCGTGCCTTCTCGCCCTCGCCGCCTAGCAAAGCGCCGTGTGCCTTCGCCGCCTCCCCAATCGCTTCGTGCCTTCGCCGCCTAGCAAAGCGCCTAGCAAAGCGTCCTCAGCCTTCGCTGCCTAGCAAAGCTGCACGTCCGCTCGCCGCCTAGCAAAGCACTGTGTGCCCTCACCGCCTCGCACAGCGCTGCGTGCCTTCGGCGCCTGGCAAAGCGCTGAGTGCCTTCGGCGCCTGGCAAAGCACTGCGTGCCCTCGCCACCTCGCACAGCGCTGCGTCCTTGGGCGCCTGGCAAAGCGCTGCGTGCCTTCGCCGCCTCGCCGCCTAGCAAGGCGCCCTAGCCCGTCCACCACGATCAGATCGCTGCGTGCCTTCGCTGCCTCGCTGCTTAGCAAAGCGCCACGTGCCTTCGGCGCCTACAAAAGCGCCGTGTGCCTTCGGCGCTACTACGGCGTTTGCTAAGCGGCGAGGCGGCGAAGGGACGCAGCGGTGTGTGAGGCGGCGAAGGCAAGCAGCGCTTTGCTGGGCGGCGAGGCGGCGAAGGGCCGAAGCGATTGGGGAGGCGGTGAAGGGACAGGGCGCTTTGTTGGGCGGCGAGGGCGAAAGGCACGCAGCGCTTTCTTAGGCGGCGAGGCGGCGAAGGCACGCGCTGCTTTGCTAGGCGCCGAAGGAACACGGCGCTTTGCTAGGCGGCGACGGCACGCGCAGCTTTGCTAGGCGGCGAGGCGGTGAAGGGACACGGCGCTTTGCTAGGCGGCGAGGGCGAGAAGGCACGCAGCGCTTTCTCAGGCGGCGAGGCGGCGAAGGCACGCGCTGCTCTGCCAGCCGCCGAAGGCACGCCGCGCTGTGTGAGGCGGCGAAGGCACGCAGCGCTCTCTTAGGCGGCGAGGCGGCGAAGGCACGCGCTGCTCTGCCAGGCGCCGAAGGCACGCCGCGGTGTGTGAGGCGACGAAGGCACGCACGGCTTTGCCAGCCGCCGAAGGCACGCAGCGCTTTGCTAGGCTGCGATGCGGCGAGGCGCCCAACGCAGGCAGTTCCTTGCTAGGCGCCCAAGGAACACGGCGCTTTGCCTGACGGCGACGGCACGCGCAGCTTTGCTAGGCGCCCAAGGCAGACGACGCTTTGCTAGGCAGCGAGGCGGCGAACGCACAAAGCGATTTGCTCGGCGGTCATTCGCTGCCTCGCACAAGAGCTAACCACTGGGCATGTTGGCTGTCTCACAAACAAGCAGACTGCTGCGTCTCTTCGCTGCCTCGCCAACTAGCAAAGTGCTGCCTCGCTTCGCCTCCACGCCAAAAAGCCATCCGCGATGCCACTGCGCCACCTGGTGCACAAGCAAAGTGCTGCATCTCTTCGCTGCCTCGCACAAGGAGCAAGCACTGTGCATGTTGGCTGTCTCACAAACAAGGAGACTGCTGAATCTCTTCGCTGCCTTGCCAACAAGCAAACCGCTGCATCTCTTCGCTGCCTCACCAACAAGCAAACCACTCGATCTGCTCGCCGCCTCGCCAGCATGCAAAGCGCCGCGTCTCTTGGCCGCCTCGCAAACTAAACGCTGCATCTGTTCAGTGCCTCGCCAAAAAGCAGAGCGCTGCGTGTATTCGCTGAGTGGCAGAAAGCAAAGCACAGCGCCTGTTCGCTGCCTGGCCAACAAGCAAAGCGCTCCATCTCTTCGCTGCCTCGCAAACGAAGGAAGCGCTGCGTGCCTTCGGCGCCTAGCAAAGCAGCGCGTGCCTTCGCTGCCTCGCCGCCTAAGAGAGCGCTGCGTGCCTTCGCTGCCTCGCCGCCTAGCAAAGCGCCGTGTGCCTTCGCCGCCTCCCCAATCGCTTCGTGCCTTCGCCGCCTAGCAAAGCGCCTAGCAAAGCGTCCTCAGCCTTCGCTGCCTAGCAAAGCTCCACGTCGGCTCGCCGCCTAGCAAAGCACTGTGTGCCCTCACCGCCTCGCACAGCGCTGCGTGCCTTCGGCGCCTGGCAAAGCGCTGCGTGCCTTCGGCGCCTGGCAAAGCACTGCGTGCCCTCGCCACCTCGCACAGCGCTGCGTCCTTGGGCGCCTGGCAAAGCGCTGAGTGCCTTCGGCGCCTGGCAAAGCACTGCGTGCCCTCGCCGCCTCGCACAGCGCTGCGTCCTTGGGCGCCTGGCAAAGCGCTGCGTGCCTTCGCCGCCTCGCCGCCTAGCAAGGCGCCCTAGCCCGTCCACCATGATCAGATCGCTGCGTGCCTTCGCTGCCTCGGTGCTTAGCAAAGCGCCACGTGCCTTCGGCGCCTACAAAAGCGCCGTGTGCCTTCGGCGCTACTACGGCGTTTGCTAAGCGGCGAGACGGCGAAGGGACGCAGCGGTGTGTGAGGCGGCGAAGGCAAGCAGCGCTTTGCTGGGCGGCGAGGCGGCGAAGGGCCGAAGCGATTGGGGAGGCGGTGAAGGGACAGGGCGCTTTGTTGGGCGGCGAGGGCGAAAGGCACGCAGCGCTTTCTTAGGCGGCGAGGCGGCGAAGGCACGCGCTGCTTTGCTAGGCGCCGAAGGAACACGGCGCTTTGCTAGGCGGCGACGGCACGCGCAGCTTTGCTAGGCGGCGAGGCGGTGAAGGGACACGGCGCTTTGCTAGGCGGCGAGGGCGAGAAGGCACGCAGCGCTTTCTCAGGCGGCGAGGCGGCGAAGGCACGCGCTGCTCTGCCAGGCGGCGAAGGCACGCCGCGGTGTGTGAGGCGGCGAAGGCACGCAGCGCTCTCTTAGGCGGCGAGGCGGCGAAGGCACGCGCTGCTCTGCCAGGCGCCGAAGGCACGCCGCGGTGTGTGAGGCGACGAAGGCACGCACGGCTTTGCCAGCCGCCGAAGGCACGCAGCGCTTTGCTAGGCTGCGATGCGGCGAGGCGCCCAACGCAGGCAGTTCCTTGCTAGGCGCCCAAGGAACACGGCGCTTTGCCTGACGGCGACGGCACGCGCAGCTTTGCTAGGCGCCCAAGGCAGACGACGCTTTGCTAGGCAGCGAGGCGGCGAACGCACAAAGCGATTTGCTCTGCGGTCATTCGCTGCCTCGCACAAGAGCTAACCACTGGGCATGTTGGCTGTCTCACAAACAAGCAGACTGCTGCGTCTCTTCGCTGCCTCGCCAACTAGCAAAGTGCTGCCTCGCTTCGCCTCCACGCCAAAAAGCCATCCGCGATGCCACTGCGCCACCTGGTGCACAAGCAAAGTGCTGCATCTCTTCGCTGCCTCGCACAAGGAGCAAGCACTGTGCATGTTGGCTGTCTCACAAACAAGGAGACTGCTGAATCTCTTCGCTGCCTTGCCAACAAGCAAACCGCTGCATCTCTTCGCTGCCTCACCAACAAGCAAACCACTCGATCTGCTCGCCGCCTCGCCAGCATGCAAAGCGCCGCGTCTCTTGGCCGCCTCGCAAACTAAACGCTGCATCTGTTCAGTGCCTCGCCAAAAAGCAGAGCGCTGCGTGTATTCGCTGAGTGGCAGAAAGCAAAGCACAGCGCCTGTTCGCTGCCTGGCCAACAAGCAAAGCGCTCCATCTCTTCGCTGCCTCGCAAACGAAGGAAGCGCTGCGTGCCTTCGGCGCCTAGCAAAGCAGCGCGTGCCTTCGCTGCCTCGCCGCCTAGCAAAGCGCCGTGTGCCTTCGCCGCCTCCCCAATCGCTTCGTGCCTTCGCCGCCTAGCAAAGCGCCTAGCAAAGCGTCCTCAGCCTTCGCTGCCTAGCAAAGCTCCACGTCGGCTCGCCGCCTAGCAAAGCACTGTGTGCCCTCACCGCCTCGCACAGCGCTGCGTGCCTTCGGCGCCTGGCAAAGCGCTGCGTGCCTTCGGCGCCTGGCAAAGCACTGCGTGCCCTCGCCACCTCGCACAGCGCTGCGTCCTTGGGCGCCTGGCAAAGCGCTGAGTGCCTTCGGCGCCTGGCAAAGCACTGCGTGCCCTCGCCGCCTCGCACAGCGCTGCGTCCTTGGGCGCCTGGCAAAGCGCTGCGTGCCTTCGCCGCCTCGCCGCCTAGCAAGGCGCCCTAGCCCGTCCACCACGATCAGATCGCTGCGTGCCTTCGCTGCCTCGGTGCTTAGCAAAGCGCCACGTGCCTTCGGCGCCTACAAAAGCGCCGTGTGCCTTCGGCGCTACTACGGCGTTTGCTAAGCGGCGAGGCGGCGAAGGGACGCAGCGGTGTGTGAGGCGGCGAAGGCAAGCAGCGCTTTGCTGGGCGGCGAGGCGGCGAAGGGCCGAAGCGATTGGGGAGGCGGTGAAGGGACAGGGCGCTTTGTTGGGCGGCGAGGGCGAAAGGCACGCAGCGCTTTCTTAGGCGGCGAGGCGGCGAAGGCACGCGCTGCTTTGCTAGGCGCCGAAGGAACACGGCGCTTTGCTAGGCGGCGACGGCACGCGCAGCTTTGCTAGGCGGCGAGGCGGTGAAGGGACACGGCGCTTTGCTAGGCGGCGAGGGCGAGAAGGCACGCAGCGCTTTCTCAGGCGGCGAGGCGGCGAAGGCACGCGCTGCTCTGCCAGGCGCCGAAGGCACGCCGCGCTGTGTGAGGCGGCGAAGGCACGCACGGCTTTGCCAGCCGCCGAAGGCACGCAGCGCTTTGCTAGGCTGCGATGCGGCGAGGCGCCCAACGCAGGCAGTTCCTTGCTAGGCGCCCAAGGAACACGGCGCTTTGCCTGACGGCGACGGCACGCGCAGCTTTGCTAGGCGCCCAAGGCAGACGACGCTTTGCTAGGCAGCGAGGCGGCGAACGCACAAAGCGATTTGCTCGGCGGTCATTCGCTGCCTCGCACAAAAGCTAACCACTGGGCATGTTGGCTGTCTCACAAACAAGCAGACTGCTGCGTCTCTTCGCTGCCTCGCCAACTAGCAAAGTGCTGCCTCGCTTCGCCTCCACGCCAAAAAGCCATCCGCGATGCCACTGCGCCACCTGGTGCACAAGCAAAGTGCTGCATCTCTTCGCTGCCTCGCACAAGGAGCAAGCACTGTGCATGTTGGCTGTCTCACAAACAAGGAGACTGCTGAATCTCTTCGCTGCCTTGCCAACAAGCAAACCGCTGCATCTCTTCGCTGCCTCACCAACAAGCAAACCACTCGATCTGCTCGCCGCCTCGCCAGCATGCAAAGCGCCGCGTCTCTTGGCCGCCTCGCAAACTAAACGCTGCATCTGTTCAGTGCCTCGCCAAAAAGCAGAGCGCTGCGTGTATTCGCTGAGTGGCAGAAAGCAAAGCACAGCGCCTGTTCGCTGCCTGGCCAACAAGCAAAGCGCTCCATCTCTTCGCTGCCTCGCAAACGAAGGAAGCGCTGCGTGCCTTCGGCGCCTAGCAAAGCAGCGCGTGCCTTCGCTGCCTCGCCGCCTAAGAGAGCGCTGCGTGCCTTCTCGCCCTCGCCGCCTAGCAAAGCGCCGTGTGCCTTCGCCGCCTCCCCAATCGCTTCGTGCCTTCGCCGCCTAGCAAAGCGCCTAGCAAAGCGTCCTCAGCCTTCGCTGCCTAGCAAAGCTCCACGTCCGCTCGCCGCCTAGCAAAGCACTGTGTGCCCTCACCGCCTCGCACAGCGCTGCGTGCCTTCGGCGCCTGGCAAAGCGCTGAGTGCCTTCGGCGCCTGGCAAAGCACTGCGTGCCCTCGCCACCTCGCACAGCGCTGCGTCCTTGGGCGCCTGGCAAAGCGCTGCGTGCCTTCGCCGCCTCGCCGCCTAGCAAGGCGCCCTAGCCCGTCCACCACGATCAGATCGCTGCGTGCCTTCGCTGCCTCGGTGCTTAGCAAAGCGCCACGTGCCTTCGGCGCCTACAAAAGCGCCGTGTGCCTTCGGCGCTACTACGGCGTTTGCTAAGCGGCGAGGCGGCGAAGGGACGCAGCGGTGTGTGAGGCGGCGAAGGCAAGCAGCGCTTTGCTGGGCGGCGAGGCGGCGAAGGGCCGAAGCGATTGGGGAGGCGGTGAAGGGACAGGGCGCTTTGTTGGGCGGCGAGGGCGAAAGGCACGCAGCGCTTTCTTAGGCGGCGAGGCGGCGAAGGCACGCGCTGCTTTGCTAGGCGCCGAAGGAACACGGCGCTTTGCTAGGCGGCGACGGCACGCGCAGCTTTGCTAGGCGGCGAGGCGGTGAAGGGACACGGCGCTTTGCTAGGCGGCGAGGGCGAGAAGGCACGCAGCGCTTTCTCAGGCGGCGAGGCGGCGAAGGCACGCGCTGCTCTGCCAGGCGGCGAAGGCACGCCGCGCTGTGTGAGGCGGCGAAGGCACGCAGCGCTCTCTTAGGCGGCGAGGCGGCGAAGGCACGCGCTGCTCTGCCAGGCGCCGAAGGCACGCCGCGGTGTGTGAGGCGACGAAGGCACGCACGGCTTTGCCAGCCGCCGAAGGCACGCAGCGCTTTGCTAGGCTGCGATGCGGCGAGGCGCCCAACGCAGGCAGTTCCTTGCTAGGCGCCCAAGGAACACGGCGCTTTGCCTGACGGCGACGGCACGCGCAGCTTTGCTAGGCGCCCAAGGCAGACGACGCTTTGCTAGGCAGCGAGGCGGCGAACGCACAAAGCGATTTGCTCGGCGGTCATTCGCTGCCTCGCACAAGAGCTAACCACTGGGCATGTTGGCTGTCTCACAAACAAGCAGACTGCTGCGTCTCTTCGCTGCCTCGCCAACTAGCAAAGTGCTGCCTCGCTTCGCCTCCACGCCAAAAAGCCATCCGCGATGCCACTGCGCCACCTGGTGCACAAGCAAAGTGCTGCATCTCTTCGCTGCCTCGCACAAGGAGCAAGCACTGTGCATGTTGGCTGTCTCACAAACAAGGAGACTGCTGAATCTCTTCGCTGCCTTGCCAACAAGCAAACCGCTGCATCTCTTCGCTGCCTCACCAACAAGCAAACCACTCGATCTGCTCGCCGCCTCGCCAGCATGCAAAGCGCCGCGTCTCTTGGCCGCCTCGCAAACTAAACGCTGCATCTGTTCAGTGCCTCGCCAAAAAGCAGAGCGCTGCGTGTATTCGCTGAGTGGCAGAAAGCAAAGCACAGCGCCTGTTCGCTGCCTGGCCAACAAGCAAAGCGCTCCATCTCTTCGCTGCCTCGCAAACGAAGGAAGCGCTGCGTGCCTTCGGCGCCTAGCAAAGCAGCGCGTGCCTTCGCTGCCTCGCCGCCTAAGAGAGCGCTGCGTGCCTTCTCGCCCTCGCCGCCTAGCAAAGCGCCGTGTGCCTTCGCCGCCTCCCCAATCGCTTCGTGCCTTCGCCGCCTAGCAAAGCGCCTAGCAAAGCGTCCTCAGCCTTCGCTGCCTAGCAAAGCTCCACGTCGGCTCGCCGCCTAGCAAAGCACTGTGTGCCCTCGCCACCTCGCACAGCGCTGCGTGCCTTCGGCGCCTGGCAAAGCGCTGAGTGCCTTCGGCGCCTGGCAAAGCACTGCGTGCCCTCGCCGCCTCGCACAGCGCTGCGTCCTTGGGCGCCTGGCAAAGCGCTGCGTGCCTTCGCCGCCTCGCCGCCTAGCAAGGCGCCCTAGCCCGTCCACCACGATCAGATCGCTGCGTGCCTTCGCTGCCTCGGTGCTTAGCAAAGCGCCACGTGCCTTCGGCGCCTACAAAAGCGCCGTGTGCCTTCGGCGCTACTACGGCGTTTGCTAAGCGGCGAGGCGGCGAAGGGACGCAGCGGTGTGTGAGGCGGCGAAGGCAAGCAGCGCTTTGCTGGGCGGCGAGGCGGCGAAGGGCCGAAGCGATTGGGGAGGCGGTGAAGGGACAGGGCGCTTTGTTGGGCGGCGAGGGCGAAAGGCACGCAGCGCTTTCTTAGGCGGCGAGGCGGCGAAGGCACGCGCTGCTTTGCTAGGCGCCGAAGGAACACGGCGCTTTGCTAGGCGGCGACGGCACGCGCAGCTTTGCTAGGCGGCGAGGCGGTGAAGGGACACGGCGCTTTGCTAGGCGGCGAGGGCGAGAAGGCACGCAGCGCTTTCTCAGGCGGCGAGGCGGCGAAGGCACGCGCTGCTCTGCCAGGCGCCGAAGGCACGCCGCGCTGTGTGAGGCGGCGAAGGCACGCACGGCTTTGCCAGCCGCCGAAGGCACGCAGCGCTTTGCTAGGCTGCGATGCGGCGAGGCGCCCAACGCAGGCAGTTCCTTGCTAGGCGCCCAAGGAACACGGCGCTTTGCCTGACGGCGACGGCACGCGCAGCTTTGCTAGGCGCCCAAGGCAGACGACGCTTTGCTAGGCAGCGAGGCGGCGAACGCACAAAGCGATTTGCTCGGCGGTCATTCGCTGCCTCGCACAAGAGCTAACCACTGGGCATGTTGGCTGTCTCACAAACAAGCAGACTGCTGCGTCTCTTCGCTGCCTCGCCAACTAGCAAAGTGCTGCCTCGCTTCGCCTCCACGCCAAAAAGCCATCCGCGATGCCACTGCGCCACCTGGTGCACAAGCAAAGTGCTGCATCTCTTCGCTGCCTCGCACAAGGAGCAAGCACTGTGCATGTTGGCTGTCTCACAAACAAGGAGACTGCTGAATCTCTTCGCTGCCTTGCCAACAAGCAAACCGCTGCATCTCTTCGCTGCCTCACCAACAAGCAAACCACTCGATCTGCTCGCCGCCTCGCCAGCATGCAAAGCGCCGCGTCTCTTGGCCGCCTCGCAAACTAAACGCTGCATCTGTTCAGTGCCTCGCCAAAAAGCAGAGCGCTGCGTGTATTCGCTGAGTGGCAGAAAGCAAAGCACAGCGCCTGTTCGCTGCCTGGCCAACAAGCAAAGCGCTCCATCTCTTCGCTGCCTCGCAAACGAAGGAAGCGCTGCGTGCCTTCGGCGCCTAGCAAAGCAGCGCGTGCCTTCGCTGCCTCGCCGCCTAAGAGAGCGCTGCGTGCCTTCTCGCCCTCGCCGCCTAGCAAAGCGCCGTGTGCCTTCGCCGCCTCCCCAATCGCTTCGTGCCTTCGCCGCCTAGCAAAGCGCCTAGCAAAGCGTCCTCAGCCTTCGCTGCCTAGCAAAGCTCCACGTCCGCTCGCCGCCTAGCAAAGCACTGTGTGCCCTCGCCACCTCGCACAGCGCTGCGTGCCTTCGGCGCCTGGCAAAGCGCTGAGTGCCTTCGGCGCCTGGCAAAGCACTGCGTGCCCTCGCCGCCTCGCACAGCGCTGCGTCCTTGGGCGCCTGGCAAAGCGCTGCGTGCCTTCGCCGCCTCGCCGCCTAGCAAGGCGCCCTAGCCCGTCCACCACGATCAGATCGCTGCGTGCCTTCGCTGCCTCGGTGCTTAGCAAAGCGCCACGTGCCTTCGGCGCCTACAAAAGCGCCGTGTGCCTTCGGCGCTACTACGGCGTTTGCTAAGCGGCGAGGCGGCGAAGGGACGCAGCGGTGTGTGAGGCGGCGAAGGCAAGCAGCGCTTTGCTGGGCGGCGAGGCGGCGAAGGGCCGAAGCGATTGGGGAGGCGGTGAAGGGACAGGGCGCTTTGTTGGGCGGCGAGGGCGAAAGGCACGCAGCGCTTTCTTAGGCGGCGAGGCGGCGAAGGCACGCGCTGCTTTGCTAGGCGCCGAAGGAACACGGCGCTTTGCTAGGCGGCGACGGCACGCGCAGCTTTGCTAGGCGGCGAGGCGGTGAAGGGACACGGCGCTTTGCTAGGCGGCGAGGGCGAGAAGGCACGCAGCGCTTTCTCAGGCGGCGAGGCGGCGAAGGCACGCGCTGCTCTGCCAGGCGCCGAAGGCACGCCGCGCTGTGTGAGGCGGCGAAGGCACGCAGCGCTTTGCTAGGCTGCGATGCGGCGAGGCGCCGAACGCAGGCAATTCCTTGCTAGGCGCCGAAGGAACACGGCGCTTTGCCTGACGGCGACGGCACGCGCAGCTTTGCTAGGCGCCCAAGGCAGACGACGCTTTGCTAGGCAGCGAGGCGGCGAACGCACAAAGCGATTTGCTCTGCCGTCATTCGCTGCCTCGCACAAGAGCTAACCACTGGGCATGTTGGCTGTCTCACAAACAAGCAGACTGCTGCGTCTCTTCGCTGCCTCGCCAACTAGCAAAGTGCTGCCTCGCTTCGCCTCCACGCCAAAAAGCCATCCGCGATGCCACTGCGCCACCTGGTGCACAAGCAAAGTGCTGCATCTCTTCGCTGCCTCGCACAAGGAGCAAGCACTGTGCATGTTGGCTGTCTCACAAACAAGGAGACTGCTGAATCTCTTCGCTGCCTTGCCAACAAGCAAACCGCTGCATCTCTTCGCTGCCTCACCAACAAGCAAACCCCTCGATCTGCTCGCCGCCTCGCCAGCATGCAAAGCGCCGCGTCTCTTGGCCGCCTCGCAAACTAAACGCTGCATCTGTTCAGTGCCTCGCCAAAAAGCAGAGCGCTGCGTGTATTCGCTGAGTGGCAGAAAGCAAAGCACAGCGCCTGTTCGCTGCCTGGCCAACAAGCAAAGCGCTCCATCTCTTCGCTGCCTCGCAAACGAAGGAAGCGCTGCGTGCCTTTGACGCCTAGCAAAGCAGCGCGTGCCTTCGCTGCCTCGCCGCCTAAGAGAGCGCTGCGTGCCTTCTCGCCCTCGCCGCCTAGCAAAGCGCCGTGTGCCTTCGCCGCCTCCCCAATCGCTTCGTGCCTTCGCCGCCTAGCAAAGCGCCTAGCAAAGCGTCCTCAGCCTTCGCTGCCTAGCAAAGCTCCACGTCGGCTCGCCGCCTAGCAAAGCACTGTGTGCCCTCACCGCCTCGCACAGCGCTGCGTGCCTTCGGCGCCTGGCAAAGCGCTGAGTGCCTTCGGCGCCTGGCAAAGCACTGCGTGCCCTCGCCACCTCGCACAGCGCTGCGTGCCTTCGGCGCCTGGCAAAGCGCTGAGTGCCTTCGGCGCCTGGCAAAGCACTGCGTGCCCTCGCCGCCTAGCAAGGCGCCCTAGCCCGTCCACCACCATCAGATCGCTGCGTGCCTTCGCTGCCTCGGTGCTTAGCAAAGCGCCACGTGCCTTCGGCGCCTACAAAAGCGCCGTGTGCCTTCGGCGCTACTACGGCGTTTGCTAAGCGGCGAGGCGGCGAAGGGACGCAGCGGTGTGTGAGGCGGCGAAGGCAAGCAGCGCTTTGCTGGGCGGCGAGGCGGCGAAGGGCCGAAGCGATTGGGGAGGCGGTGAAGGGACAGGGCGCTTTGTTGGGCGGCGAGGGCGAAAGGCACGCAGCGCTTTCTTAGGCGGCGAGGCGGCGAAGGCACGCGCTGCTTTGCTAGGCGCCGAAGGAACACGGCGCTTTGCTAGGCGGCGACGGCACGCGCAGCTTTGCTAGGCGGCGAGGCGGTGAAGGGACACGGCGCTTTGCTAGGCGGCGAGGGCGAGAAGGCACGCAGCGCTTTCTCAGGCGGCGAGGCGGCGAAGGCACGCGCTGCTCTGCCAGGCGGCGAAGGCACGCCGCGCTGTGTGAGGCGGCGAAGGCACGCACGGCTTTGCCAGCCGCCGAAGGCACGCAGCGCTTTGCTAGGCTGCGATGCGGCGAGGCGCCCAACGCAGGCAGTTCCTTGCTAGGCGCCCAAGGAACACGGCGCTTTGCCTGACGGCGACGGCACGCGCAGCTTTGCTAGGCGCCCAAGGCAGACGACGCTTTGCTAGGCAGCGAGGCGGCGAACGCACAAAGCGATTTGCTCGGCGGTCATTCGCTGCCTCGCACAATAGCTAACCACTGGGCATGTTGGCTGTCTCACAAACAAGCAGACTGCTGCGTCTCTTCGCTGCCTCGCCAACTAGCAAAGTGCTGCCTCGCTTCGCCTCCACGCCAAAAAGCCATCCGCGATGCCACTGCGCCACCTGGTGCACAAGCAAAGTGCTGCATCTCTTCGCTGCCTCGCACAAGGAGCAAGCACTGTGCATGTTGGCTGTCTCACAAACAAGGAGACTGCTGAATCTCTTCGCTGCCTTGCCAACAAGCAAACCGCTGCATCTCTTCGCTGCCTCACCAACAAGCAAACCACTCGATCTGCTCGCCGCCTCGCCAGCATGCAAAGCGCCGCGTCTCTTGGCCGCCTCGCAAACTAAACGCTGCATCTGTTCAGTGCCTCGCCAAAAAGCAGAGCGCTGCGTGTATTCGCTGAGTGGCAGAAAGCAAAGCACAGCGCCTGTTCGCTGCCTGGCCAACAAGCAAAGCGCTCCATCTCTTCGCTGCCTCGCAAACGAAGGAAGCGCTGCGTGCCTTCGGCGCCTAGCAAAGCAGCGCGTGCCTTCGCTGCCTCGCCGCCTAAGAGAGCGCTGCGTGCCTTCTCGCCCTCGCCGCCTAGCAAAGCGCCGTGTGCCTTCGCCGCCTCCCCAATCGCTTCGTGCCTTCGCCGCCTAGCAAAGCGCCTAGCAAAGCGTCCTCAGCCTTCGCTGCCTAGCAAAGCTCCACGTCGGCTCGCCGCCTAGCAAAGCACTGTGTGCCCTCACCGCCTCGCACAGCGCTGCGTGCCTTCGGCGCCTGGCAAAGCGCTGAGTGCCTTCGGCGCCTGGCAAAGCACTGCGTGCCCTCGCCACCTCGCACAGCGCTGCGTCCTTGGGCGCCTGGCAAAGCGCTGCGTGCCTTCGCCGCCTCGCCGCCTAGCAAGGCGCCCTAGCCCGTCCACCACGATCAGATCGCTGCATGCCTTCGCTGCCTCGGTGCTTAGCAAAGCGCCACGTGCCTTCGGCGCCTACAAAAGCGCCGTGTGCCTTCGGCGCTACTACGGCGTTTGCTAAGCGGCGAGGCGGCGAAGGGACGCAGCGGTGTGTGAGGCGGCGAAGGCAAGCAGCGCTTTGCTGGGCGGCGAGGCGGCGAAGGGCCGAAGCGATTGGGGAGGCGGTGAAGGGACAGGGCGCTTTGTTGGGCGGCGAGGGCGAAAGGCACGCAGCGCTTTCTTAGGCGGCGAGGCGGCGAAGGCACGCGCTGCTTTGCTAGGCGCCGAAGGAACACGGCGCTTTGCTAGGCGGCGACGGCACGCGCAGCTTTGCTAGGCGGCGAGGCGGTGAAGGGACACGGCGCTTTGCTAGGCGGCGAGGGCGAGAAGGCACGCAGCGCTTTCTCAGGCGGCGAGGCGGCGAAGGCACGCGCTGCTCTGCCAGCCGCCGAAGGCACGCCGCGCTGTGTGAGGCGGCGAAGGCACGCAGCGCTCTCTTAGGCGGCGAGGCGGCGAAGGCACGCGCTGCTCTGCCAGGCGCCGAAGGCACGCCGCGGTGTGTGAGGCGACGAAGGCACGCACGGCTTTGCCAGCCGCCGAAGGCACGCAGCGCTTTGCTAGGCTGCGATGCGGCGAGGCGCCCAACGCAGGCAGTTCCTTGCTAGGCGCCCAAGGAACACGGCGCTTTGCCTGACGGCGACGGCACGCGCAGCTTTGCTAGGCGCCCAAGGCAGACGACGCTTTGCTAGGCAGCGAGGCGGCGAACGCACAAAGCGATTTGCTCTGCGGTCATTCGCTGCCTCGCACAAGAGCTAACCACTGGGCATGTTGGCTGTCTCACAAACAAGCAGACTGCTGCGTCTCTTCGCTGCCTCGCCAACTAGCAAAGTGCTGCCTCGCTTCGCCTCCACGCCAAAAAGCCATCCGCGATGCCACTGCGCCACCTGGTGCACAAGCAAAGTGCTGCATCTCTTCGCTGCCTCGCACAAGGAGCAAGCACTGTGCATGTTGGCTGTCTCACAAACAAGGAGACTGCTGAATCTCTTCGCTGCCTTGCCAACAAGCAAACCGCTGCATCTCTTCGCTGCCTCACCAACAAGCAAACCACTCGATCTGCTCGCCGCCTCGCCAGCATGCAAAGCGCCGCGTCTCTTGGCCGCCTCGCAAACTAAACGCTGCATCTGTTCAGTGCCTCGCCAAAAAGCAGAGCGCTGCGTGTATTCGCTGAGTGGCAGAAAGCAAAGCACAGCGCCTGTTCGCTGCCTGGCCAACAAGCAAAGCGCTCCATCTCTTCGCTGCCTCGCAAACGAAGGAAGCGCTGCGTGCCTTCGGCGCCTAGCAAAGCAGCGCGTGCCTTCGCTGCCTCGCCGCCTAAGAGAGCGCTGCGTGCCTTCTCGCCCTCGCCGCCTAGCAAAGCGCCGTGTGCCTTCGCCGCCTCCCCAATCGCTTCGTGCCTTCGCCGCCTAGCAAAGCGCCTAGCAAAGCGTCCTCAGCCTTCGCTGCCTAGCAAAGCTCCACGTCGGCTCGCCGCCTAGCAAAGCACTGTGTGCCCTCACCGCCTCGCACAGCGCTGCGTGCCTTCGGCGCCTGGCAAAGCGCTGCGTGCCTTCGGCGCCTGGCAAAGCACTGCGTGCCCTCGCCACCTCGCACAGCGCTGCGTCCTTGGGCGCCTGGCAAAGCGCTGAGTGCCTTCGGCGCCTGGCAAAGCACTGCGTGCCCTCGCCGCCTCGCACAGCGCTGCGTCCTTGGGCGCCTGGCAAAGCGCTGCGTGCCTTCGCCGCCTCGCCGCCTAGCAAGGCGCCCTAGCCCGTCCACCACGATCAGATCGCTGCGTGCCTTCGCTGCCTCGGTGCTTAGCAAAGCGCCACGTGCCTTCGGCGCCTACAAAAGCGCCGTGTGCCTTCGGCGCTACTACGGCGTTTGCTAAGCGGCGAGGCGGCGAAGGGACGCAGCGGTGTGTGAGGCGGCGAAGGCAAGCAGCGCTTTGCTGGGCGGCGAGGCGGCGAAGGGCCGAAGCGATTGGGGAGGCGGTGAAGGGACAGGGCGCTTTGTTGGGCGGCGAGGGCGAAAGGCACGCAGCGCTTTCTTAGGCGGCGAGGCGGCGAAGGCACGCGCTGCTTTGCTAGGCGCCGAAGGAACACGGCGCTTTGCTAGGCGGCGACGGCACGCGCAGCTTTGCTAGGCGGCGAGGCGGTGAAGGGACACGGCGCTTTGCTAGGCGGCGAGGGCGAGAAGGCACGCAGCGCTTTCTCAGGCGGCGAGGCGGCGAAGGCACGCGCTGCTCTGCCAGGCGCCGAAGGCACGCCGCGCTGTGTGAGGCGGCGAAGGCACGCACGGCTTTGCCAGCCGCCGAAGGCACGCAGCGCTTTGCTAGGCTGCGATGCGGCGAGGCGCCCAACGCAGGCAGTTCCTTGCTAGGCGCCCAAGGAACACGGCGCTTTGCCTGACGGCGACGGCACGCGCAGCTTTGCTAGGCGCCCAAGGCAGACGACGCTTTGCTAGGCAGCGAGGCGGCGAACGCACAAAGCGATTTGCTCGGCGGTCATTCGCTGCCTCGCACAAGAGCTAACCACTGGGCATGTTGGCTGTCTCACAAACAAGCAGACTGCTGCGTCTCTTCGCTGCCTCGCCAACTAGCAAAGTGCTGCCTCGCTTCGCCTCCACGCCAAAAAGCCATCCGCGATGCCACTGCGCCACCTGGTGCACAAGCAAAGTGCTGCATCTCTTCGCTGCCTCGCACAAGGAGCAAGCACTGTGCATGTTGGCTGTCTCACAAACAAGGAGACTGCTGAATCTCTTCGCTGCCTTGCCAACAAGCAAACCGCTGCATCTCTTCGCTGCCTCACCAACAAGCAAACCACTCGATCTGCTCGCCGCCTCGCCAGCATGCAAAGCGCCGCGTCTCTTGGCCGCCTCGCAAACTAAACGCTGCATCTGTTCAGTGCCTCGCCAAAAAGCAGAGCGCTGCGTGTATTCGCTGAGTGGCAGAAAGCAAAGCACAGCGCCTGTTCGCTGCCTGGCCAACAAGCAAAGCGCTCCATCTCTTCGCTGCCTCGCAAACGAAGGAAGCGCTGCGTGCCTTCGGCGCCTAGCAAAGCAGCGCGTGCCTTCGCTGCCTCGCCGCCTAAGAGAGCGCTGCGTGCCTTCTCGCCCTCGCCGCCTAGCAAAGCGCCGTGTGCCTTCGCCGCCTCCCCAATCGCTTCGTGCCTTCGCCGCCTAGCAAAGCGCCTAGCAAAGCGTCCTCAGCCTTCGCTGCCTAGCAAAGCTCCACGTCGGCTCGCCGCCTAGCAAAGCACTGTGTGCCCTCGCCACCTCGCACAGCGCTGCGTGCCTTCGGCGCCTGGCAAAGCGCTGAGTGCCTTCGGCGCCTGGCAAAGCACTGCGTGCCCTCGCCGCCTCGCACAGCGCTGCGTCCTTGGGCGCCTGGCAAAGCGCTGCGTGCCTTCGCCGCCTCGCCGCCTAGCAAGGCGCCCTAGCCCGTCCACCACGATCAGATCGCTGCGTGCCTTCGCTGCCTCGGTGCTTAGCAAAGCGCCACGTGCCTTCGGCGCCTACAAAAGCGCCGTGTGCCTTCGGCGCTACTACGGCGTTTGCTAAGCGGCGAGGCGGCGAAGGGACGCAGCGGTGTGTGAGGCGGCGAAGGCAAGCAGCGCTTTGCTGGGCGGCGAGGCGGCGAAGGGCCGAAGCGATTGGGGAGGCGGTGAAGGGACAGGGCGCTTTGTTGGGCGGCGAGGGCGAAAGGCACGCAGCGCTTTCTTAGGCGGCGAGGCGGCGAAGGCACGCGCTGCTTTGCTAGGCGCCGAAGGAACACGGCGCTTTGCTAGGCGGCGACGGCACGCGCAGCTTTGCTAGGCGGCGAGGCGGTGAAGGGACACGGCGCTTTGCTAGGCGGCGAGGGCGAGAAGGCACGCAGCGCTTTCTCAGGCGGCGAGGCGGCGAAGGCACGCGCTGCTCTGCCAGGCGCCGAAGGCACGCCGCGCTGTGTGAGGCGGCGAAGGCACGCAGCGCTTTGCTAGGCTGCGATGCGGCGAGGCGCCGAACGCAGGCAATTCCTTGCTAGGCGCCGAAGGAACACGGCGCTTTGCCTGACGGCGACGGCACGCGCAGCTTTGCTAGGCGCCCAAGGCAGACGACGCTTTGCTAGGCAGCGAGGCGGCGAACGCACAAAGCGATTTGCTCTGCCGTCATTCGCTGCCTCGCACAAGAGCTAACCACTGGGCATGTTGGCTGTCTCACAAACAAGCAGACTGCTGCGTCTCTTCGCTGCCTCGCCAACTAGCAAAGTGCTGCCTCGCTTCGCCTCCACGCCAAAAAGCCATCCGCGATGCCACTGCGCCACCTGGTGCACAAGCAAAGTGCTGCATCTCTTCGCTGCCTCGCACAAGGAGCAAGCACTGTGCATGTTGGCTGTCTCACAAACAAGGAGACTGCTGAATCTCTTCGCTGCCTTGCCAACAAGCAAACCGCTGCATCTCTTCGCTGCCTCACCAACAAGCAAACCACTCGATCTGCTCGCCGCCTCGCCAGCATGCAAAGCGCCGCGTCTCTTGGCCGCCTCGCAAACTAAACGCTGCATCTGTTCAGTGCCTCGCCAAAAAGCAGAGCGCTGCGTGTATTCGCTGAGTGGCAGAAAGCAAAGCACAGCGCCTGTTCGCTGCCTGGCCAACAAGCAAAGCGCTCCATCTCTTCGCTGCCTCGCAAACGAAGGAAGCGCTGCGTGCCTTCGGCGCCTAGCAAAGCAGCGCGTGCCTTCGCTGCCTCGCCGCCTAAGAGAGCGCTGCGTGCCTTCTCGCCCTCGCCGCCTAGCAAAGCGCCGTGTGCCTTCGCCGCCTCCCCAATCGCTTCGTGCCTTCGCCGCCTAGCAAAGCGCCTAGCAAAGCGTCCTCAGCCTTCGCTGCCTAGCAAAGCTCCACGTCGGCTCGCCGCCTAGCAAAGCACTGTGTGCCCTCACCGCCTCGCACAGCGCTGCGTGCCTTCGGCGCCTGGCAAAGCGCTGAGTGCCTTCGGCGCCTGGCAAAGCACTGCGTGCCCTCGCCACCTCGCACAGCGCTGCGTGCCTTCGGCGCCTGGCAAAGCGCTGAGTGCCTTCGGCGCCTGGCAAAGCACTGCGTGCCCTCGCCGCCTCGCACAGCGCTGCGTCCTTGGGCGCCTGGCAAAGCGCTGCGTGCCTTCGCCGCCTCGCCGCCTAGCAAGGCGCCCTAGCCCGTCCACCACGATCAGATCGCTGCGTGCCTTCGCTGCCTCGGTGCTTAGCAAAGCGCCACGTGCCTTCGGCGCCTACAAAAGCGCCGTGTGCCTTCGGCGCTACTACGGCGTTTGCTAAGCGGCGAGGCGGCGAAGGGACGCAGCGGTGTGTGAGGCGGCGAAGGCAAGCAGCGCTTTGCTGGGCGGCGAGGCGGCGAAGGGCCGAAGCGATTGGGGAGGCGGTGAAGGGACAGGGCGCTTTGTTGGGCGGCGAGGGCGAAAGGCACGCAGCGCTTTCTTAGGCGGCGAGGCGGCGAAGGCACGCGCTGCTTTGCTAGGCGCCGAAGGAACACGGCGCTTTGCTAGGCGGCGACGGCACGCGCAGCTTTGCTAGGCGGCGAGGCGGTGAAGGGACACGGCGCTTTGCTAGGCGGCGAGGGCGAGAAGGCACGCAGCGCTTTCTCAGGCGGCGAGGCGGCGAAGGCACGCGCTGCTCTGCCAGGCGGCGAAGGCACGCCGCGCTGTGTGAGGCGGCGAAGGCACGCAGCGCTTTGCTAGGCTGCGATGCGGCGAGGCGCCGAACGCAGGCAATTCCTTGCTAGGCGCCGAAGGAACACGGCGCTTTGCCTGACGACGACGGCACGCGCAGCTTTGCTAGGCGCCCAAGGCAGACGACGCTTTGCTAGGCAGCGAGGCGGCGAACGCACAAAGCGATTTGCTCTGCGGTCATTCGCTGCCTCGCACAAGAGCTAACCACTGGGCATGTTGGCTGTCTCACAAACAAGCAGACTGCTGCGTCTCTTCGCTGCCTCGCCAACTAGCAAAGTGCTGCCTCGCTTCGCCTCCACGCCAAAAAGCCATCCGCGATGCCACTGCGCCACCTGGTGCACAAGCAAAGTGCTGCATCTCTTCGCTGCCTCGCACAAGGAGCAAGCACTGTGCATGTTGGCTGTCTCACAAACAAGGAGACTGCTGAATCTCTTCGCTGCCTTGCCAACAAGCAAACCGCTGCATCTCTTCGCTGCCTCACCAACAAGCAAACCACTCGATCTGCTCGCCGCCTCGGCAGCATGCAAAGCGCTGCGTCTCTTGGCCGCCTCGCAAACTAAACGCTGCATCTGTTCAGTGCCTCGCCAAAAAGCAGAGCGCTGCGTGTATTCGCTGAGTGGCAGAAAGCAAAGCACGGCGCCTGTTCGCTGCCTGGCCAACAAGCAAACCGCTCCATCTCTTCGCTGCCTCGCAAACGAAGGAAGCGCTGCGTGCCTTCGGCGCCTAGCAAAGCAGCGCGTGCCTTCGCTGCCTCGCCGCCTAAGAGAGCGCTGCGTGCCTTCTCGCCCTCGCCGCCTAGCAAAGCGCCGTGTGCCTTCGCCGCCTCCCCAATCGCTTCGTGCCTTCGCCGCCTAGCAAAGCGCCTAGCAAAGCGTCCTCAGCCTTCGCTGCCTAGCAAAGCTCCACGTCGGCTCGCCGCCTAGCAAAGCACTGTGTGCCTTCACCGCCTCGCACAGCGCTGCGTGCCTTCGGCGCCTGGCAAAGCGCTGAGTGCCTTCGGCGCCTGGCAAAGCACTGCGTGCCCTCGCCGCCTCGCACAGCGCTGCGTCCTTGGGCGCCTGGCAAAGCTCTGCGTGCCTTCGCCGCCTCGCCGCCTAGCAAGGCGCCCTAGCCCGTCCACCACGATCAGATCGCTGCGTGCCTTCGCTGCCTCGGTGCTTAGCAAAGCGCCACGTGCCTTCGGCGCCTACAAAAGCGCCGTGTGCCTTCGGCGCTACTACGGCGTTTGCTAAGCGGCGAGGCGGCGAAGGGACGCAGCGGTGTGTGAGGCGGCGAAGGCAAGCAGCGCTTTGCTGGGCGGCGAGGCGGCGAAGGGCCGAAGCGATTGGGGAGGCGGTGAAGGGACAGGGCGCTTTGTTGGGCGGCGAGGGCGAAAGGCACGCAGCGCTTTCTTAGGCGGCGAGGCGGCGAAGGCACGCGCTGCTTTGCTAGGCGCCGAAGGAACACGGCGCTTTGCTAGGCGGCGACGGCACGCGCAGCTTTGCTAGGCGGCGAGGCGGTGAAGGGACACGGCGCTTTGCTAGGCGGCGAGGGCGAGAAGGCACGCAGCGCTTTCTCAGGCGGCGAGGCGGCGAAGGCACGCGCTGCTCTGCCAGGCGGCGAAGGCACGCCGCGCTGTGTGAGGCGGCGAAGGCACGCAGCGCTTTGCTAGGCTGCGATGCGGCGAGGCGCCGAACGCAGGCAATTCCTTGCTAGGCGCCGAAGGAACACGGCGCTTTGCCTGACGACGACGGCACGCGCAGCTTTGCTAGGCGCCCAAGGCAGACGACGCTTTGCTAGGCAGCGAGGCGGCGAACGCACAAAGCGATTTGCTCTGCCGTCATTCGCTGCCTCGCACAAGAGCTAACCACTGGGCATGTTGGCTGTCTCACAAACAAGCAGACTGCTGCGTCTCTTCGCTGCCTCGCCAACTAGCAAAGTGCTGCCTCGCTTCGCCTCCACGCCAAAAAGCCATCCGCGATGCCACTGCGCCACCTGGTGCACAAGCAAAGTGCTGCATCTCTTCGCTGCCTCGCACAAGGAGCAAGCACTGTGCATGTTGGCTGTCTCACAAACAAGGAGACTGCTGAATCTCTTCGCTGCCTTGCCAACAAGCAAACCGCTGCATCTCTTCGCTGCCTCACCAACAAGCAAACCACTCGATCTGCTCGCCGCCTCGGCAGCATGCAAAGCGCTGCGTCTCTTGGCCGCCTCGCAAACTAAACGCTGCATCTGTTCAGTGCCTCGCCAAAAAGCAGAGCGCTGCGTGTATTCGCTGAGTGGCAGAAAGCAAAGCACAGCGCCTGTTCGCTGCCTGGCCAACAAGCAAAGCGCTCCATCTCTTCGCTGCCTCGCAAACGAAGGAAGCGCTGCGTGCCTTCGGCGCCTAGCAAAGCAGCGCGTGCCTTCGCTGCCTCGCCGCCTAAGAGAGCGCTGCGTGCCTTCTCGCCCTCGCCGCCTAGCAAAGCGCCGTGTGCCTTCGCCGCCTCCCCAATCGCTTCGTGCCTTCGCCGCCTAGCAAAGCGCCTAGCAAAGCGTCCTCAGCCTTCGCTGCCTAGCAAAGCTCCACGTCGGCTCGCCGCCTAGCAAAGCACTGTGTGCCCTCACCGCCTCGCACAGCGCTGCGTGCCTTCGGCGCCTGGCAAAGCGCTGAGTGCCTTCGGCGCCTGGCAAAGCACTGCGTGCCCTCGCCACCTCGCACAGCGCTGCGTGCCTTCGGCGCCTGGCAAAGCGCTGAGTGCCTTCGGCGCCTGGCAAAGCACTGCGTGCCCTCGCCGCCTCGCACAGCGCTGCGTCCTTGGGCGCCTGGCAAAGCGCTGCGTGCCTTCGCCGCCTCGCCGCCTAGCAAGGCGCCCTAGCCCGTCCACCACGATCAGATCGCTGCGTGCCTTCGCTGCCTCGGTGCTTAGCAAAGCGCCACGTGCCTTCGGCGCCTACAAAAGCGCCGTGTGCCTTCGGCGCTACTACGGCGTTTGCTAAGCGGCGAGGCGGCGAAGGGACGCAGCGGTGTGTGAGGCGGCGAAGGCAAGCAGCGCTTTGCTGGGCGGCGAGGCGGCGAAGGGCCGAAGCGATTGGGGAGGCGGTGAAGGGACAGGGCGCTTTGTTGGGCGGCGAGGGCGAAAGGCACGCAGCGCTTTCTTAGGCGGCGAGGCGGCGAAGGCACGCGCTGCTTTGCTAGGCGCCGAAGGAACACGGCGCTTTGCTAGGCGGCGACGGCACGCGCAGCTTTGCTAGGCGGCGAGGCGGTGAAGGGACACGGCGCTTTGCTAGGCGGCGAGGGCGAGAAGGCACGCAGCGCTTTCTCAGGCGGCGAGGCGGCGAAGGCACGCGCTGCTCTGCCAGGCGGCGAAGGCACGCCGCGCTGTGTGAGGCGGCGAAGGCACGCAGCGCTTTGCTAGGCTGCGATGCGGCGAGGCGCCGAACGCAGGCAATTCCTTGCTAGGCGCCGAAGGAACACGGCGCTTTGCCTGACGACGACGGCACGCGCAGCTTTGCTAGGCGCCCAAGGCAGACGACGCTTTGCTAGGCAGCGAGGCGGCGAACGCACAAAGCGATTTGCTCTGCGGTCATTCGCTGCCTCGCACAAGAGCTAACCACTGGGCATGTTGGCTGTCTCACAAACAAGCAGACTGCTGCGTCTCTTCGCTGCCTCGCCAACTAGCAAAGTGCTGCCTCGCTTCGCCTCCACGCCAAAAAGCCATCCGCGATGCCACTGCGCCACCTGGTGCACAAGCAAAGTGCTGCATCTCTTCGCTGCCTCGCACAAGGAGCAAGCACTGTGCATGTTGGCTGTCTCACAAACAAGGAGACTGCTGAATCTCTTCGCTGCCTTGCCAACAAGCAAACCGCTGCATCTCTTCGCTGCCTCACCAACAAGCAAACCACTCGATCTGCTCGCCGCCTCGGCAGCATGCAAAGCGCTGCGTCTCTTGGCCGCCTCGCAAACTAAACGCTGCATCTGTTCAGTGCCTCGCCAAAAAGCAGAGCGCTGCGTGTATTCGCTGAGTGGCAGAAAGCAAAGCACGGCGCCTGTTCGCTGCCTGGCCAACAAGCAAACCGCTCCATCTCTTCGCTGCCTCGCAAACGAAGGAAGCGCTGCGTGCCTTCGGCGCCTAGCAAAGCAGCGCGTGCCTTCGCTGCCTCGCCGCCTAAGAGAGCGCTGCGTGCCTTCTCGCCCTCGCCGCCTAGCAAAGCGCCGTGTGCCTTCGCCGCCTCCCCAATCGCTTCGTGCCTTCGCCGCCTAGCAAAGCGCCTAGCAAAGCGTCCTCAGCCTTCGCTGCCTAGCAAAGCTCCACGTCGGCTCGCCGCCTAGCAAAGCACTGTGTGCCTTCACCGCCTCGCACAGCGCTGCGTGCCTTCGGCGCCTGGCAAAGCGCTGAGTGCCTTCGGCGCCTGGCAAAGCACTGCGTGCCCTCGCCGCCTCGCACAGCGCTGCGTCCTTGGGCGCCTGGCAAAGCTCTGCGTGCCTTCGCCGCCTCGCCGCCTAGCAAGGCGCCCTAGCCCGTCCACCACGATCAGATCGCTGCGTGCCTTCGCTGCCTCGGTGCTTAGCAAAGCGCCACGTGCCTTCGGCGCCTACAAAAGCGCCGTGTGCCTTCGGCGCTACTACGGCGTTTGCTAAGCGGCGAGGCGGCGAAGGGACGCAGCGGTGTGTGAGGCGGCGAAGGCAAGCAGCGCTTTGCTGGGCGGCGAGGCGGCGAAGGGCCGAAGCGATTGGGGAGGCGGTGAAGGGACAGGGCGCTTTGTTGGGCGGCGAGGGCGAAAGGCACGCAGCGCTTTCTTAGGCGGCGAGGCGGCGAAGGCACGCGCTGCTTTGCTAGGCGCCGAAGGAACACGGCGCTTTGCTAGGCGGCGACGGCACGCGCAGCTTTGCTAGGCGGCGAGGCGGTGAAGGGACACGGCGCTTTGCTAGGCGGCGAGGGCGAGAAGGCACGCAGCGCTTTCTCAGGCGGCGAGGCGGCGAAGGCACGCGCTGCTCTGCCAGGCGGCGAAGGCACGCCGCGCTGTGTGAGGCGGCGAAGGCACGCAGCGCTTTGCTAGGCTGCGATGCGGCGAGGCGCCGAACGCAGGCAATTCCTTGCTAGGCGCCGAAGGAACACGGCGCTTTGCCTGACGACGACGGCACGCGCAGCTTTGCTAGGCGCCCAAGGCAGACGACGCTTTGCTAGGCAGCGAGGCGGCGAACGCACAAAGCGATTTGCTCTGCCGTCATTCGCTGCCTCGCACAAGAGCTAACCACTGGGCATGTTGGCTGTCTCACAAACAAGCAGACTGCTGCGTCTCTTCGCTGCCTCGCCAACTAGCAAAGTGCTGCCTCGCTTCGCCTCCACGCCAAAAAGCCATCCGCGATGCCACTGCGCCACCTGGTGCACAAGCAAAGTGCTGCATCTCTTCGCTGCCTCGCACAAGGAGCAAGCACTGTGCATGTTGGCTGTCTCACAAACAAGGAGACTGCTGAATCTCTTCGCTGCCTTGCCAACAAGCAAACCGCTGCATCTCTTCGCTGCCTCACCAACAAGCAAACCACTCGATCTGCTCGCCGCCTCGCCAGCATGCAAAGCGCTGCGTCTCTTGGCCGCCTCGCAAACTAAACGCTGCATCTGTTCAGTGCCTCGCCAAAAAGCAGAGCGCTGCGTGTATTCGCTGAGTGGCAGAAAGCAAAGCACAGCGCCTGTTCGCTGCCTGGCCAACAAGCAAAGCGCTCCATCTCTTCGCTGCCTCGCAAACGAAGGAAGCGCTGCGTGCCTTCGGCGCCTAGCAAAGCAGCGCGTGCCTTCGCTGCCTCGCCGCCTAAGAGAGCGCTGCGTGCCTTCTCGCCCTCGCCGCCTAGCAAAGCGCCGTGTGCCTTCGCCGCCTCCCCAATCGCTTCGTGCCTTCGCCGCCTAGCAAAGCGCCTAGCAAAGCGTCCTCAGCCTTCGCTGCCTAGCAAAGCTCCACGTCGGCTCGCCGCCTAGCAAAGCACTGTGTGCCCTCACCGCCTCGCACAGCGCTGCGTGCCTTCGGCGCCTGGCAAAGCGCTGAGTGCCTTCGGCGCCTGGCAAAGCACTGCGTGCCCTCGCCACCTCGCACAGCGCTGCGTGCCTTCGGCGCCTGGCAAAGCGCTGAGTGCCTTCGGCGCCTGGCAAAGCACTGCGTGCCCTCGCCACCTCGCACAGCGCTGCGTGCCTTCGGCGCCTGGCAAAGCGCTGAGTGCCTTCGGCGCCTGGCAAAGCACTGCGTGCCCTCGCCACCTCGCACAGCGCTGCGTCCTTGGGCGCCTGGCAAAGCGCTGCGTGCCTTCGCCGCCTCGCCGCCTAGCAAGGCGCCCTAGCCCGTCCACCACGATCAGATCGCTGCGTGCCTTCGCTGCCTCGGTGCTTAGCAAAGCGCCACGTGCCTTCGGCGCCTACAAAAGCGCCGTGTGCCTTCGGCGCTACTACGGCGTTTGCTAAGCGGCGAGGCGGCGAAGGGACGCAGCGGTGTGTGAGGCGGCGAAGGCAAGCAGCGCTTTGCTGGGCGGCGAGGCGGCGAAGGGCCGAAGCGATTGGGGAGGCGGTGAAGGGACAGGGCGCTTTGTTGGGCGGCGAGGGCGAAAGGCACGCAGCGCTTTCTTAGGCGGCGAGGCGGCGAAGGCACGCGCTGCTTTGCTAGGCGCCGAAGGAACACGGCGCTTTGCTAGGCGGCGACGGCACGCGCAGCTTTGCTAGGCGGCGAGGCGGTGAAGGGACACGGCGCTTTGCTAGGCGGCGAGGGCGAGAAGGCACGCAGCGCTTTCTCAGGCGGCGAGGCGGCGAAGGCACGCGCTGCTCTGCCAGCCGCCGAAGGCACGCCGCGCTGTGTGAGGCGGCGAAGGCACGCAGCGCTTTGCTAGGCTGCGATGCGGCGAGGCGCCGAACGCAGGCAATTCCTTGCTAGGCGCCGAAGGAACACGGCGCTTTGCCTGACGGCGACGGCACGCGCAGCTTTGCTAGGCGCCCAAGGCAGACGACGCTTTGCTAGGCAGCGAGGCGGCGAACGCACAAAGCGATTTGCTCGGCGGTCATTCGCTGCCTCGCACAATAGCTAACCACTGGGCATGTTGGCTGTCTCACAAACAAGCAGACTGCTGCGTCTCTTCGCTGCCTCGCCAACTAGCAAAGTGCTGCCTCGCTTCGCCTCCACGCCAAAAAGCCATCCGCGATGCCACTGCGCCACCTGGTGCACAAGCAAAGTGCTGCATCTCTTCGCTGCCTCGCACAAGGAGCAAGCACTGTGCATGTTGGCTGTCTCACAAACAAGGAGACTGCTGAATCTCTTCGCTGCCTTGCCAACAAGCAAACCGCTGCATCTCTTCGCTGCCTCACCAACAAGCAAACCACTCGATCTGCTCGCCGCCTCGGCAGCATGCAAAGCGCTGCGTCTCTTGGCCGCCTCGCAAACTAAACGCTGCATCTGTTCAGTGCCTCGCCAAAAAGCAGAGCGCTGCGTGTATTCGCTGAGTGGCAGAAAGCAAAGCACAGCGCCTGTTCGCTGCCTGGCCAACAAGCAAAGCGCTCCATCTCTTCGCTGCCTCGCAAACGAAGGAAGCGCTGCGTGCCTTCGGCGCCTAGCAAAGCAGCGCGTGCCTTCGCTGCCTCGCCGCCTAAGAGAGCGCTGCGTGCCTTCTCGCCCTCGCCGCCTAGCAAAGCGCCGTGTGCCTTCGCCGCCTCCCCAATCGCTTCGTGCCTTCGCCGCCTAGCAAAGCGCCTAGCAAAGCGTCCTCAGCCTTCGCTGCCTAGCAAAGCTCCACGTCGGCTCGCCGCCTAGCAAAGCACTGTGTGCCCTCACCGCCTCGCACAGCGCTGCGTGCCTTCGGCGCCTGGCAAAGCGCTGAGTGCCTTCGGCGCCTGGCAAAGCACTGCGTGCCCTCGCCACCTCGCACAGCGCTGCGTGCCTTCGGCGCCTGGCAAAGCGCTGAGTGCCTTCGGCGCCTGGCAAAGCACTGTGTGCCCTCGCCACCTCGCACAGCGCTGCGTGCCTTCGGCGCCTGGCAAAGCGCTGAGTGCCTTCGGCGCCTGGCAAAGCACTGCGTGCCCTCGCCGCCTCGCACAGCGCTGCGTCCTTTGGCGCCTGGCAAAGCTCTGCGTGCCTTCGCCGCCTCGCCGCCTAGCAAGGCGCCCTAGCCCGTCCACCACGATCAGATCGCTGCGTGCCTTCGCTGCCTCGGTGCTTAGCAAAGCGCCACGTGCCTTCGGCGCCTACAAAAGCGCCGTGTGCCTTCGGCGCTACTACGGCGTTTGCTAAGCGGCGAGGCGGCGAAGGGACGCAGCGGTGTGTGAGGCGGCGAAGGCAAGCAGCGCTTTGCTGGGCGGCGAGGCGGCGAAGGGCCGAAGCGATTGGGGAGGCGGTGAAGGGACAGGGCGCTTTGTTGGGCGGCGAGGGCGAAAGGCACGCAGCGCTTTCTTAGGCGGCGAGGCGGCGAAGGCACGCGCTGCTTTGCTAGGCGCCGAAGGAACACGGCGCTTTGCTAGGCGGCGACGGCACGCGCAGCTTTGCTAGGCGGCGAGGCGGTGAAGGGACACGGCGCTTTGCTAGGCGGCGAGGGCGAGAAGGCACGCAGCGCTTTCTCAGGCGGCGAGGCGGCGAAGGCACGCGCTGCTCTGCCAGGCGGCGAAGGCACGCCGCGCTGTGTGAGGCGGCGAAGGCACGCAGCGCTTTGCTAGGCTGCGATGCGGCGAGGCGCCGAACGCAGGCAATTCCTTGCTAGGCGCCCAAGGAACACGGCGCTTTGCCTGACGGCGACGGCACGCGCAGCTTTGCTAGGCGCCCAAGGCAGACGACGCTTTGCTAGGCAGCGAGGCGGCGAACGCACAAAGCGATTTGCTCGGCGGTCATTCGCTGCCTCGCACAAGAGCTAACCACTGGGCATGTTGGCTGTCTCACAAACAAGCAGACTGCTGCGTCTCTTCGCTGCCTCGCCAACTAGCAAAGTGTTGCCTCGCTTCGCCTCCACGCCAAAAAGCCATCCGCGATGCCACTGCGCCACCTGGTGCACAAGCAAAGTGCTGCATCTCTTCGCTGCCTCGCACAAGGAGCAAGCACTGTGCATGTTGGCTGTCTCACAAACAAGGAGACTGCTGAATCTCTTCGCTGCCTTGCCAACAAGCAAACCGCTGCATCTCTTCGCTGCCTCACCAACAAGCAAACCACTCGATCTGCTCGCCGCCTCGGCAGCATGCAAAGCGCCGCGTCTCTTGGCCGCCTCGCAAACTAAACGCTGCATCTGTTCAGTGCCTCGCCAAAAAGCAGAGCGCTGCGTGTATTCGCTGAGTGGCAGAAAGCAAAGCACAGCGCCTGTTCGCTGCCTGGCCAACAAGCAAAGCGCTCCATCTCTTCGCTGCCTCGCAAACGAAGGAAGCGCTGCGTGCCTTCGGCGCCTAGCAAAGCAGCGCGTGCCTTCGCTGCCTCGCCGCCTAAGAGAGCGCTGCGTGCCTTCTCGCCCTCGCCGCCTAGCAAAGCGCCGTGTGCCTTCGCCGCCTCCCCAATCGCTTCGTGCCTTCGCCGCCTAGCAAAGCGCCTAGCAAAGCGTCCTCAGCCTTCGCTGCCTAGCAAAGCTCCACGTCGGCTCGCCGCCTAGCAAAGCACTGTGTGCCCTCACCGCCTCGCACAGCGCTGCGTGCCTTCGGCGCCTGGCAAAGCGCTGAGTGCCTTCGGCGCCTGGCAAAGCACTGCGTGCCCTCGCCACCTCGCACAGCGCTGCGTGCCTTCGGCGCCTGGCAAAGCGCTGAGTGCCTTCGGCGCCTGGCAAAGCACTGCGTGCCCTCGCCGCCTCGCACAGCGCTGCGTCCTTGGGCGCCTGGCAAAGCGCTGCGTGCCTTCGCCGCCTCGCCGCCTAGCAAGGCGCCCTAGCCCGTCCACCACGATCAGATCGCTGCGTGCCTTCGCTGCCTCGGTGCTTAGCAAAGCGCCACGTGCCTTCGGCGCCTACAAAAGCGCCGTGTGCCTTCGGCGCTACTACGGCGTTTGCTAAGCGGCGAGGCGGCGAAGGGACGCAGCGGTGTGTGAGGCGGCGAAGGCAAGCAGCGCTTTGCTGGGCGGCGAGGCGGCGAAGGGCCGAAGCGAATGGGGAGGCGGTGAAGGGACACGGCGCTTTGCTAGGCGGCGAGGGCGAGAAGGCACGCAGCGCTTTCTCAGGCGGCGAGGCGGCGAAGGCACGCCGCGCTGTGTGAGGCGGCGAAGGCACGCACGGCTTTGCCAGCCGCCGAAGGCACGCAGCGCTTTGCTAGGCTGCGATGCGGCGAGGCGCCGAACGCAGGCAGTTCCTTGCTAGGCGCCCAAGGAACACGGCGCTTTGCCTGACGGCGACGGCACGCGCAGCTTTGCTAGGCGCCCAAGGCAGACGACGCTTTGCTAGGCAGCGAGGCGGCGAAGGCACAAAGCGATTTGCTCGGCGGTCATTCGCTGCCTCGCACAAGAGCTAACCACTGGGCATGTTGGCTGTCTCACAAACAAGCAGACTGCTGCGTCTCTTCGCTGCCTCGCCAACTAGCAAAGTGCTGCCTCGCTTCGCCTCCACGCCAAAAAGCCATCCGCGATGCCACTGCGCCACCTGGTGCACAAGCAAAGTGCTGCATCTCTTCGCTGCCTCGCACAAGGAGCAAGCACTGTGCATGTTGGCTGTCTCACAAACAAGGAGACTGCTGAATCTCTTCGCTGCCTTGCCAACAAGCAAACCGCTGCATCTCTTCGCTGCCTCACCAACAAGCAAACCACTCGATCTGCTCGCCGCCTCGCCAGCATGCAAAGCGCCGCGTCTCTTGGCCGCCTCGCAAACTAAACGCTGCATCTGTTCAGTGCCTCGCCAAAAAGCAGAGCGCTGCGTGTATTCGCTGAGTGGCAGAAAGCAAAGCACAGCGCCTGTTCGCTGCCTGGCCAACAAGCAAAGCGCTCCATCTCTTCGCTGCCTCGCAAACGAAGGAAGCGCTGCGTGCCTTTGACGCCTAGCAAAGCAGCGCGTGCCTTCGCTGCCTCGCCGCCTAAGAGAGCGCTGCGTGCCTTCTCGCCCTCGCCGCCTAGCAAAGCGCCGTGTGCCTTCGCCGCCTCCCCAATCGCTTCGTGCCTTCGCCGCCTAGCAAAGCGTCCTCAGCCTTCGCTGCCTAGCAAAGCTGCACGTCCGCTCGCCGCCTAGCAAAGCACTGTGTGCCCTCGCCACCTCGCACAGCGCTGCGTGCCTTCGGCGCCTGGCAAAGCGCTGCGTGCCTTCGCCGCCTCGCCGCCTAGCAAGGCGCCCTAGCCCGTCCACCACGATCAGATCGCTGCGTGCCTTCGCTGCCTCGGTGCTTAGCAAAGCGCCACGTGCCTTCGGCGCCTACAAAAGCGCCGTGTGCCTTCGGCGCTACTACGGCGTTTGCTAAGCGGCGAGGCGGCGAAGGGCCGAAGCGATTGGGGAGGCGGTGAAGGGACAGGGCGCTTTGTTGGGCGGCGAGGGCGAAAGGCACGCAGCGCTTTCTTAGGCGGCGAGGCGGCGAAGGCACGCGCTGCTTTGCTAGGCGCCGAAGGAACACGGCGCTTTGCTAGGCGGCGACGGCACGCGCAGCTTTGCTAGGCGGCGAGGCGGTGAAGGGACACGGCGCTTTGCTAGGCGGCGAGGGCGAGAAGGCACGCAGCGCTTTCTCAGGCGGCGAGGCGGCGAAGGCACGCGCTGCTCTGCCAGGCGCCGAAGGCACGCCGCGCTGTGTGAGGCGGCGAAGGCACGCACGGCTTTGCCAGCCGCCGAAGGCACGCAGCGCTTTGCTAGGCTGCGATGCGGCGAGGCGCCCAACGCAGGCAGTTCCTTGCTAGGCGCCCAAGGAACACGGCGCTTTGCCTGACGGCGACGGCACGCGCAGCTTTGCTAGGCGCCCAAGGCAGACGACGCTTTGCTAGGCAGCGAGGCGGCGAACGCACAAAGCGATTTGCTCTGCGGTCATTCGCTGCCTCGCACAATAGCTAACCACTGGGCATGTTGGCTGTCTCACAAACAAGCAGACTGCTGCGTCTCTTCGCTGCCTCGCCAACTAGCAAAGTGCTGCCTCGCTTCGCCTCCACGCCAAAAAGCCATCCGCGATGCCACTGCGCCACCTGGTGCACAAGCAAAGTGCTGCATCTCTTCGCTGCCTCGCACAAGGAGCAAGCACTGTGCATGTTGGCTGTCTCACAAACAAGGAGACTGCTGAATCTCTTCGCTGCCTTGCCAACAAGCAAACCGCCTCATCTCTTCGCTGCCTCACCAACAAGCAAACCACTCGATCTGCTCGCCGCCTCGCCAGCATGCAAAGCGCCGCGTCTCTTGGCCGCCTCGCAAACTAAACGCTGCATCTGTTCAGTGCCTCGCCAAAAAGCAGAGCGCTGCGTGTATTCGCTGAGTGGCAGAAAGCAAAGCACAGCGCCTGTTCGCTGCCTGGCCAACAAGCAAACCGCTCCACCTCTTCGCTGCCTCGCAAACGAAGGAAGCGCTGCGTGCCTTCGGCGCCTAGCAAAGCGCCTAGCAAAGCGTCCTCAGCCTTCGCTGCCTAGCAAAGCTGCACGTCCGCTCGCCGCCTAGCAAAGCACTGTCTGCCCTCACCGCCTCGCACAGCGCTGCGTGCCTTCGGCGCCTGGCAAAGCGCTGAGTGCCTTCGGCGCCTGGCAAAGCACTGCGTGCCCTCGCCACCTCCTAGAGCGCTGCGTGCCTTCGGCGCCTGGCAAAGCGCTGAGTGCCTTCGGCGCCTGGCAAAGCACTGCGTGCCCTCGCCGCCTCGCACAGCGCTGCGTCCTTGGGCGCCTGGCAAAGCGCTGCGTGCCTTCGCCGCCTCGCCGCCTAGCAAGGCGCCCTAGCCCGTCCACCACCATCAGATCGCTGCGTGCCTTCGCTGCCTCGGTGCTTAGCAAAGCGCCACGTGCCTTCGGCGCCTACAAAAGCGCCGTGTGCCTTCGGCGCTACTACGGCGTTTGCTAAGCGGCGAGGCGGCGAAGGGACGCAGCGGTGTGTGAGGCGGCGAAGGCAAGCAGCGCTTTGCTGGGCGGCGAGGCGGCGAAGGGCCGAAGCGATTGGGGAGGCGGTGAAGGGACAGGGCGCTTTGTTGGGCGGCGAGGGCGAAAGGCACGCAGCGCTTTCTTAGGCGGCGAGGCGGCGAAGGCACGCGCTGCTTTGCTAGGCGCCGAAGGAACACGGCGCTTTGCTAGGCGGCGACGGCACGCGCAGCTTTGCTAGGCGGCGAGGCGGTGAAGGGACACGGCGCTTTGCTAGGCGGCGAGGGCGAGAAGGCACGCAGCGCTTTCTCAGGCGGCGAGGCGGCGAAGGCACGCGCTGCTCTGCCAGGCGGCGAAGGCACGCCGCGCTGTGTGAGGCGGCGAAGGCACGCACGGCTTTGCCAGCCGCCGAAGGCACGCAGCGCTTTGCTAGGCTGCGATGCGGCGAGGCGCCCAACGCAGGCAGTTCCTTGCTAGGCGCCCAAGGAACACGGCGCTTTGCCTGACGGCGACGGCACGCGCAGCTTTGCTAGGCGCCCAAGGCAGACGACGCTTTGCTAGGCAGCGAGGCGGCGAACGCACAAAGCGATTTGCTCGGCGGTCATTCGCTGCCTCGCACAAGAGCTAACCACTGGGCATGTTGGCTGTCTCACAAACAAGCAGACTGCTGCGTCTCTTCGCTGCCTCGCCAACTAGCAAAGTGCTGCCTCGCTTCGCCTCCACGCCAAAAAGCCATCCGCGATGCCACTGCGCCACCTGGTGCACAAGCAAAGTGCTGCATCCCTTCGCTGCCTCGCACAAGGAGCAAGCACTGTGCATGTTGGCTGTCTCACAAACAAGGAGACTGCTGAATCTCTTCGCTGCCTTGCCAACAAGCAAACCGCCTCATCTCTTCGCTGCCTCACCAACAAGCAAACCACTCGATCTGCTCGCCGCCTCGGCAGCATGCAAAGCGCCGCGTCTCTTGGCCGCCTCGCAAACTAAACGCTGCATCTGTTCAGTGCCTCGCCAAAAAGCAGAGCGCTGCGTGTATTCGCTGAGTGGCAGAAAGCAAAGCACAGCGCCTGTTCGCTGCCTGGCCAACAAGCAAAGCGCTCCACCTCTTCGCTGCCTCGCAAACGAAGGAAGCGCTGCGTGCCTTCGGCGCCTAGCAAAGCGCCTAGCAAAGCGTCCTCAGCCTTCGCTGCCTAGCAAAGCTGCACGTCCGCTCGCCCCCTAGCAAAGCACTGTCTGCCCTCACCGCCTCGCACAGCGCTGCGTGCCTTCGGCGCCTGGCAAAGCGCTGAGTGCCCTCGGCGCCTGGCAACGCACTGCGTGCCCTCGCCACCTCGCACAGCGCTGCGTGCCTTCGGCGCCTGGCAAAGCGCTGAGTGCCTTCGGCGCCTGGCAAAGCACTGCGTGCCCTCGCCGCCTCGCACAGCGCTGCGTCCTTGGGCGCCTGGCAAAGCGCTGCGTGCCTTCGCCGCCTCGCCGCCTAGCAAGGCGCCCTAGCCCGTCCACCACGATCAGATCGCTGCGTGCCTTCGCTGCCTCGGTGCTTAGCAAAGCGCCACGTGCCTTCGGCGCCTACAAAAGCGCCGTGTGCCTTCGGCGCTACTACGGCGTTTGCTAAGCGGCGAGGCGGCGAAGGGCCGAAGCGATTGGGGAGGCGGTGAAGGGACAGGGCGCTTTGTTGGGCGGCGAGGGCGAAAGGCACGCAGCGCTTTCTTAGGCGGCGAGGCGGCGAAGGCACGCGCTGCTTTGCTAGGCGCCGAAGGAACACGGCGCTTTGCTAGGCGGCGACGGCACGCGCAGCTTTGCTAGGCGGCGAGGCGGTGAAGGGACACGGCGCTTTGCTAGGCGGCGAGGGCGAGAAGGCACGCAGCGCTTTCTCAGGCGGCGAGGCGGCGAAGGCACGCGCTGCTCTGCCAGCCGCCGAAGGCACGCCGCGCTGTGTGAGGCGGCGAAGGCACGCACGGCTTTGCCAGCCGCCGAAGGCACGCAGCGCTTTGCTAGGCTGCGATGCGGCGAGGCGCCGAACGCAGGCAATTCCTTGCTAGGCGCCCAAGGAACACGGCGCTTTGCCTGACGGCGACGGCACGCGCAGCTTTGCTAGGCGCCCAAGGCAGACGACGCTTTGCTAGGCAGCGAGGCGGCGAAGGCACAAAGCGATTTGCTCGGCGGTCATTCGCTGCCTCGCACAAGAGCTAACCACTGGGCATGTTGGCTGTCTCACAAACAAGCAGACTGCTGCGTCTCTTCGCTGCCTCGCCAACTAGCAAAGTGCTGCCTCGCTTCGCCTCCACGCCAAAAAGCCATCCGCGATGCCACTGCGCCACCTGGTGCACAAGCAAAGTGCTGCATCTCTTCGCTGCCTCGCACAAGGAGCAAGCACTGTGCATGTTGGCTGTCTCACAAACAAGGAGACTGCTGAATCTCTTCGCTGCCTTGCCAACAAGCAAACCGCTGCATCTCTTCGCTGCCTCACCAACAAGCAAACCACTCGATCTGCTCGCCGCCTCGCCAGCATGCAAAGCGCCGCGTCTCTTGGCCGCCTCGCAAACTAAACGCTGCATCTGTTCAGTGCCTCGCCAAAAAGCAGAGCGCTGCGTGTATTCGCTGAGTGGCAGAAAGCAAAGCACAGCGCCTGTTCGCTGCCTGGCCAACAAGCAAAGCGCTCCATCTCTTCGCTGCCTCGCAAACGAAGGAAGCGCTGCGTGCCTTTGACGCCTAGCAAAGCAGCGCGTGCCTTCGCTGCCTCGCCGCCTAAGAGAGCGCTGCGTGCCTTCTCGCCCTCGCCGCCTAGCAAAGCGCCGTGTGCCTTCGCCGCCTCCCCAATCGCTTCGTGCCTTCGCCGCCTAGCAAAGCGTCCTCAGCCTTCGCTGCCTAGCAAAGCTGCACGTCCGCTCGCCGCCTAGCAAAGCACTGTGTGCCCTCGCCACCTCGCACAGCGCTGCGTGCCTTCGGCGCCTGGCAAAGCGCTGCGTGCCTTCGCCGCCTCGCCGCCTAGCAAGGCGCCCTAGCCCGTCCACCACGATCAGATCGCTGCGTGCCTTCGCTGCCTCGGTGCTTAGCAAAGCGCCACGTGCCTTCGGCGCCTACAAAAGCGCCGTGTGCCTTCGGCGCTACTACGGCGTTTGCTAAGCGGCGAGGCGGCGAAGGGCCGAAGCGATTGGGGAGGCGGTGAAGGGACAGGGCGCTTTGTTGGGCGGCGAGGGCGAAAGGCACGCAGCGCTTTCTTAGGCGGCGAGGCGGCGAAGGCACGCGCTGCTTTGCTAGGCGCCGAAGGAACACGGCGCTTTGCTAGGCGGCGACGGCACGCGCAGCTTTGCTAGGCGGCGAGGCGGTGAAGGGACACGGCGCTTTGCTAGGCGGCGAGGGCGAGAAGGCACGCAGCGCTTTCTCAGGCGGCGAGGCGGCGAAGGCACGCGCTGCTCTGCCAGGCGCCGAAGGCACGCCGCGCTGTGTGAGGCGGCGAAGGCACGCACGGCTTTGCCAGCCGCCGAAGGCACGCAGCGCTTTGCTAGGCTGCGATGCGGCGAGGCGCCCAACGCAGGCAGTTCCTTGCTAGGCGCCCAAGGAACACGGCGCTTTGCCTGACGGCGACGGCACGCGCAGCTTTGCTAGGCGCCCAAGGCAGACGACGCTTTGCTAGGCAGCGAGGCGGCGAACGCACAAAGCGATTTGCTCTGCGGTCATTCGCTGCCTCGCACAATAGCTAACCACTGGGCATGTTGGCTGTCTCACAAACAAGCAGACTGCTGCGTCTCTTCGCTGCCTCGCCAACTAGCAAAGTGCTGCCTCGCTTCGCCTCCACGCCAAAAAGCCATCCGCGATGCCACTGCGCCACCTGGTGCACAAGCAAAGTGCTGCATCTCTTCGCTGCCTCGCACAAGGAGCAAGCACTGTGCATGTTGGCTGTCTCACAAACAAGGAGACTGCTGAATCTCTTCGCTGCCTTGCCAACAAGCAAACCGCCTCATCTCTTCGCTGCCTCACCAACAAGCAAACCACTCGATCTGCTCGCCGCCTCGCCAGCATGCAAAGCGCCGCGTCTCTTGGCCGCCTCGCAAACTAAACGCTGCATCTGTTCAGTGCCTCGCCAAAAAGCAGAGCGCTGCGTGTATTCGCTGAGTGGCAGAAAGCAAAGCACAGCGCCTGTTCGCTGCCTGGCCAACAAGCAAACCGCTCCACCTCTTCGCTGCCTCGCAAACGAAGGAAGCGCTGCGTGCCTTCGGCGCCTAGCAAAGCGCCTAGCAAAGCGTCCTCAGCCTTCGCTGCCTAGCAAAGCTGCACGTCCGCTCGCCGCCTAGCAAAGCACTGTCTGCCCTCACCGCCTCGCACAGCGCTGCGTGCCTTCGGCGCCTGGCAAAGCGCTGAGTGCCTTCGGCGCCTGGCAAAGCACTGCGTGCCCTCGCCACCTCCTAGAGCGCTGCGTGCCTTCGGCGCCTGGCAAAGCGCTGAGTGCCTTCGGCGCCTGGCAAAGCACTGCGTGCCCTCGCCGCCTCGCACAGCGCTGCGTCCTTGGGCGCCTGGCAAAGCGCTGCGTGCCTTCGCCGCCTCGCCGCCTAGCAAGGCGCCCTAGCCCGTCCACCACCATCAGATCGCTGCGTGCCTTCGCTGCCTCGGTGCTTAGCAAAGCGCCACGTGCCTTCGGCGCCTACAAAAGCGCCGTGTGCCTTCGGCGCTACTACGGCGTTTGCTAAGCGGCGAGGCGGCGAAGGGACGCAGCGGTGTGTGAGGCGGCGAAGGCAAGCAGCGCTTTGCTGGGCGGCGAGGCGGCGAAGGGCCGAAGCGATTGGGGAGGCGGTGAAGGGACAGGGCGCTTTGTTGGGCGGCGAGGGCGAAAGGCACGCAGCGCTTTCTTAGGCGGCGAGGCGGCGAAGGCACGCGCTGCTTTGCTAGGCGCCGAAGGAACACGGCGCTTTGCTAGGCGGCGACGGCACGCGCAGCTTTGCTAGGCGGCGAGGCGGTGAAGGGACACGGCGCTTTGCTAGGCGGCGAGGGCGAGAAGGCACGCAGCGCTTTCTCAGGCGGCGAGGCGGCGAAGGCACGCGCTGCTCTGCCAGGCGGCGAAGGCACGCCGCGCTGTGTGAGGCGGCGAAGGCACGCACGGCTTTGCCAGCCGCCGAAGGCACGCAGCGCTTTGCTAGGCTGCGATGCGGCGAGGCGCCCAACGCAGGCAGTTCCTTGCTAGGCGCCCAAGGAACACGGCGCTTTGCCTGACGGCGACGGCACGCGCAGCTTTGCTAGGCGCCCAAGGCAGACGACGCTTTGCTAGGCAGCGAGGCGGCGAACGCACAAAGCGATTTGCTCGGCGGTCATTCGCTGCCTCGCACAAGAGCTAACCACTGGGCATGTTGGCTGTCTCACAAACAAGCAGACTGCTGCGTCTCTTCGCTGCCTCGCCAACTAGCAAAGTGCTGCCTCGCTTCGCCTCCACGCCAAAAAGCCATCCGCGATGCCACTGCGCCACCTGGTGCACAAGCAAAGTGCTGCATCCCTTCGCTGCCTCGCACAAGGAGCAAGCACTGTGCATGTTGGCTGTCTCACAAACAAGGAGACTGCTGAATCTCTTCGCTGCCTTGCCAACAAGCAAACCGCCTCATCTCTTCGCTGCCTCACCAACAAGCAAACCACTCGATCTGCTCGCCGCCTCGGCAGCATGCAAAGCGCCGCGTCTCTTGGCCGCCTCGCAAACTAAACGCTGCATCTGTTCAGTGCCTCGCCAAAAAGCAGAGCGCTGCGTGTATTCGCTGAGTGGCAGAAAGCAAAGCACAGCGCCTGTTCGCTGCCTGGCCAACAAGCAAAGCGCTCCACCTCTTCGCTGCCTCGCAAACGAAGGAAGCGCTGCGTGCCTTCGGCGCCTAGCAAAGCGCCTAGCAAAGCGTCCTCAGCCTTCGCTGCCTAGCAAAGCTGCACGTCCGCTCGCCCCCTAGCAAAGCACTGTCTGCCCTCACCGCCTCGCACAGCGCTGCGTGCCTTCGGCGCCTGGCAAAGCGCTGAGTGCCCTCGGCGCCTGGCAACGCACTGCGTGCCCTCGCCACCTCGCACAGCGCTGCGTGCCTTCGGCGCCTGGCAAAGCGCTGAGTGCCTTCGGCGCCTGGCAAAGCACTGCGTGCCCTCGCCGCCTCGCACAGCGCTGCGTCCTTGGGCGCCTGGCAAAGCGCTGCGTGCCTTCGCCGCCTCGCCGCCTAGCAAGGCGCCCTAGCCCGTCCACCACGATCAGATCGCTGCGTGCCTTCGCTGCCTCGGTGCTTAGCAAAGCGCCACGTGCCTTCGGCGCCTACAAAAGCGCCGTGTGCCTTCGGCGCTACTACGGCGTTTGCTAAGCGGCGAGGCGGCGAAGGGCCGAAGCGATTGGGGAGGCGGTGAAGGGACAGGGCGCTTTGTTGGGCGGCGAGGGCGAAAGGCACGCAGCGCTTTCTTAGGCGGCGAGGCGGCGAAGGCACGCGCTGCTTTGCTAGGCGCCGAAGGAACACGGCGCTTTGCTAGGCGGCGACGGCACGCGCAGCTTTGCTAGGCGGCGAGGCGGTGAAGGGACACGGCGCTTTGCTAGGCGGCGAGGGCGAGAAGGCACGCAGCGCTTTCTCAGGCGGCGAGGCGGCGAAGGCACGCGCTGCTCTGCCAGCCGCCGAAGGCACGCCGCGCTGTGTGAGGCGGCGAAGGCACGCACGGCTTTGCCAGCCGCCGAAGGCACGCAGCGCTTTGCTAGGCTGCGATGCGGCGAGGCGCCGAACGCAGGCAATTCCTTGCTAGGCGCCCAAGGAACACGGCGCTTTGCCTGACGGCGACGGCACGCGCAGCTTTGCTAGGCGCCCAAGGCAGACGACGCTTTGCTAGGCAGCGAGGCGGCGAACGCACAAAGCGATTTGCTCGGCGGTCATTCGCTGCCTCGCACAAGAGCTAACCACTGGGCATGTTGGCTGTCTCACAAACAAGCAGACTGCTGCGTCTCTTCGCTGCCTCGCCAACTAGCAAAGTGCTGCCTCGCTTCGCCTCCACGCCAAAAAGCCATCCGCGATGCCACTGCGCCACCTGGTGCACAAGCAAAGTGCTGCATCTCTTCGCTGCCTCGCACAAGGAGCAAGCACTGTGCATGTTGGCTGTCTCACAAACAAGGAGACTGCTGAATCTCTTCGCTGCCTTGCCAACAAGCAAACCGCTGCATCTCTTCGCTGCCTCACCAACAAGCAAACCACTCGATCTGCTCGCCGCCTCGCCAGCATGCAAAGCGCCGCGTCTCTTGGCCGCCTCGCAAACTAAACGCTGCATCTGTTCAGTGCCTCGCCAAAAAGCAGAGCGCTGCGTGTATTCGCTGAGTGGCAGAAAGCAAAGCACAGCGCCTGTTCGCTGCCTGGCCAACAAGCAAAGCGCTCCATCTCTTCGCTGCCTCGCAAACGAAGGAAGCGCTGCGTGCCTTCGGCGCCTAGCAAAGCAGCGCGTGCCTTCGCTGCCTCGCCGCCTAAGAGAGCGCTGCGTGCCTTCTCGCCCTCGCCGCCTAGCAAAGCGCCGTGTGCCTTCGCCGCCTCCCCAATCGCTTCGTGCCTTCGCCGCCTAGCAAAGCGCCTAGCAAAGCGTCCTCAGCCTTCGCCGCCTAGCAAAGCACTGTGTGCCCTCACCGCCTCGCACAGCGCTGCGTGCCTTCGGCGCCTGGCAAAGCGCTGAGTGCCTTCGGCGCCTGGCAAAGCACTGCGTGCCCTCGCCGCCTCGCACAGCGCTGCGTCCTTGGGCGCCTGGCAAAGCGCTGCGTGCCTTCGCCGCCTCGCCGCCTAGCAAGGCGCCCTAGCCCGTCCACCACGATCAGATCGCTGCGTGCCTTCGCTGCCTCGGTGCTTAGCAAAGCGCCACGTGCCTTCGGCGCCTACAAAAGCGCCGTGTGCCTTCGGCGCTACTACGGCGTTTGCTAAGCGGCGAGGCGGCGAAGGGACGCAGCGGTGTGTGAGGCGGCGAAGGCAAGCAGCGCTTTGCTGGGCGGCGAGGCGGCGAAGGGCCGAAGCGATTGGGGAGGCGGTGAAGGGACAGGGCGCTTTGTTGGGCGGCGAGGGCGAAAGGCACGCAGCGCTTTCTTAGGCGGCGAGGCGGCGAAGGCACGCGCTGCTTTGCTAGGCGCCGAAGGAACACGGCGCTTTGCTAGGCGGCGACGGCACGCGCAGCTTTGCGAGGCGGTGAAGGGACACGGCGCTTTGCTAGGCGGCGAGGGCGGGAAGGCACGCAGCGCTTTCTCAGGCGGCGAGGCGGCGAAGGCACGCGCTGCTCTGCCAGCCGCCGAAGGCACGCCGCGCTGTGTGAGGCGGCGAAGGCACGCACGGCTTTGCCAGCCGCCGAAGGCACGCAGCGCTTTGCTAGGCTGCGATGCGGCGAGGCGCCGAACGCAGGCAGTTCCTTGCTAGGCGCCCAAGGAACACGGCGCTTTGCCTGACGGCGACGGCACGCGCAGCTTTGCTAGGCGCCCAAGGCAGACGACGCTTTGCTAGGCAGCGAGGCGGCGAACGCACAAAGCGATTTGCTCGGCGGTCATTCGCTGCCTCGCACAATAGCTAACCACTGGGCATGTTGGCTGTCTCACAAACAAGCAGACTGCTGCGTCTCTTCGCTGCCTCGCCAACTAGCAAAGTGCTGCCTCGCTTCGCCTCCACGCCAAAAAGCCATCCGCGATGCCACTGCGCCACCTGGTGCACAAGCAAAGTGCTGCATCTCTTCGCTGCCTCGCACAAGGAGCAAGCACTGTGCATGTTGGCTGTCTCACAAACAAGGAGACTGCTGAATCTCTTCGCTGCCTTGCCAACAAGCAAACCGCTGCATCTCTTCGCTGCCTCACCAACAAGCAAACCACTCGATCTGCTCGCCGCCTCGGCAGCATGCAAAGCGCCGCGTCTCTTGGCCGCCTCGCAAACTAAACGCTGCATCTGTTCAGTGCCTCGCCAAAAAGCAGAGCGCTGCGTGTATTCGCTGAGTGGCAGAAAGCAAAGCACAGCGTCTGTTCGCTGCCTGGCCAACAAGCAAAGCGCTCCATCTCTTCGCTGCCTCGCAAACGAAGGAAGCGCTGCGTGCCTTCTCGCCCTCGCCGCCTAGCAAAGCGCCGTGTGCCTTCGCCGCCTCCCCAATCGCTTCGTGCCTTCGCCGCCTAGCAAAGCGCCTAGCAAAGCGTCCTCAGCCTTCGCTGCCTAGCAAAGCTCCACGTCGGCTCGCCGCCTAGCAAAGCACTGTGTGCCCTCACCGCCTCGCACAGCGCTGCGTGCCTTCGGCGCCTGGCAAAGCACTGCGTGCCCTCGCCGCCTCGCACAGCGCTGCGTCCTTGGGCGCCTGGCAAAGCGCTGCGTGCCTTCGCCGCCTCGCCGCCTAGCAAGGCGCCCTAGCCCGTCCACCACCATCAGATCGCTGCGTGCCTTCGCTGCCTCGGTGCTTAGCAAAGCGCCACGTGCCTTCGGCGCCTACAAAAGCGCCGTGTGCCTTCGGCGCTACTACGGCGTTTGCTAAGCGGCGAGGCGGCGAAGGGACGCAGCGGTGTGTGAGGCGGCGAAGGCAAGCAGCGCTTTGCTGGGCGGCGAGGCGGCGAAGGGCCGAAGCGATTGGGGAGGCGGTGAAGGGACAGGGCGCTTTGTTGGGCGGCGAGGGCGAAAGGGACGCAGCGCTTTCTTAGGCGGCGAGGCGGCGAAGGCACGCGCTGCTTTGCTAGGCGCCGAAGGAACACGGCGCTTTGCTAGGCGGCGACGGCACGCGCAGCTTTGCGAGGCGGTGAAGGGACACGGCGCTTTGCTAGGCGGCGAGGGCGGGAAGGCACGCAGCGCTTTCTCAGGCGGCGAGGCGGCGAAGGCACGCGCTGCTCTGCCAGGCGCCGAAGGCACGCCGCGCTGTGTGAGGCGGCGAAGGCACGCACGGCTTTGCCAGCCGCCGAAGGCACGCAGCGCTTTGCTAGGCTGCGATGCGGCGAGGCGCCCAACGCAGGCAGTTCCTTGCTAGGCGCCCAAGGAACACGGCGCTTTGCCTGACGGCGACGGCACGCGCAGCTTTGCTAGGCGCCCAAGGCAGACGACGCTTTGCTAGGCAGCGAGGCGGCGAACGCACAAAGCGATTTGCTCTGCGGTCATTCGCTGCCTCGCACAATAGCTAACCACTGGGCATGTTGGCTGTCTCACAAACAAGCAGACTGCTGCGTCTCTTCGCTGCCTCGCCAACTAGCAAAGTGCTGCCTCGCTTCGCCTCCACGCCAAAAAGCCATCCGCGATGCCACTGCGCCACCTGGTGCACAAGCAAAGTGCTGCATCTCTTCGCTGCCTCGCACAAGGAGCAAGCACTGTGCATGTTGGCTGTCTCACAAACAAGGAGACTGCTGAATCTCTTCGCTGCCTTGCCAACAAGCAAACCGCTGCATCTCTTCGCTGCCTCACCAACAAGCAAACCACTCGATCTGCTCGCCGCCTCGCCAGCATGCAAAGCGCCGCGTCTCTTGGCCGCCTCGCAAACTAAACGCTGCATCTGTTCAGTGCCTCGCCAAAAAGCAGAGCGCTGCGTGTATTCGCTGAGTGGCAGAAAGCAAAGCACAGCGCCTGTTCGCTGCCTGGCCAACAAGCAAAGCGCTCCATCTCTTCGCTGCCTCGCAAACGAAGGAAGCGCTGCGTGCCTTCGGCGCCTAGCAAAGCAGCGCGTGCCTTCGCTGCCTCGCCGCCTAAGAGAGCGCTGCGTGCCTTCTCGCCCTCGCCGCCTAGCAAAGCGCCGTGTGCCTTCGCCGCCTCCCCAATCGCTTCGTGCCTTCGCCGCCTAGCAAAGCGCCTAGCAAAGCGTCCTCAGCCTTCGCTGCCTAGCAAAGCTCCACGTCGGCTCGCCGCCTAGCAAAGCACTGTGTGCCCTCACCGCCTCGCACAGCGCTGCGTGCCTTCGGCGCCTGGCAAAGCGCTGAGTGCCTTCGGCGCCTGGCAAAGCACTGCGTGCCCTCGCCACCTCGCACAGCGCTGCGTGCCTTCGGCGCCTGGCAAAGCGCTGAGTGCCTTCGGCGCCTGGCAAAGCACTGCGTGCCCTCGCCACCTCGCACAGCGCTGCGTGCCTTCGGCGCCTGGCAAAGCGCTGAGTGCCTTCGGCGCCTGGCAAAGCACTGTGTGCCCTCGCCACCTCGCACAGCGCTGCGTGCCTTCGGCGCCTGGCAAAGCGCTGAGTGCCTTCGGCGCCTGGCAAAGCACTGTGTGCCCTCGCCGCCTCGCACAGCGCTGCGTCCTTTGGCGCCTGGCAAAGCTCTGCGTGCCTTCGCCGCCTCGCCGCCTAGCAAGGCGCCCTAGCCCGTCCACCACGATCAGATCGCTGCGTGCCTTCGCTGCCTCGGTGCTTAGCAAAGCGCCACGTGCCTTCGGCGCCTACAAAAGCGCCGTGTGCCTTCGGCGCTACTACGGCGTTTGCTAAGCGGCGAGGCGGCGAAGGGACGCAGCGGTGTGTGAGGCGGCGAAGGCAAGCAGCGCTTTGCTGGGCGGCGAGGCGGCGAAGGGCCGAAGCGATTGGGGAGGCGGTGAAGGGACAGGGCGCTTTGTTGGGCGGCGAGGGCGAAAGGCACGCAGCGCTTTCTTAGGCGGCGAGGCGGCGAAGGCACGCGCTGCTTTGCTAGGCGCCGAAGGAACACGGCGCTTTGCTAGGCGGCGACGGCACGCGCAGCTTTGCTAGGCGGCGAGGCGGTGAAGGGACACGGCGCTTTGCTAGGCGGCGAGGGCGAGAAGGCACGCAGCGCTTTCTCAGGCGGCGAGGCGGCGAAGGCACGCGCTGCTCTGCCAGGCGGCGAAGGCACGCCGCGCTGTGTGAGGCGGCGAAGGCACGCAGCGCTTTGCTAGGCTGCGATGCGGCGAGGCGCCGAACGCAGGCAATTCCTTGCTAGGCGCCCAAGGAACACGGCGCTTTGCCTGACGGCGACGGCACGCGCAGCTTTGCTAGGCGCCCAAGGCAGACGACGCTTTGCTAGGCAGCGAGGCGGCGAACGCACAAAGCGATTTGCTCGGCGGTCATTCGCTGCCTCGCACAAGAGCTAACCACTGGGCATGTTGGCTGTCTCACAAACAAGCAGACTGCTGCGTCTCTTCGCTGCCTCGCCAACTAGCAAAGTGCTGCCTCGCTTCGCCTCCACGCCAAAAAGCCATCCGCGATGCCACTGCGCCACCTGGTGCACAAGCAAAGTGCTGCATCTCTTCGCTGCCTCGCACAAGGAGCAAGCACTGTGCATGTTGGCTGTCTCACAAACAAGGAGACTGCTGAATCTCTTCGCTGCCTTGCCAACAAGCAAACCGCTGCATCTCTTCGCTGCCTCACCAACAAGCAAACCACTCGATCTGCTCGCCGCCTCGGCAGCATGCAAAGCGCCGCGTCTCTTGGCCGCCTCGCAAACTAAACGCTGCATCTGTTCAGTGCCTCGCCAAAAAGCAGAGCGCTGCGTGTATTCGCTGAGTGGCAGAAAGCAAAGCACAGCGCCTGTTCGCTGCCTGGCCAACAAGCAAAGCGCTCCATCTCTTCGCTGCCTCGCAAACGAAGGAAGCGCTGCGTGCCTTCGGCGCCTAGCAAAGCAGCGCGTGCCTTCGCTGCCTCGCCGCCTAAGAGAGCGCTGCGTGCCTTCTCGCCCTCGCCGCCTAGCAAAGCGCCGTGTGCCTTCGCCGCCTCCCCAATCGCTTCGTGCCTTCGCCGCCTAGCAAAGCGCCTAGCAAAGCGTCCTCAGCCTTCGCTGCCTAGCAAAGCTCCACGTCGGCTCGCCGCCTAGCAAAGCACTGTGTGCCCTCACCGCCTCGCACAGCGCTGCGTGCCTTCGGCGCCTGGCAAAGCGCTGAGTGCCTTCGGCGCCTGGCAAAGCACTGCGTGCCCTCGCCACCTCGCACAGCGCTGCGTGCCTTCGGCGCCTGGCAAAGCGCTGAGTGCCTTCGGCGCCTGGCAAAGCACTGCGTGCCCTCGCCGCCTCGCACAGCGCTGCGTCCTTGGGCGCCTGGCAAAGCGCTGCGTGCCTTCGCCGCCTCGCCGCCTAGCAAGGCGCCCTAGCCCGTCCACCACGATCAGATCGCTGCGTGCCTTCGCTGCCTCGGTGCTTAGCAAAGCGCCACGTGCCTTCGGCGCCTACAAAAGCGCCGTGTGCCTTCGGCGCTACTACGGCGTTTGCTAAGCGGCGAGGCGGCGAAGGGACGCAGCGGTGTGTGAGGCGGCGAAGGCAAGCAGCGCTTTGCTGGGCGGCGAGGCGGCGAAGGGCCGAAGCGAATGGGGAGGCGGTGAAGGGACACGGCGCTTTGCTAGGCGGCGAGGGCGAGAAGGCACGCAGCGCTTTCTCAGGCGGCGAGGCGGCGAAGGCACGCCGCGCTGTGTGAGGCGGCGAAGGCACGCACGGCTTTGCCAGCCGCCGAAGGCACGCAGCGCTTTGCTAGGCTGCGATGCGGCGAGGCGCCGAACGCAGGCAGTTCCTTGCTAGGCGCCCAAGGAACACGGCGCTTTGCCTGACGGCGACGGCACGCGCAGCTTTGCTAGGCGCCCAAGGCAGACGACGCTTTGCTAGGCAGCGAGGCGGCGAACGCACAAAGCGATTTGCTCTGCGGTCATTCGCTGCCTCGCACAAGAGCTAACCACTGGGCATGTTGGCTGTCTCACAAACAAGCAGACTGCTGCGTCTCTTCGCTGCCTCGCCAACTAGCAAAGTGCTGCCTCGCTTCGCCTCCACGCCAAAAAGCCATCCGCGATGCCACTGCGCCACCTGGTGCACAAGCAAAGTGCTGCATCTCTTCGCTGCCTCGCACAAGGAGCAAGCACTGTGCATGTTGGCTGTCTCACAAACAAGGAGACTGCTGAATCTCTTCGCTGCCTTGCCAACAAGCAAACCGCTGCATCTCTTCGCTGCCTCACCAACAAGCAAACCACTCGATCTGCTCGCCGCCTCGCCAGCATGCAAAGCGCCGCGTCTCTTGGCCGCCTCGCAAACTAAACGCTGCATCTGTTCAGTGCCTCGCCAAAAAGCAGAGCGCTGCGTGTATTCGCTGAGTGGCAGAAAGCAAAGCACAGCGCCTGTTCGCTGCCTGGCCAACAAGCAAAGCGCTCCATCTCTTCGCTGCCTCGCAAACGAAGGAAGCGCTGCGTGCCTTCGGCGCCTAGCAAAGCAGCGCGTGCCTTCGCTGCCTCGCCGCCTAAGAGAGCGCTGCGTGCCTTCTCGCCCTCGCCGCCTAGCAAAGCGCCGTGTGCCTTCGCCGCCTCCCCAATCGCTTCGTGCCTTCGCCGCCTAGCAAAGCGCCTAGCAAAGCGTCCTCAGCCTTCGCTGCCTAGCAAAGCTCCACGTCCGCTCGCCGCCTAGCAAAGCACTGTGTGCCCTCGCCACCTCGCACAGCGCTGCGTGCCTTCGGCGCCTGGCAAAGCGCTGAGTGCCTTCGGCGCCTGGCAAAGCACTGCGTGCCCTCGCCGCCTCGCACAGCGCTGCGTCCTTGGGCGCCTGGCAAAGCGCTGCGTGCCTTCGCCGCCTCGCCGCCTAGCAAGGCGCCCTAGCCCGTCCACCACGATCAGATCGCTGCGTGCCTTCGCTGCCTCGGTGCTTAGCAAAGCGCCACGTGCCTTCGGCGCCTACAAAAGCGCCGTGTGCCTTCGGCGCTACTACGGCGTTTGCTAAGCGGCGAGGCGGCGAAGGGACGCAGCGGTGTGTGAGGCGGCGAAGGCAAGCAGCGCTTTGCTGGGCGGCGAGGCGGCGAAGGGCCGAAGCGAATGGGGAGGCGGTGAAGGGACACGGCGCTTTGCTAGGCGGCGAGGGCGAGAAGGCACGCAGCGCTTTCTCAGGCGGCGAGGCGGCGAAGGCACGCCGCGCTGTGTGAGGCGGCGAAGGCACGCACGGCTTTGCCAGCCGCCGAAGGCACGCAGCGCTTTGCTAGGCTGCGATGCGGCGAGGCGCCGAACGCAGGCAGTTCCTTGCTAGGCGCCCAAGGAACACGGCGCTTTGCCTGACGGCGACGGCACGCGCAGCTTTGCTAGGCGCCCAAGGCAGACGACGCTTTGCTAGGCAGCGAGGCGGCGAACGCACAAAGCGATTTGCTCTGCGGTCATTCGCTGCCTCGCACAAGAGCTAACCACTGGGCATGTTGGCTGTCTCACAAACAAGCAGACTGCTGCGTCTCTTCGCTGCCTCGCCAACTAGCAAAGTGCTGCCTCGCTTCGCCTCCACGCCAAAAAGCCATCCGCGATGCCACTGCGCCACCTGGTGCACAAGCAAAGTGCTGCATCTCTTCGCTGCCTCGCACAAGGAGCAAGCACTGTGCATGTTGGCTGTCTCACAAACAAGGAGACTGCTGAATCTCTTCGCTGCCTTGCCAACAAGCAAACCGCTGCATCTCTTCGCTGCCTCACCAACAAGCAAACCACTCGATCTGCTCGCCGCCTCGCCAGCATGCAAAGCGCCGCGTCTCTTGGCCGCCTCGCAAACTAAACGCTGCATCTGTTCAGTGCCTCGCCAAAAAGCAGAGCGCTGCGTGTATTCGCTGAGTGGCAGAAAGCAAAGCACAGCGCCTGTTCGCTGCCTGGCCAACAAGCAAAGCGCTCCATCTCTTCGCTGCCTCGCAAACGAAGGAAGCGCTGCGTGCCTTTGACGCCTAGCAAAGCAGCGCGTGCCTTCGCTGCCTCGCCGCCTAAGAGAGCGCTGCGTGCCTTCTCGCCCTCGCCGCCTAGCAAAGCGCCGTGTGCCTTCGCCGCCTCCCCAATCGCTTCGTGCCTTCGCCGCCTAGCAAAGCGTCCTCAGCCTTCGCTGCCTAGCAAAGCTGCACGTCCGCTCGCCGCCTAGCAAAGCACTGTGTGCCCTCGCCACCTCGCACAGCGCTGCGTGCCTTCGGCGCCTGGCAAAGCGCTGCGTGCCTTCGCCGCCTCGCCGCCTAGCAAGGCGCCCTAGCCCGTCCACCACGATCAGATCGCTGCGTGCCTTCGCTGCCTCGGTGCTTAGCAAAGCGCCACGTGCCTTCGGCGCCTACAAAAGCGCCGTGTGCCTTCGGCGCTACTACGGCGTTTGCTAAGCGGCGAGGCGGCGAAGGGCCGAAGCGATTGGGGAGGCGGTGAAGGGACAGGGCGCTTTGTTGGGCGGCGAGGGCGAAAGGCACGCAGCGCTTTCTTAGGCGGCGAGGCGGCGAAGGCACGCGCTGCTTTGCTAGGCGCCGAAGGAACACGGCGCTTTGCTAGGCGGCGACGGCACGCGCAGCTTTGCTAGGCGGCGAGGCGGTGAAGGGACACGGCGCTTTGCTAGGCGGCGAGGGCGAGAAGGCACGCAGCGCTTTCTCAGGCGGCGAGGCGGCGAAGGCACGCGCTGCTCTGCCAGGCGGCGAAGGCACGCCGCGCTGTGTGAGGCGGCGAAGGCACGCACGGCTTTGCCAGCCGCCGAAGGCACGCAGCGCTTTGCTAGGCTGCGATGCGGCGAGGCGCCCAACGCAGGCAGTTCCTTGCTAGGCGCCCAAGGAACACGGCGCTTTGCCTGACGGCGACGGCACGCGCAGCTTTGCTAGGCGCCCAAGGCAGACGACGCTTTGCTAGGCAGCGAGGCGGCGAACGCACAAAGCGATTTTCTCTGCGGTCATTCGCTGCCTCGCACAATAGCTAACCACTGGGCATGTTGGCTGTCTCACAAACAAGCAGACTGCTGCGTCTCTTCGCTGCCTCGCCAACTAGCAAAGTGCTGCCTCGCTTCGCCTCCACGCCAAAAAGCCATCCGCGATGCCACTGCGCCACCTGGTGCACAAGCAAAGTGCTGCATCTCTTCGCTGCCTCGCACAAGGAGCAAGCACTGTGCATGTTGGCTGTCTCACAAACAAGGAGACTGCTGAATCTCTTCGCTGCCTTGCCAACAAGCAAACCGCCTCATCTCTTCGCTGCCTCACCAACAAGCAAACCACTCGATCTGCTCGCCGCCTCGCCAGCATGCAAAGCGCCGCGTCTCTTGGCCGCCTCGCAAACTAAACGCTGCATCTGTTCAGTGCCTCGCCAAAAAGCAGAGCGCTGCGTGTATTCGCTGAGTGGCAGAAAGCAAAGCACAGCGCCTGTTCGCTGCCTGGCCAACAAGCAAAGCGCTCCACCTCTTCGCTGCCTCGCAAACGAAGGAAGCGCTGCGTGCCTTCGGCGCCTAGCAAAGCGCCTAGCAAAGCGTCCTCAGCCTTCGCTGCCTAGCAAAGCTGCACGTCCGCTCGCCGCCTAGCAAAGCACTGTCTGCCCTCACCGCCTCGCACAGCGCTGCGTGCCTTCGGCGCCTGGCAAAGCGCTGAGTGCCCTCGGCGCCTGGCAACGCACTGCGTGCCCTCGCCACCTCGCACAGCGCTGCGTGCCTTCGGCGCCTGGCAAAGCGCTGAGTGCCTTCGGCGCCTGGCAAAGCACTGCGTGCCCTCGCCGCCTCGCACAGCGCTGCGTCCTTGGGCGCCTGGCAAAGCGCTGCGTGCCTTCGCCGCCTCGCCGCCTAGCAAGGCGCCCTAGCCCGTCCACCACGATCAGATCGCTGCGTGCCTTCGCTGCCTCGGTGCTTAGCAAAGCGCCACGTGCCTTCGGCGCCTACAAAAGCGCCATGTGCCTTCGGCGCTACTACGGCGTTTGCTAAGCGGCGAGGCGGCGAAGGGCCGAAGCGATTGGGGAGGCGGTGAAGGGACAGGGCGCTTTGTTGGGCGGCGAGGGCGAAAGGCACGCAGCGCTTTCTTAGGCGGCGAGGCGGCGAAGGCACGCGCTGCTTTGCTAGGCGCCGAAGGAACACGGCGCTTTGCTAGGCGGCGACGGCACGCGCAGCTTTGCTAGGCGGCGAGGCGGTGAAGGGACACGGCGCTTTGCTAGGCGGCGAGGGCGAGAAGGCACGCAGCGCTTTCTCAGGCGGCGAGGCGGCGAAGGCACGCGCTGCTCTGCCAGCCGCCGAAGGCACGCCGCGCTGTGTGAGGCGGCGAAGGCACGCACGGCTTTGCCAGCCGCCGAAGGCACGCAGCGCTTTGCTAGGCTGCGATGCGGCGAGGCGCCCAACGCAGGCAGTTCCTTGCTAGGCGCCCAAGGAACACGGCGCTTTGCCTGACGGCGACGGCACGCGCAGCTTTGCTAGGCGCCCAAGGCAGACGACGCTTTGCTAGGCAGCGAGGCGGCGAACGCACAAAGCGATTTGCTCGGCGGTCATTCGCTGCCTCGCACAATAGCTAACCACTGGGCATGTTGGCTGTCTCACAAACAAGCAGACTGCTGCGTCTCTTCGCTGCCTCGCCAACTAGCAAAGTGCTGCCTCGCTTCGCCTCCACGCCAAAAAGCCATCCGCGATGCCACTGCGCCACCTGGTGCACAAGCAAAGTGCTGCATCCCTTCGCTGCCTCGCACAAGGAGCAAGCACTGTGCATGTTGGCTGTCTCACAAACAAGGAGACTGCTGAATCTCTTCGCTGCCTTGCCAACAAGCAAACCACTCGATCTGCTCGCCGCCTCGCCAGCATGCAAAGCGCCGCGTCTCTTGGCCGCCTCGCAAACTAAACGCTGCATCTGTTCAGTGCCTCGCCAAAAAGCAGAGCGCTGCGTGTATTCGCTGAGTGGCAGAAAGCAAAGCACAGCGCCTGTTCGCTGCCTGGCCAACAAGCAAAGCGCTCCACCTCTTCGCTGCCTCGCAAACGAAGGAAGCGCTGCGTGCCTTCGGCGCCTAGCAAAGCGCCTAGCAAAGCGTCCTCAGCCTTCGCTGCCTAGCAAAGCTGCACGTCCGCTCGCCGCCTAGCAAAGCACTGTGTGCCCTCACCGCCTCGCACAGCGCTGCGTGCCTTCGGCGCCTGGCAAAGCGCTGAGTGCCCTCGGCGCCTGGCAACGCACTGCGTGCCCTCGCCACCTCCTAGAGCGCTGCGTGCCTTCGGCGCCTGGCAAAGCGCTGAGTGCCTTCGGCGCCTGGCAAAGCACTGCGTGCCCTCGCCGCCTCGCACAGCGCTGCGTCCTTGGGCGCCTGGCAAAGCGCTGCGTGCCTTCGCCGCCTCGCCGCCTAGCAAGGCGCCCTAGCCCGTCCACCACGATCAGATCGCTGCGTGCCTTCGCTGCCTCGGTGCTTAGCAAAGCGCCACGTGCCTTCGGCGCCTACAAAAGCGCCGTGTGCCTTCGGCGCTACTACGGCGTTTGCTAAGCGGCGAGGCGGCGAAGGGCCGAAGCGATTGGGGAGGCGGTGAAGGGACAGGGCGCTTTGTTGGGCGGCGAGGGCGAAAGGCACGCAGCGCTTTCTTAGGCGGCGAGGCGGCGAAGGCACGCGCTGCTTTGCTAGGCGCCGAAGGAACACGGCGCTTTGCTAGGCGGCGACGGCACGCGCAGCTTTGCTAGGCGGCGAGGCGGTGAAGGGACACGGCGCTTTGCTAGGCGGCGAGGGCGAGAAGGCACGCAGCGCTTTCTCAGGCGGCGAGGCGGCGAAGGCACGCGCTGCTCTGCCAGCCGCCGAAGGCACGCCGCGCTGTGTGAGGCGGCGAAGGCACGCACGGCTTTGCCAGCCGCCGAAGGCACGCAGCGCTTTGCTAGGCTGCGATGCGGCGAGGCGCCGAACGCAGGCAATTCCTTGCTAGGCGCCCAAGGAACACGGCGCTTTGCCTGACGGCGACGGCACGCGCAGCTTTGCTAGGCGCCCAAGGCAGACGACGCTTTGCTAGGCAGCGAGGCGGCGAACGCACAAAGCGATTTGCTCTGCCGTCATTCGCTGCCTCGCACAAGAGCTAACCACTGGGCATGTTGGCTGTCTCACAAACAAGCAGACTGCTGCGTCTCTTCGCTGCCTCGCCAACTAGCAAAGTGCTGCCTCGCTTCGCCTCCACGCCAAAAAGCCATCCGCGATGCCACTGCGCCACCTGGTGCACAAGCAAAGTGCTGCATCTCTTCGCTGCCTCGCACAAGGAGCAAGCACTGTGCATGTTGGCTGTCTCACAAACAAGGAGACTGCTGAATCTCTTCGCTGCCTTGCCAACAAGCAAACCGCTGCATCTCTTCGCTGCCTCACCAACAAGCAAACCACTCGATCTGCTCGCCGCCTCGCCAGCATGCAAAGCGCCGCGTCTCTTGGCCGCCTCGCAAACTAAACGCTGCATCTGTTCAGTGCCTCGCCAAAAAGCAGAGCGCTGCGTGTATTCGCTGAGTGGCAGAAAGCAAAGCACAGCGCCTGTTCGCTGCCTGGCCAACAAGCAAAGCGCTCCATCTCTTCGCTGCCTCGCAAACGAAGGAAGCGCTGCGTGCCTTCGGCGCCTAGCAAAGCAGCGCGTGCCTTCGCTGCCTCGCCGCCTAAGAGAGCGCTGCGTGCCTTCTCGCCCTCGCCGCCTAGCAAAGCGCCGTGTGCCTTCGCCGCCTCCCCAATCGCTTCGTGCCTTCGCCGCCTAGCAAAGCGCCTAGCAAAGCGTCCTCAGCCTTCGCCGCCTAGCAAAGCACTGTGTGCCCTCACCGCCTCGCACAGCGCTGCGTGCCTTCGGCGCCTGGCAAAGCGCTGAGTGCCTTCGGCGCCTGGCAAAGCACTGCGTGCCCTCGCCGCCTCGCACAGCGCTGCGTCCTTGGGCGCCTGGCAAAGCGCTGCGTGCCTTCGCCGCCTCGCCGCCTAGCAAGGCGCCCTAGCCCGTCCACCACGATCAGATCGCTGCGTGCCTTCGCTGCCTCGGTGCTTAGCAAAGCGCCACGTGCCTTCGGCGCCTACAAAAGCGCCGTGTGCCTTCGGCGCTACTACGGCGTTTGCTAAGCGGCGAGGCGGCGAAGGGACGCAGCGGTGTGTGAGGCGGCGAAGGCAAGCAGCGCTTTGCTGGGCGGCGAGGCGGCGAAGGGCCGAAGCGATTGGGGAGGCGGTGAAGGGACAGGGCGCTTTGTTGGGCGGCGAGGGCGAAAGGCACGCAGCGCTTTCTTAGGCGGCGAGGCGGCGAAGGCACGCGCTGCTTTGCTAGGCGCCGAAGGAACACGGCGCTTTGCTAGGCGGCGACGGCACGCGCAGCTTTGCGAGGCGGTGAAGGGACACGGCGCTTTGCTAGGCGGCGAGGGCGAGAAGGCACGCAGCGCTTTCTCAGGCGGCGAGGCGGCGAAGGCACGCGCTGCTCTGCCAGCCGCCGAAGGCACGCCGCGCTGTGTGAGGCGGCGAAGGCACGCACGGCTTTGCCAGCCGCCGAAGGCACGCAGCGCTTTGCTAGGCTGCGATGCGGCGAGGCGCCGAACGCAGGCAGTTCCTTGCTAGGCGCCCAAGGAACACGGCGCTTTGCCTGACGGCGACGGCACGCGCAGCTTTGCTAGGCGCCCAAGGCAGACGACGCTTTGCTAGGCAGCGAGGCGGCGAACGCACAAAGCGATTTGCTCTGCGGTCATTCGCTGCCTCGCACAGTAGGTAACCACTGGGCATGTTGGCTGTCTCACAAACAAGCAGACTGCTGCGTCTCTTCGCTGCCTCGCCAACTAGCAAAGTGCTGCCTCGCTTCGCCTCCACGCCAAAAAGCCATCCGCGATGCCACTGCGCCACCTGGTGCACAAGCAAAGTGCTGCATCTCTTCGCTGCCTCGCACAAGGAGCAAGCACTGTGCATGTTGGCTGTGTCACAAACAAGGAGACTGCTGAATCTCTTCGCTGCCTCGCCAACAAGCAAACCGCTGCATCTCTTCGCTGCCTCACCAACAAGCAAACCACTCGATCTGCTCGCCGCCTCGGCAGCATGCAAAGCGCCGCGTCTCTTGGCCGCCTCGCAAACTAAACGCTGCATCTGTTCAGTGCCTCGCCAAAAAGCAGAGCGCTGCGTGTATTCGCTGAGTGGCAGAAAGCAAAGCACAGCGCCTGTTCGCTGCCTGGCCAACAAGCAAAGCGCTCCATCTCTTCGCTGCCTCGCAAACGAAGGAAGCGCTGCGTGCCTTCGGCGCCTAGCAAAGCAGCGCGTGCCTTCGCTGCCTCGCCGCCTAAGAGAGCGCTGCGTGCCTTCTCGCCCTCGCCGCCTAGCAAAGCGCCGTGTGCCTTCGCCGCCTCCCCAATCGCTTCGTGCCTTCGCCGCCTAGCAAAGCGCCTAGCAAAGCGTCCTCAGCCTTCGCTGCCTAGCAAAGCTCCACGTCCGCTCGCCGCCTAGCAAAGCACTGTGTGCCCTCACCGCCTCGCACAGCGCTGCGTCCTTGGGCGCCTGGCAAAGCGCTGAGTGCCTTCGGCGCCTGGCAAAGCACTGCGTGCCCTCGCCACCTCGCACAGCGCTGCGTGCCTTCGGCGCCTGGCAAAGCGCTGAGTGCCTTCGGCGCCTGGCAAAGCACTGCGTGCCCTCGCCGCCTCGCACAGCGCTGTGTCCTTGGGCGCCTGGCAAAGCGCTGCGTGCCTTCGCCGCCTCGCCGCCTAGCAAGGCGCCCTAGCCCGTCCACCACGATCAGATCGCTGCGTGCCTTCGCTGCCTCGGTGCTTAGCAAAGCGCCACGTGCCTTCGGCGCCTACAAAAGCGCCGTGTGCCTTCGGCGCTACTACGGCGTTTGCTAAGCGGCGAGGCGGCGAAGGGACGCAGCGGTGTGTGAGGCGGCGAAGGCAAGCAGCGCTTTGCTGGGCGGCGAGGCGGCGAAGGGCCGAAGCGATTGGGGAGGCGGTGAAGGGACAGGGCGCTTTGTTGGGCGGCGAGGGCGAAAGGCACGCAGCGCTTTCTTAGGCGGCGAGGCGGCGAAGGCACGCGCTGCTTTGCTAGGCGCCGAAGGAACACGGCGCTTTGCTAGGCGGCGAGGCGGTGAAGGGACACGGCGCTTTGCTAGGCGGCGAGGGCGAGAAGGCACGCAGCGCTTTCTCAGGCGGCGAGGCAGCGAAGGCACGCGCTGCTCTGCCAGGCGCCGAAGGCACGCCGCGGTGTGTGAGGCGGCGAAGGCACGCACGGCTTTGCCAGCCGCCGAAGGCAAGCAGCGCTTTGCTAGGCTGCGATGCGGCGAGGCGCCGAACGCAGGCAGTTCCTTGCTAGGCGCCCAAGGAACACGGCGCTTTGCCTGACGGCGACGGCACGCGCAGCTTTGCTAGGCGCCCAAGGCAGACGACGCTTTGCTAGGCAGCGAGGCGGCGAACGCACAAAGCGATTTGCTCTGCCGTCATTCGCTGCCTCGCACAATAGCTAACCACTGGGCATGTTGGCTGTCTCACAAACAAGCAGACTGCTGCGTCTCTTCGCTGCCTCGCCAACTAGCAAAGTGCTGCCTCGCTTCGCCTCCACGCCAAAAAGCCATCCGCGATGCCACTGCGCCACCTGGTGCACAAGCAAAGTGCTGCATCTCTTCGCTGCCTCGCACAAGGAGCAAGCACTGTGCATGTTGGCTGTCTCACAAACAAGGAGACTGCTGAATCTCTTCGCTGCCTTGCCAACAAGCAAACCGCTGCATCTCTTCGCTGCCTCACCAACAAGCAAACCACTCGATCTGCTCGCCGCCTCGGCAGCATGCAAAGCGCCGCGTCTCTTGGCCGCCTCGCAAACTAAACGCTGCATCTGTTCAGTGCCTCGCCAAAAAGCAGAGCGCTGCGTGTATTCGCTGAGTGGCAGAAAGCAAAGCACAGCGTCTGTTCGCTGCCTGGCCAACAAGCAAAGCGCTCCATCTCTTCGCTGCCTTGCAAACGAAGGAAGCGCTGCGTGCCTTCTCGCCCTCGCCGCCTAGCAAAGCGCCGTGTGCCTTCGCCGCCTCCCCAATCGCTTCGTGCCTTCGCCGCCTAGCAAAGCGCCTAGCAAAGCGTCCTCAGCCTTCGCCGCCTAGCAAAGCACTGTGTGCCCTCACCGCCTCGCACAGCGCTGCGTGCCTTCGGCGCCTGGCAAAGCGCTGAGTGCCTTCGGCGCCTGGCAAAGCACTGCGTGCCCTCGCCGCCTCGCACAGCGCTGCGTCCTTGGGCGCCTGGCAAAGCGCTGCGTGCCTTCGCCGCCTCGCCGCCTAGCAAGGCGCCCTAGCCCGTCCACCACGATCAGATCGCTGCGTGCCTTCGCTGCCTCGGTGCTTAGCAAAGCGCCACGTGCCTTCGGCGCCTACAAAAGCGCCGTGTGCCTTCGGCGCTACTACGGCGTTTGCTAAGCGGCGAGGCGGCGAAGGGACGCAGCGGTGTGTGAGGCGGCGAAGGCAAGCAGCGCTTTGCTGGGCGGCGAGGCGGCGAAGGGCCGAAGCGATTGGGGAGGCGGTGAAGGGACAGGGCGCTTTGTTGGGCGGCGAGGGCGAAAGGCACGCAGCGCTTTCTTAGGCGGCGAGGCGGCGAAGGCACGCGCTGCTTTGCTAGGCGCCGAAGGAACACGGCGCTTTGCTAGGCGGCGACGGCACGCGCAGCTTTGCGAGGCGGTGAAGGGACACGGCGCTTTGCTAGGCGGCGAGGGCGGGAAGGCACGCAGCGCTTTCTCAGGCGGCGAGGCGGCGAAGGCACGCGCTGCTCTGCCAGCCGCCGAAGGCACGCCGCGCTGTGTGAGGCGGCGAAGGCACGCACGGCTTTGCCAGCCGCCGAAGGCACGCAGCGCTTTGCTAGGCTGCGATGCGGCGAGGCGCCGAACGCAGGCAGTTCCTTGCTAGGCGCCCAAGGAACACGGCGCTTTGCCTGACGGCGACGGCACGCGCAGCTTTGCTAGGCGCCCAAGGCAGACGACGCTTTGCTAGGCAGCGAGGCGGCGAACGCACAAAGCGATTTGCTCTGCGGTCATTCGCTGCCTCGCACAGTAGGTAACCACTGGGCATGTTGGCTGTCTCACAAGCAAGCAGACTGCTGCGTCTCTTCGCTGCCTCGCCAACTAGCAAAGTGCTGCCTCGCTTCGCCTCCACGCCAAAAAGCCATCCGCGATGCCACTGCGCCACCTGGTGCACAAGCAAAGTGCTGCATCTCTTCGCTGCCTCGCACAAGGAGCAAGCACTGTGCATGTTGGCTGTGTCACAAACAAGGAGACTGCTGAATCTCTTCGCTGCCTCGCCAACAAGCAAACCGCTGCATCTCTTCGCTGCCTCACCAACAAGCAAACCACTCGATCTGCTCGCCGCCTCGGCAGCATGCAAAGCGCCGCGTCTCTTGGCCGCCTCGCAAACTAAACGCTGCATCTGTTCAGTGCCTCGCCAAAAAGCAGAGCGCTGCGTGTATTCGCTGAGTGGCAGAAAGCAAAGCACAGCGCCTGTTCGCTGCCTGGCCAACAAGCAAAGCGCTCCATCTCTTCGCTGCCTCGCAAACGAAGGAAGCGCTGCGTGCCTTCGGCGCCTAGCAAAGCAGCGCGTGCCTTCGCTGCCTCGCCGCCTAAGAGAGCGCTGCGTGCCTTCTCGCCCTCGCCGCCTAGCAAAGCGCCGTGTGCCTTCGCCGCCTCCCCAATCGCTTCGTGCCTTCGCCGCCTAGCAAAGCGCCTAGCAAAGCGTCCTCAGCCTTCGCTGCCTAGCAAAGCTCCACGTCCGCTCGCCGCCTAGCAAAGCACTGTGTGCCCTCACCGCCTCGCACAGCGCTGCGTCCTTGGGCGCCTGGCAAAGCGCTGAGTGCCTTCGGCGCCTGGCAAAGCACTGCGTGCCCTCGCCACCTCGCACAGCGCTGCGTGCCTTCGGCGCCTGGCAAAGCGCTGAGTGCCTTCGGCGCCTGGCAAAGCACTGCGTGCCCTCGCCGCCTCGCACAGCGCTGTGTCCTTGGGCGCCTGGCAAAGCGCTGCGTGCCTTCGCCGCCTCGCCGCCTAGCAAGGCGCCCTAGCCCGTCCACCACGATCAGATCGCTGCGTGCCTTCGCTGCCTCGGTGCTTAGCAAAGCGCCACGTGCCTTCGGCGCCTACAAAAGCGCCGTGTGCCTTCGGCGCTACTACGGCGTTTGCTAAGCGGCGAGGCGGCGAAGGGCCGAAGCGATTGGGGAGGCGGTGAAGGGACAGGGCGCTTTGTTGGGCGGCGAGGGCGAAAGGCACGCAGCGCTTTCTTAGGCGGCGAGGCGGCGAAGGCACGCGCTGCTTTGCTAGGCGCCGAAGGAACACGGCGCTTTGCTAGGCGGCGACGGCACGCGCAGCTTTGCTAGGCGGCGAGGCGGTGAAGGGACACGGCGCTTTGCTAGGCGGCGAGGGCGAGAAGGCACGCAGCGCTTTCTCAGGCGGCGAGGCGGCGAAGGCACGCGCTGCTCTGCCAGCCGCCGAAGGCACGCCGCGCTGTGTGAGGCGGCGAAGGCACGCACGGCTTTGCCAGCCGCCGAAGGCACGCAGCGCTTTGCTAGGCTGCGATGCGGCGAGGCGCCGAACGCAGGCAATTCCTTGCTAGGCGCCCAAGGAACACGGCGCTTTGCCTGACGGCGACGGCACGCGCAGCTTTGCTAGGCGCCCAAGGCAGACGACGCTTTGCTAGGCAGCGAGGCGGCGAACGCACAAAGCGATTTGCTCGGCGGTCATTCGCTGCCTCGCACAAGAGCTAACCACTGGGCATGTTGGCTGTCTCACAAACAAGCAGACTGCTGCGTCTCTTCGCTGCCTCGCCAACTAGCAAAGTGCTGCCTCGCTTCGCCTCCACGCCAAAAAGCCATCCGCGATGCCACTGCGCCACCTGGTGCACAAGCAAAGTGCTGCATCTCTTCGCTGCCTCGCACAAGGAGCAAGCACTGTGCATGTTGGCTGTCTCACAAACAAGGAGACTGCTGAATCTCTTCGCTGCCTTGCCAACAAGCAAACCGCTGCATCTCTTCGCTGCCTCACCAACAAGCAAACCACTCGATCTGCTCGCCGCCTCGGCAGCATGCAAAGCGCCGCGTCTCTTGGCCGCCTCGCAAACTAAACGCTGCATCTGTTCAGTGCCTCGCCAAAAAGCAGAGCGCTGCGTGTATTCGCTGAGTGGCAGAAAGCAAAGCACAGCGCCTGTTCGCTGCCTGGCCAACAAGCAAAGCGCTCCATCTCTTCGCTGCCTCGCAAACGAAGGAAGCGCTGCGTGCCTTCGGCGCCTAGCAAAGCAGCGCGTGCCTTCGCTGCCTCGCCGCCTAAGAGAGCGCTGCGTGCCTTCTCGCCCTCGCCGCCTAGCAAAGCGCCGTGTGCCTTCGCCGCCTCCCCAATCGCTTCGTGCCTTCGCCGCCTAGCAAAGCGCCTAGCAAAGCGTCCTCAGCCTTCGCCGCCTAGCAAAGCACTGTGTGCCCTCACCGCCTCGCACAGCGCTGCGTGCCTTCGGCGCCTGGCAAAGCGCTGAGTGCCTTCGGCGCCTGGCAAAGCACTGCGTGCCCTCGCCGCCTCGCACAGCGCTGCGTCCTTGGGCGCCTGGCAAAGCGCTGCGTGCCTTCGCCGCCTCGCCGCCTAGCAAGGCGCCCTAGCCCGTCCACCACGATCAGATCGCTGCGTGCCTTCGCTGCCTCGGTGCTTAGCAAAGCGCCACGTGCCTTCGGCGCCTACAAAAGCGCCGTGTGCCTTCGGCGCTACTACGGCGTTTGCTAAGCGGCGAGGCGGCGAAGGGACGCAGCGGTGTGTGAGGCGGCGAAGGCAAGCAGCGCTTTGCTGGGCGGCGAGGCGGCGAAGGGCCGAAGCGATTGGGGAGGCGGTGAAGGGACAGGGCGCTTTGTTGGGCGGCGAGGGCGAAAGGCACGCAGCGCTTTCTTAGGCGGCGAGGCGGCGAAGGCACGCGCTGCTTTGCTAGGCGCCGAAGGAACACGGCGCTTTGCTAGGCGGCGACGGCACGCGCAGCTTTGCGAGGCGGTGAAGGGACACGGCGCTTTGCTAGGCGGCGAGGGCGGGAAGGCACGCAGCGCTTTCTCAGGCGGCGAGGCGGCGAAGGCACGCGCTGCTCTGCCAGGCGGCGAAGGCACGCCGCGCTGTGTGAGGCGGCGAAGGCACGCACGGCTTTGCCAGCCGCCGAAGGCACGCAGCGCTTTGCTAGGCTGCGATGCGGCGAGGCGCCGAACGCAGGCAGTTCCTTGCTAGGCGCCCAAGGAACACGGCGCTTTGCCTGACGGCGACGGCACGCGCAGCTTTGCTAGGCGCCCAAGGCAGACGACGCTTTGCTAGGCAGCGAGGCGGCGAACGCACAAAGCGATTTGCTCGGCGGTCATTCGCTGCCTCGCACAATAGCTAACCACTGGGCATGTTGGCTGTCTCACAAACAAGCAGACTGCTGCGTCTCTTCGCTGCCTCGCCAACTAGCAAAGTGCTGCCTCGCTTCGCCTCCACGCCAAAAAGCCATCCGCGATGCCACTGCGCCACCTGGTGCACAAGCAAAGTGCTGCATCTCTTCGCTGCCTCGCACAAGGAGCAAGCACTGTGCATGTTGGCTGTCTCACAAACAAGGAGACTGCTGAATCTCTTCGCTGCCTTGCCAACAAGCAAACCGCTGCATCTCTTCGCTGCCTCACCAACAAGCAAACCACTCGATCTGCTCGCCGCCTCGCCAGCATGCAAAGCGCCGCGTCTCTTGGCCGCCTCGCAAACTAAACGCTGCATCTGTTCAGTGCCTCGCCAAAAAGCAGAGCGCTGCGTGTATTCGCTGAGTGGCAGAAAGCAAAGCACAGCGCCTGTTCGCTGCCTGGCCAACAAGCAAAGCGCTCCACCTCTTCGCTGCCTCGCAAACGAAGGAAGCGCTGCGTGCCTTCGGCGCCTAGCAAAGCGCCTAGCAAAGCGTCCTCAGCCTTCGCTGCCTAGCAAAGCTGCACGTCCGCTCGCCGCCTAGCAAAGCACTGTCTGCCCTCACCGCCTCGCACAGCGCTGCGTGCCTTCGGCGCCTGGCAAAGCGCTGAGTGCCCTCGGCGCCTGGCAACGCACTGCGTGCCCTCGCCACCTCCTAGAGCGCTGCGTGCCTTCGGCGCCTGGCAAAGCGCTGAGTGCCTTCGGCGCCTGGCAAAGCACTGCGTGCCCTCGCCGCCTCGCACAGCGCTGCGTCCTTGGGCGCCTGGCAAAGCGCTGCGTGCCTTCGCCGCCTCGCCGCCTAGCAAGGCGCCCTAGCCCGTCCACCACGATCAGATCGCTGCGTGCCTTCGCTGCCTCGGTGCTTAGCAAAGCGCCACGTGCCTTCGGCGCCTACAAAAGCGCCGTGTGCCTTCGGCGCTACTACGGCGTTTGCTAAGCGGCGAGGCGGCGAAGGGCCGAAGCGATTGGGGAGGCGGTGAAGGGACAGGGCGCTTTGTTGGGCGGCGAGGGCGAAAGGCACGCAGCGCTTTCTTAGGCGGCGAGGCGGCGAAGGCACGCGCTGCTTTGCTAGGCGCCGAAGGAACACGGCGCTTTGCTAGGCGGCGACGGCACGCGCAGCTTTGCTAGGCGGCGAGGCGGTGAAGGGACACGGCGCTTTGCTAGGCGGCGAGGGCGAGAAGGCACGCAGCGCTTTCTCAGGTGGCGAGGCGGCGAAGGCACGCGCTGCTCTGCCAGCCGCCGAAGGCACGCCGCGCTGTGTGAGGCGGCGAAGGCACGCACGGCTTTGCCAGCCGCCGAAGGCACGCAGCGCTTTGCTAGGCTGCGATGCGGCGAGGCGCCCAACGCAGGCAATTCCTTGCTAGGCGCCCAAGGAACACGGCGCTTTGCCTGACGGCGACGGCACGCGCAGCTTTGCTAGGCGCCCAAGGCAGACGACGCTTTGCTAGGCAGCGAGGCGGCGAACGCACAAAGCGATTTGCTCGGCGGTCATTCGCTGCCTCGCACAAGAGCTAACCACTGGGCATGTTGGCTGTCTCACAAACAAGCAGACTGCTGCGTCTCTTCGCTGCCTCGCCAACTAGCAAAGTGCTGCCTCGCTTCGCCTCCACGCCAAAAAGCCATCCGCGATGCCACTGCGCCACCTGGTGCACAAGCAAAGTGCTGCATCTCTTCGCTGCCTCGCACAAGGAGCAAGCACTGTGCATGTTGGCTGTCTCACAAACAAGGAGACTGCTGAATCTCTTCGCTGCCTTGCCAACAAGCAAACCGCTGCATCTCTTCGCTGCCTCACCAACAAGCAAACCACTCGATCTGCTCGCCGCCTCGCCAGCATGCAAAGCGCCGCGTCTCTTGGCCGCCTCGCAAACTAAACGCTGCATCTGTTCAGTGCCTCGCCAAAAAGCAGAGCGCTGCGTGTATTCGCTGAGTGGCAGAAAGCAAAGCACAGCGCCTGTTCGCTGCCTGGCCAACAAGCAAAGCGCTCCATCTCTTCGCTGCCTCGCAAACGAAGGAAGCGCTGCGTGCCTTCGGCGCCTAGCAAAGCAGCGCGTGCCTTCGCTGCCTCGCCGCCTAAGAGAGCGCTGCGTGCCTTCTCGCCCTCGCCGCCTAGCAAAGCGCCGTGTGCCTTCGCCGCCTCCCCAATCGCTTCGTGCCTTCGCCGCCTAGCAAAGCGCCTAGCAAAGCGTCCTCAGCCTTCGCTGCCTAGCAAAGCTGCACGTCCGCTCGCCGCCTAGCAAAGCACTGTGTGCCCTCGCCACCTCGCACAGCGCTGCGTGCCTTGGGCGCCTGGCAAAGCGCTGAGTGCCTTCGGCGCCTGGCAAAGCACTGCGTGCCCTCGCCGCCTCGCACAGCGCTGCGTCCTTGGGCGCCTGGCAAAGCGCTGCGTGCCTTCGCCGCCTCGCCGCCTAGCAAGGCGCCCTAGCCCGTCCACCACGATCAGATCGCTGCGTGCCTTCGCTGCCTCGGTGCTTAGCAAAGCGCCACGTGCCTTCGGCGCCTACAAAAGCGCCGTGTGCCTTCGGCGCTACTACGGCGTTTGCTAAGCGGCGAGGCGGCGAAGGGACGCAGCGGTGTGTGAGGCGGCGAAGGCAAGCAGCGCTTTGCTGGGCGGCGAGGCGGCGAAGGGCCGAAGCGATTGGGGAGGCGGTGAAGGGACAGGGCGCTTTGTTGGGCGGCGAGGGCGAAAGGCACGCAGCGCTTTCTTAGGCGGCGAGGCGGCGAAGGCACGCGCTGCTTTGCTAGGCGCCGAAGGAACACGGCGCTTTGCTAGGCGGCGACGGCACGCGCAGCTTTGCGAGGCGGTGAAGGGACACGGCGCTTTGCTAGGCGGCGAGGGCGGGAAGGCACGCAACGCTTTCTCAGGCGGCGAGGCGGCGAAGGCACGCGCTGCTCTGCCAGGCGGCGAAGGCACGCCGCGCTGTGTGAGGCGGCGAAGGCACGCACGGCTTTGCCAGCCGCCGAAGGCACGCAGCGCTTTGCTAGGCTGCGATGCGGCGAGGCGCCGAACGCAGGCAGTTCCTTGCTAGGCGCCCAAGGAACACGGCGCTTTGCCTGACGGCGACGGCACGCGCAGCTTTGCTAGGCGCCCAAGGCAGACGACGCTTTGCTAGGCAGCGAGGCGGCGAACGCACAAAGCGATTTGCTCGGCGGTCATTCGCTGCCTCGCACAATAGCTAACCACTGGGCATGTTGGCTGTCTCACAAACAAGCAGACTGCTGCGTCTCTTCGCTGCCTCGCCAACTAGCAAAGTGCTGCCTCGCTTCGCCTCCACGCCAAAAAGCCATCCGCGATGCCACTGCGCCACCTGGTGCACAAGCAAAGTGCTGCATCTCTTCGCTGCCTCGCACAAGGAGCAAGCACTGTGCATGTTGGCTGTCTCACAAACAAGGAGACTGCTGAATCTCTTCGCTGCCTTGCCAACAAGCAAACCGCTGCATCTCTTCGCTGCCTCACCAACAAGCAAACCACTCGATCTGCTCGCCGCCTCGGCAGCATGCAAAGCGCCGCGTCTCTTGGCCGCCTCGCAAACTAAACGCTGCATCTGTTCAGTGCCTCGCCAAAAAGCAGAGCGCTGCGTGTATTCGCTGAGTGGCAGAAAGCAAAGCACAGCGTCTGTTCGCTGCCTGGCCAACAAGCAAAGCGCTCCATCTCTTCGCTGCCTCGCAAACGAAGGAAGCGCTGCGTGCCTTCTCGCCCTCGCCGCCTAGCAAAGCGCCGTGTGCCTTCGCCGCCTCCCCAATCGCTTCGTGCCTTCGCCGCCTAGCAAAGCGCCTAGCAAAGCGTCCTCAGCCTTCGCTGCCTAGCAAAGCTCCACGTCGGCTCGCCGCCTAGCAAAGCACTGTGTGCCCTCACCGCCTCGCACAGCGCTGCGTGCCTTCGGCGCCTGGCAAAGCACTGCGTGCCCTCGCCGCCTCGCACAGCGCTGCGTCCTTGGGCGCCTGGCAAAGCGCTGCGTGCCTTCGCCGCCTCGCCGCCTAGCAAGGCGCCCTAGCCCGTCCACCACCATCAGATCGCTGCGTGCCTTCGCTGCCTCGGTGCTTAGCAAAGCGCCACGTGCCTTCGGCGCCTACAAAAGCGCCGTGTGCCTTCGGCGCTACTACGGCGTTTGCTAAGCGGCGAGGCGGCGAAGGGACGCAGCGGTGTGTGAGGCGGCGAAGGCAAGCAGCGCTTTGCTGGGCGGCGAGGCGGCGAAGGGCCGAAGCGATTGGGGAGGCGGTGAAGGGACAGGGCGCTTTGTTGGGCGGCGAGGGCGAAAGGCACGCAGCGCTTTCTTAGGCGGCGAGGCGGCGAAGGCACGCGCTGCTTTGCTAGGCGCCGAAGGAACACGGCGCTTTGCTAGGCGGCGACGGCACGCGCAGCTTTGCGAGGCGGTGAAGGGACACGGCGCTTTGCTAGGCGGCGAGGGCGGGAAGGCACGCAGCGCTTTCTCAGGCGGCGAGGCGGCGAAGGCACGCGCTGCTCTGCCAGGCGCCGAAGGCACGCCGCGCTGTGTGAGGCGGCGAAGGCACGCACGGCTTTGCCAGCCGCCGAAGGCACGCAGCGCTTTGCTAGGCTGCGATGCGGCGAGGCGCCCAACGCAGGCAGTTCCTTGCTAGGCGCCCAAGGAACACGGCGCTTTGCCTGACGGCGACGGCACGCGCAGCTTTGCTAGGCGCCCAAGGCAGACGACGCTTTGCTAGGCAGCGAGGCGGCGAACGCACAAAGCGATTTGCTCTGCCCTCATTCGCTGCCTCGCACAATAGCTAACCACTGGGCATGTTGGCTGTCTCACAAACAAGCAGACTGCTGCGTCTCTTCGCTGCCTCGCCAACTAGCAAAGTGCTGCCTCGCTTCGCCTCCACGCCAAAAAGCCATCCGCGATGCCACTGCGCCACCTGGTGCACAAGCAAAGTGCTGCATCTCTTCGCTGCCTCGCACAAGGAGCAAGCACTGTGCATGTTGGCTGTGTCACAAACAAGGAGACTGCTGAATCTCTTCGCTGCCTTGCCAACAAGCAAACCGCTGCATCTCTTCGCTGCCTCACCAACAAGCAAAGCACTCGATCTGCTCGCCGCCTCGGCAGCATGCAAAGCGCCGCGTCTCTTGGCCGCCTCGCAAACTAAACGCTGCATCTGTTCAGTGCCTCGCCAAAAAGCAGAGCGCTGCGTGTATTCGCTGAGTGGCAGAAAGCAAAGCACAGCGCCTGTTCGCTGCCTGGCCAACAAGCAAAGCGCTCCATCTCTTCGCTGCCTCGCAAACGAAGGAAGCGCTGCGTGCCTTCGGCGCCTAGCAAAGCAGCGCGTGCCTTCGCTGCCTCGCCGCCTAAGAGAGCGCTGCGTGCCTTCTCGCCCTCGCCGCCTAGCAAAGCGCCGTGTGCCTTCGCCGCCTCCCCAATCGCTTCGTGCCTTCGCCGCCTAGCAAAGCGCCTAGCAAAGCGTCCTCAGCCTTCGCTGCCTAGCAAAGCTCCACGTCGGCTCGCCGCCTAGCAAAGCACTGTGTGCCCTCACCGCCTCGCACAGCGCTGCGTGCCTTGGGCGCCTGGCAAAGCGCTGAGTGCCTTCGGCGCCTGGCAAAGCACTGCGTGCCCTCGCCACCTCGCACAGCGCTGCGTGCCTTCGGCGCCTGGCAAAGCGCTGAGTGCCTTCGGCGCCTGGCAAAGCACTGCGTGCCCTCGCCGCCTCGCACAGCGCTGCGTCCTTGGGCGCCTGGCAAAGCGCTGCGTGCCTTCGCCGCCTCGCCGTCTAGCAAGGCGCCCTAGCCCGTCCACCACGATCAGATCGCTGCGTGCCTTCGCTGCCTCGGTGCTTAGCAAAGCGCCACGTGCCTTCGGCGCCTACAAAAGCGCCGTGTGCCTTCGGCGCTACTACGGCGTTTGCTAAGCGGCGAGGCGGCGAAGGGACGCAGCGGTGTGTGAGGCAGCGAAGGCAAGCAGCGCTTTGCTGGGCGGCGAGGCGGCGAAGGGCCGAAGCGATTGGGGAGGCGGTGAAGGGACAGGGCGCTTTGTTGGGCGGCGAGGGCGAAAGGCACGCAGCGCTTTCTTAGGCGGCGAGGCGGCGAAGGCACGCGCTGCTTTGCTAGGCGCCGAAGGAACACGGCGCTTTGCTAGGCGGCGACGGCACGCGCAGCTTTGCGAGGCGGTGAAGGGACACGGCGCTTTGCTAGGCGGCGAGGGCGGGAAGGCACGCAGCGCTTTCTCAGGCGGCGAGGCGGCGAAGGCACGCGCTGCTCTGCCAGGCGGCGAAGGCACGCCGCGCTGTGTGAGGCGGCGAAGGCACGCACGGCTTTGCCAGCCGCCGAAGGCACGCAGCGCTTTGCTAGGCTGCGATGCGGCGAGGCGCCCAACGCAGGCAGTTCCTTGCTAGGCGCCCAAGGAACACGGCGCTTTGCCTGACGGCGACGGCACGCGCAGCTTTGCTAGGCGCCCAAGGCAGACGACGCTTTGCTAGGCAGCGAGGCGGCGAACGCACAAAGCGATTTGCTCTGCGGTCATTCGCTGCCTCGCACAAGAGCTAACCACTGGGCATGTTGGCTGTCTCACAAACAAGCAGACTGCTGCGTCTCTTCGCTGCCTCGCCAACTAGCAAAGTGCTGCCTCGCTTCGCCTCCACGCCAAAAAGCCATCCGCGATGCCACTGCGCCACCTGGTGCACAAGCAAAGTGCTGCATCTCTTCGCTGCCTCGCACAAGGAGCAAGCACTGTGCATGTTGGCTGTCTCACAAACAAGGAGACTGCTGAATCTCTTCGCTGCCTTGCCAACAAGCAAACCGCTGCATCTCTTCGCTGCCTCACCAACAAGCAAACCACTCGATCTGCTCGCCGCCTCGCCAGCATGCAAAGCGCCGCGTCTCTTGGCCGCCTCGCAAACTAAACGCTGCATCTGTTCAGTGCCTCGCCAAAAAGCAGAGCGCTGCGTGTATTCGCTGAGTGGCAGAAAGCAAAGCACAGCGCCTGTTCGCTGCCTGGCCAACAAGCAAAGCGCTCCATCTCTTCGCTGCCTCGCAAACGAAGGAAGCGCTGCGTGCCTTCGGCGCCTAGCAAAGCAGCGCGTGCCTTCGCTGCCTCGCCGCCTAAGAGAGCGCTGCGTGCCTTCTCGCCCTCGCCGCCTAGCAAAGCGCCGTGTGCCTTCGCCGCCTCCCCAATCGCCTCGTGCCTTCGCCGCCTAGCAAAGCGCCTAGCAAAGCGTCCTCAGCCTTCGCTGCCTAGCAAAGCTCCACGTCGGCTCGCCGCCTAGCAAAGCACTGTGTGCCCTCACCGCCTCGCACAGCGCTGAGTGCCTTCGGCGCCTGGCAAAGCGCTGAGTGCCTTCGGCGCCTGGCAAAGCACTGCGTGCCCTCGCCACCTCGCACAGCGCTGCGTGCCTTCGGCGCCTGGCAAAGCGCTGAGTGCCTTCGGCGCCTGGCAAAGCACTGCGTGCCCTCGCCGCCTCGCACAGCGCTGCGTCCTTGGGCGCCTGGCAAAGCGCTGCGTGCCTTCGCCGCCTCGCCGCCTAGCAAGGCGCCCTAGCCCGTCCACCACCATCAGATCGCTGCGTGCCTTCGCTGCCTCGGTGCTTAGCAAAGCGCCACGTGCCTTCGGCGCCTACAAAAGCGCCGTGTGCCTTCGGCGCTACTACGGCGTTTGCTAAGCGGCGAGGCGGCGAAGGGACGCAGCGGTGTGTGAGGCGGCGAAGGCAAGCAGCGCTTTGCTGGGCGGCGAGGCGGCGAAGGGCCGAAGCGATTGGGGAGGCGGTGAAGGGACAGGGCGCTTTGTTGGGCGGCGAGGGCGAAAGGCACGCAGCGCTTTCTTAGGCGGCGAGGCGGCGAGGGCACGCGCTGCTTTGCTAGGCGCCGAAGGAACACGGCGCTTTGCTAGGCGGCGACGGCACGCGCAGCTTTGCGAGGCGGTGAAGGGACACGGCGCTTTGCTAGGCGGCGAGGGCGGGAAGGCACGCAGCGCTTTCTCAGGCGGCGAGGCGGCGAAGGCACGCGCTGCTCTGCCAGGCGGCGAAGGCACGCCGCGCTGTGTGAGGCGGCGAAGGCACGCACGGCTTTGCCAGCCGCCGAAGGCACGCAGCGCTTTGCTAGGCTGCGATGCGGCGAGGCGCCGAACGCAGGCACTTCTTTGCTAGGCGCCCAAGGAACACGGCGCTTTGCTTGACGGCGACGGCACGCGCAGCTTTGCTAGGCGCCCAAGGCAGACGACGCTTTGCTAGGCAGCGAGGCGGCGAACGCACAAAGCGATTTGCTCGGCGGTCATTCGCTGCCTCGCACAAGAGCTAACCACTGGGCATGTTGGCTGTCTCACAAACAAGCAGACTGCTGCGTCTCTTCGCTGCCTCGCCAACTAGCAAAGTGCTGCCTCGCTTCGCCTCCACGCCAAAAAGCCATCCGCGATGCCACTGCGCCACCTGGTGCACAAGCAAAGTGCTGCATCTCTTCGCTGCCTCGCACAAGGAGCAAGCACTGTGCATGTTGGCTGTCTCACAAACAAGGAGACTGCTGAATCTCTTCGCTGCCTTGCCAACAAGCAAACCGCTGCATCTCTTCGCTGCCTCACCAACAAGCAAACCACTCGATCTGCTCGCCGCCTCGCCAGCATGCAAAGCGCCGCGTCTCTTGGCCGCCTCGCAAACTAAACGCTGCATCTGTTCAGTGCCTCGCCAAAAAGCAGAGCGCTGCGTGTATTCGCTGAGTGGCAGAAAGCAAAGCACAGCGCCTGTTCGCTGCCTGGCCAACAAGCAAAGCGCTCCATCTCTTCGCTGCCTCGCAAACGAAGGAAGCGCTGCGTGCCTTCGGCGCCTAGCAAAGCAGCGCGTGCCTTCGCTGCCTCGCCGCCTAAGAGAGCGCTGCGTGCCTTCTCGCCCTCGCCGCCTAGCAAAGCGCCGTGTGCCTTCGCCGCCTCCCCAATCGCTTCGTGCCTTCGCCGCCTAGCAAAGCGCCTAGCAAAGCGTCCTCAGCCTTCGCTGCCTAGCAAAGCACTGTGTGCCCTCGCCACCTCCTAGAGCGCTGCGTGCCTTCGGCGCCTGGCAAAGCGCTGAGTGCCTTCGGCGCCTGGCAAAGCACTGCGTGCCCTCGCCGCCTCGCACAGCGCTGCGTCCTTGGGCGCCTGGCAAAGCGCTGCGTGCCTTCGCCGCCTCGCCGCCTAGCAAGGCGCCCTAGCCCGTCCACCACCATCAGATCGCTGCGTGCCTTCGCTGCCTCGGTGCTTAGCAAAGCGCCACGTGCCTTCGGCGCCTACAAAAGCGCCGTGTGCCTTCGGCGCTACTACGGCGTTTGCTAAGCGGCGAGGCGGCGAAGGGACGCAGCGGTGTGTGAGGCGGCGAAGGCAAGCAGCGCTTTGCTGGGCGGCGAGGCGGTGAAGGGCCGAAGCGATTGGGGAGGCGGTGAAGGGACAGGGCGCTTTGTTGGGCGGCGAGGGCGAAAGGCACGCAGCGCTTTCTTAGGCGGCGAGGCGGCGAGGGCACGCGCTGCTTTGCTAGGCGGCGAGGCGGTGAAGGGACACGGCGCTTTGCTAGGCGGCGAGGGCGAGAAGGCACGCAGCGCTTTCTCAGGTGGCGAGGCGGCGAAGGCACGCGCTGCTCTGCCAGGCGGCGAAGGCACGCCGCGCTGTGTGAGGCGGCGAAGGCACGCACGGCTTTGCCAGCCGCCGAAGGCACGCAGCGCTTTGCTAGGCTGCGATGCGGCGAGGCGCCCAACGCAGGCAGTTCCTTGCTAGGCGCCCAAGGAACACGGCGCTTTGCCTGACGGCGACGGCACGCGCAGCTTTGCTAGGCGCCCAAGGCAGACGACGCTTTGCTAGGCAGCGAGGCGGCGAACGCACAAAGCGATTTGCTCGGCGGTCATTCGCTGCCTCGCACAGTAGGTAACCACTGGGCATGTTGGCTGTCTCACAAGCAAGCAGACTGCTGCGTCTCTTCGCTGCCTCGCCAACTAGCAAAGTGCTGCCTCGCTTCGCCTCCACGCCAAAAAGCCATCCGCGATGCCACTGCGCCACCTGGTGCACAAGCAAAGTGCTGCATCTCTTCGCTGCCTCGCACAAGGAGCAAGCACTGTGCATGTTGGCTGTGTCACAAACAAGGAGACTGCTGAATCTCTTCGCTGCCTCGCCAACAAGCAAACCGCTGCATCTCTTCGCTGCCTCACCAACAAGCAAACCACTCGATCTGCTCGCCGCCTCGGCAGCATGCAAAGCGCCGCGTCTCTTGGCCGCCTCGCAAACTAAACGCTGCATCTGTTCAGTGCCTCGCCAAAAAGCAGAGCGCTGCGTGTATTCGCTGAGTGGCAGAAAGCAAAGCACAGCGTCTGTTCGCTGCCTGGCCAACAAGCAAAGCGCTCCATCTCTTCGCTGCCTTGCAAACGAAGGAAGCGCTGCGTGCCTTCTCGCCCTCGCCGCCTAGCAAAGCGCCGTGTGCCTTCGCCGCCTCCCCAATCGCTTCGTGCCTTCGCCGCCTAGCAAAGCGCCTAGCAAAGCGTCCTCAGCCTTCGCTGCCTAGCAAAGCTGCACGTCCGCTCGCCGCCTAGCAAAGCACTGTGTGCCCTCGCCACCTCGCACAGCGCTGCGTGCCTTGGGCGCCTGGCAAAGCGCTGAGTGCCTTCGGCGCCTGGCAAAGCACTGCGTGCCCTCGCCGCCTCGCACAGCGCTGCGTCCTTGGGCGCCTGGCAAAGCGCTGCGTGCCTTCGCCGCCTCGCCGCCTAGCAAGGCGCCCTAGCCCGTCCACCACGATCAGATCGCTGCGTGCCTTCGCTGCCTCGGTGCTTAGCAAAGCGCCACGTGCCTTCGGCGCCTACAAAAGCGCCGTGTGCCTTCGGCGCTACTACGGCGTTTGCTAAGCGGCGAGGCGGCGAAGGGACGCAGCGGTGTGTGAGGCGGCGAAGGCAAGCAGCGCTTTGCTGGGCGGCGAGGCGGCGAAGGGCCGAAGCGATTGGGGAGGCGGTGAAGGGACAGGGCGCTTTGTTGGGCGGCGAGGGCGAAAGGCACGCAGCGCTTTCTTAGGCGGCGAGGCGGCGAAGGCACGCGCTGCTTTGCTAGGCGCCGAAGGAACACGGCGCTTTGCTAGGCGGCGACGGCACGCGCAGCTTTGCGAGGCGGTGAAGGGACACGGCGCTTTGCTAGGCGGCGAGGGCGGGAAGGCACGCAGCGCTTTCTCAGGCGGCGAGGCGGCGAAGGCACGCGCTGCTCTGCCAGGCGCCGAAGGCACGCCGCGCTGTGTGAGGCGGCGAAGGCACGCACGGCTTTGCCAGCCGCCGAAGGCACGCAGCGCTTTGCTAGGCTGCGATGCGGCGAGGCGCCCAACGCAGGCAGTTCCTTGCTAGGCGCCCAAGGAACACGGCGCTTTGCCTGACGGCGACGGCACGCGCAGCTTTGCTAGGCGCCCAAGGCAGACGACGCTTTGCTAGGCAGCGAGGCGGCGAACGCACAAAGCGATTTGCTCTGCGGTCATTCGCTGCCTCGCACAATAGCTAACCACTGGGCATGTTGGCTGTCTCACAAACAAGCAGACTGCTGCGTCTCTTCGCTGCCTCGCCAACTAGCAAAGTGCTGCCTCGCTTCGCCTCCACGCCAAAAAGCCATCCGCGATGCCACTGCGCCACCTGGTGCACAAGCAAAGTGCTGCATCTCTTCGCTGCCTCGCACAAGGAGCAAGCACTGTGCATGTTGGCTGTCTCACAAACAAGGAGACTGCTGAATCTCTTCGCTGCCTTGCCAACAAGCAAACCGCTGCATCTCTTCGCTGCCTCACCAACAAGCAAAGCACTCGATCTGCTCGCCGCCTCGGCAGCATGCAAAGCGCCGCGTCTCTTGGCCGCCTCGCAAACTAAACGCTGCATCTGTTCAGTGCCTCGCCAAAAAGCAGAGCGCTGCGTGTATTCGCTGAGTGGCAGAAAGCAAAGCACAGCGCCTGTTCGCTGCCTGGCCAACAAGCAAAGCGCTCCATCTCTTCGCTGCCTCGCAAACGAAGGAAGCGCTGCGTGCCTTCGGCGCCTAGCAAAGCAGCGCGTGCCTTCGCTGCCTCGCCGCCTAAGAGAGCGCTGCGTGCCTTCTCGCCCTCGCCGCCTAGCAAAGCGCCGTGTGCCTTCGCCGCCTCCCCAATCGCTTCGTGCCTTCGCCGCCTAGCAAAGCGCCTAGCAAAGCGTCCTCAGCCTTCGCTGCCTAGCAAAGCTCCACGTCGGCTCGCCGCCTAGCAAAGCACTGTGTGCCCTCACCGCCTCGCACAGCGCTGCGTGCCTTGGGCGCCTGGCAAAGCGCTGAGTGCCTTCGGCGCCTGGCAAAGCACTGCGTGCCCTCGCCACCTCGCACAGCGCTGCGTGCCTTCGGCGCCTGGCAAAGCGCTGAGTGCCTTCGGCGCCTGGCAAAGCACTGCGTGCCCTCGCCGCCTCGCACAGCGCTGCGTCCTTGGGCGCCTGGCAAAGCGCTGCGTGCCTTCGCCGCCTCGCCGCCTAGCAAGGCGCCCTAGCCCGTCCACCACGATCAGATCGCTGCGTGCCTTCGCTGCCTCGGTGCTTAGCAAAGCGCCACGTGCCTTCGGCGCCTACAAAAGCGCCGTGTGCCTTCGGCGCTACTACGGCGTTTGCTAAGCGGCGAGGCGGCGAAGGGACGCAGCGGTGTGTGAGGCAGCGAAGGCAAGCAGCGCTTTGCTGGGCGGCGAGGCGGCGAAGGGCCGAAGCGATTGGGGAGGCGGTGAAGGGACAGGGCGCTTTGTTGGGCGGCGAGGGCGAAAGGCACGCAGCGCTTTCTTAGGCGGCGAGGCGGCGAAGGCACGCGCTGCTTTGCTAGGCGCCGAAGGAACACGGCGCTTTGCTAGGCGGCGACGGCACGCGCAGCTTTGCTAGGCGGCGAGGCGGTGAAGGGACACGGCGCTTTGCTAGGCGGCGAGGGCGAGAAGGCACGCAGCGCTTTCTCAGGTGGCGAGGCGGCGAAGGCACGCGCTGCTCTGCCAGGCGGCGAAGGCACGCCGCGCTGTGTGAGGCGGCGAAGGCACGCACGGCTTTGCCAGCCGCCGAAGGCACGCAGCGCTTTGCTAGGCTGCGATGCGGCGAGGCGCCCAACGCAGGCAGTTCCTTGCTAGGCGCCCAAGGAACACGGCGCTTTGCCTGACGGCGACGGCACGCGCAGCTTTGCTAGGCGCCCAAGGCAGACGACGCTTTGCTAGGCAGCGAGGCGGCGAACGCACAAAGCGATTTGCTCTGCGGTCATTCGCTGCCTCGCACAAGAGCTAACCACTGGGCATGTTGGCTGTCTCACAAACAAGCAGACTGCTGCGTCTCTTCGCTGCCTCGCCAACTAGCAAAGTGCTGCCTCGCTTCGCCTCCACGCCAAAAAGCCATCCGCGATGCCACTGCGCCACCTGGTGCACAAGCAAAGTGCTGCATCTCTTCGCTGCCTCGCACAAGGAGCAAGCACTGTGCATGTTGGCTGTCTCACAAACAAGGAGACTGCTGAATCTCTTCGCTGCCTTGCCAACAAGCAAACCGCTGCATCTCTTCGCTGCCTCACCAACAAGCAAAGCACTCGATCTGCTCGCCGCCTCGCCAGCATGCAAAGCGCCGCGTCTCTTGGCCGCCTCGCAAACTAAACGCTGCATCTGTTCAGTGCCTCGCCAAAAAGCAGAGCGCTGCGTGTATTCGCTGAGTGGCAGAAAGCAAAGCACAGCGCCTGTTCGCTGCCTGGCCAACAAGCAAAGCGCTCCATCTCTTCGCTGCCTCGCAAACGAAGGAAGCGCTGCGTGCCTTCGGCGCCTAGCAAAGCAGCGCGTGCCTTCGCTGCCTCGCCGCCTAAGAGAGCGCTGCGTGCCTTCTCGCCCTCGCCGCCTAGCAAAGCGCCGTGTGCCTTCGCCGCCTCCCCAATCGCCTCGTGCCTTCGCCGCCTAGCAAAGCGCCTAGCAAAGCGTCCTCAGCCTTCGCTGCCTAGCAAAGCTCCACGTCGGCTCGCCGCCTAGCAAAGCACTGTGTGCCCTCACCGCCTCGCACAGCGCTGAGTGCCTTCGGCGCCTGGCAAAGCGCTGAGTGCCTTCGGCGCCTGGCAAAGCACTGCGTGCCCTCGCCACCTCGCACAGCGCTGCGTGCCTTCGGCGCCTGGCAAAGCGCTGAGTGCCTTCGGCGCCTGGCAAAGCACTGCGTGCCCTCGCCGCCTCGCACAGCGCTGCGTCCTTGGGCGCCTGGCAAAGCGCTGCGTGCCTTCGCCGCCTCGCCGCCTAGCAAGGCGCCCTAGCCCGTCCACCACGATCAGATCGCTGCGTGCCTTCGCTGCCTCGGTGCTTAGCAAAGCGCCACGTGCCTTCGGCGCCTACAAAAGCGCCGTGTGCCTTCGGCGCTACTACGGCGTTTGCTAAGCGGCGAGGCGGCGAAGGGACGCAGCGGTGTGTGAGGCGGCGAAGGCAAGCAGCGCTTTGCTGGGCGGCGAGGCGGCGAAGGGCCGAAGCGATTGGGGAGGCGGTGAAGGGACAGGGCGCTTTGTTGGGCGGCGAGGGCGAAAGGCACGCAGCGCTTTCTTAGGCGGCGAGGCGGCGAGGGCACGCGCTGCTTTGCTAGGCGCCGAAGGAACACGGCGCTTTGCTAGGCGGCGACGGCACGCGCAGCTTTGCGAGGCGGTGAAGGGACACGGCGCTTTGCTAGGCGGCGAGGGCGGGAAGGCACGCAGCGCTTTCTCAGGCGGCGAGGCGGCGAAGGCACGCGCTGCTCTGCCAGGCGGCGAAGGCACGCCGCGCTGTGTGAGGCGGCGAAGGCACGCACGGCTTTGCCAGCCGCCGAAGGCACGCAGCGCTTTGCTAGGCTGCGATGCGGCGAGGCGCCGAACGCAGGCACTTCTTTGCTAGGCGCCCAAGGAACACGGCGCTTTGCTTGACGGCGACGGCACGCGCAGCTTTGCTAGGCGCCCAAGGCAGACGACGCTTTGCTAGGCAGCGAGGCGGCGAACGCACAAAGCGATTTGCTCGGCGGTCATTCGCTGCCTCGCACAAGAGCTAACCACTGGGCATGTTGGCTGTCTCACAAACAAGCAGACTGCTGCGTCTCTTCGCTGCCTCGCCAACTAGCAAAGTGCTGCCTCGCTTCGCCTCCACGCCAAAAAGCCATCCGCGATGCCACTGCGCCACCTGGTGCACAAGCAAAGTGCTGCATCTCTTCGCTGCCTCGCACAAGGAGCAAGCACTGTGCATGTTGGCTGTCTCACAAACAAGGAGACTGCTGAATCTCTTCGCTGCCTTGCCAACAAGCAAACCGCTGCATCTCTTCGCTGCCTCACCAACAAGCAAACCACTCGATCTGCTCGCCGCCTCGCCAGCATGCAAAGCGCCGCGTCTCTTGGCCGCCTCGCAAACTAAACGCTGCATCTGTTCAGTGCCTCGCCAAAAAGCAGAGCGCTGCGTGTATTCGCTGAGTGGCAGAAAGCAAAGCACAGCGCCTGTTCGCTGCCTGGCCAACAAGCAAAGCGCTCCATCTCTTCGCTGCCTCGCAAACGAAGGAAGCGCTGCGTGCCTTCGGCGCCTAGCAAAGCAGCGCGTGCCTTCGCTGCCTCGCCGCCTAAGAGAGCGCTGCGTGCCTTCTCGCCCTCGCCGCCTAGCAAAGCGCCGTGTGCCTTCGCCGCCTCCCCAATCGCTTCGTGCCTTCGCCGCCTAGCAAAGCGCCTAGCAAAGCGTCCTCAGCCTTCGCTGCCTAGCAAAGCACTGTGTGCCCTCGCCACCTCCTAGAGCGCTGCGTGCCTTCGGCGCCTGGCAAAGCGCTGAGTGCCTTCGGCGCCTGGCAAAGCACTGCGTGCCCTCGCCGCCTCGCACAGCGCTGCGTCCTTGGGCGCCTGGCAAAGCGCTGCGTGCCTTCGCCGCCTCGCCGCCTAGCAAGGCGCCCTAGCCCGTCCACCACCATCAGATCGCTGCGTGCCTTCGCTGCCTCGGTGCTTAGCAAAGCGCCACGTGCCTTCGGCGCCTACAAAAGCGCCGTGTGCCTTCGGCGCTACTACGGCGTTTGCTAAGCGGCGAGGCGGCGAAGGGACGCAGCGGTGTGTGAGGCGGCGAAGGCAAGCAGCGCTTTGCTGGGCGGCGAGGCGGTGAAGGGCCGAAGCGATTGGGGAGGCGGTGAAGGGACAGGGCGCTTTGTTGGGCGGCGAGGGCGAAAGGCACGCAGCGCTTTCTTAGGCGGCGAGGCGGCGAGGGCACGCGCTGCTTTGCTAGGCGGCGAGGCGGTGAAGGGACACGGCGCTTTGCTAGGCGGCGAGGGCGAGAAGGCACGCAGCGCTTTCTCAGGTGGCGAGGCGGCGAAGGCACGCGCTGCTCTGCCAGGCGGCGAAGGCACGCCGCGCTGTGTGAGGCGGCGAAGGCACGCACGGCTTTGCCAGCCGCCGAAGGCACGCAGCGCTTTGCTAGGCTGCGATGCGGCGAGGCGCCCAACGCAGGCAGTTCCTTGCTAGGCGCCCAAGGAACACGGCGCTTTGCCTGACGGCGACGGCACGCGCAGCTTTGCTAGGCGCCCAAGGCAGACGACGCTTTGCTAGGCAGCGAGGCGGCGAACGCACAAAGCGATTTGCTCTGCGGTCATTCGCTGCCTCGCACAATAGCTAACCACTGGGCATGTTGGCTGTCTCACAAACAAGCAGACTGCTGCGTCTCTTCGCTGCCTCGCCAACTAGCAAAGTGCTGCCTCGCTTCGCCTCCACGCCAAAAAGCCATCCGCGATGCCACTGCGCCACCTGGTGCACAAGCAAAGTGCTGCATCTCTTCGCTGCCTCGCACAAGGAGCAAGCACTGTGCATGTTGGCTGTCTCACAAACAAGGAGACTGCTGAATCTCTTCGCTGCCTTGCCAACAAGCAAACCGCTGCATCTCTTCGCTGCCTCACCAACAAGCAAACCACTCGATCTGCTCGCCGCCTCGCCAGCATGCAAAGCGCCGCGTCTCTTGGCCGCCTCGCAAACTAAACGCTGCATCTGTTCAGTGCCTCGCCAAAAAGCAGAGCGCTGCGTGTATTCGCTGAGTGGCAGAAAGCAAAGCACAGCGCCTGTTCGCTGCCTGGCCAACAAGCAAAGCGCTCCATCTCTTCGCTGCCTCGCAAACGAAGGAAGCGCTGCGTGCCTTCGGCGCCTAGCAAAGCAGCGCGTGCCTTCGCTGCCTCGCCGCCTAAGAGAGCGCTGCGTGCCTTCTCGCCCTCGCCGCCTAGCAAAGCGCCGTGTGCCTTCGCCGCCTCCCCAATCGCTTCGTGCCTTCGCCGCCTAGCAAAGCGCCTAGCAAAGCGTCCTCAGCCTTCGCTGCCTAGCAAAGCTCCACGTCGGCTCGCCGCCTAGCAAAGCACTGTGTGCCCTCACCGCCTCGCACAGCGCTGAGTGCCTTCGGCGCCTGGCAAAGCGCTGAGTGCCTTCGGCGCCTGGCAAAGCACTGCGTGCCCTCGCCACCTCGCACAGCGCTGCGTGCCTTCGGCGCCTGGCAAAGCGCTGAGTGCCTTCGGCGCCTGGCAAAGCACTGCGTGCCCTCGCCGCCTCGCACAGCGCTGCGTCCTTGGGCGCCTGGCAAAGCGCTGCGTGCCTTCGCCGCCTCGCCGCCTAGCAAGGCGCCCTAGCCCGTCCACCACGATCAGATCGCTGCGTGCCTTCGCTGCCTCGGTGCTTAGCAAAGCGCCACGTGCCTTCGGCGCCTACAAAAGCGCCGTGTGCCTTCGGCGCTACTACGGCGTTTGCTAAGCGGCGAGGCGGCGAAGGGACGCAGCGGTGTGTGAGGCGGCGAAGGCAAGCAGCGCTTTGCTGGGCGGCGAGGCGGCGAAGGGCCGAAGCGATTGGGGAGGCGGTGAAGGGACAGGGCGCTTTGTTGGGCGGCGAGGGCGAAAGGCACGCAGCGCTTTCTTAGGCGGCGAGGCGGCGAGGGCACGCGCTGCTTTGCTAGGCGCCGAAGGAACACGGCGCTTTGCTAGGCGGCGACGGCACGCGCAGCTTTGCGAGGCGGTGAAGGGACACGGCGCTTTGCTAGGCGGCGAGGGCGGGAAGGCACGCAGCGCTTTCTCAGGCGGCGAGGCGGCGAAGGCACGCGCTGCTCTGCCAGGCGGCGAAGGCACGCCGCGCTGTGTGAGGCGGCGAAGGCACGCACGGCTTTGCCAGCCGCCGAAGGCACGCAGCGCTTTGCTAGGCTGCGATGCGGCGAGGCGCCCAACGCAGGCACTTCTTTGCTAGGCGCCCAAGGAACACGGCGCTTTGCTTGACGGCGACGGCACGCGCAGCTTTGCTAGGCGCCCAAGGCAGACGACGCTTTGCTAGGCAGCGAGGCGGCGAACGCACAAAGCGATTTGCTCGGCGGTCATTCGCTGCCTCGCACAAGAGCTAACCACTGGGCATGTTGGCTGTCTCACAAACAAGCAGACTGCTGCGTCTCTTCGCTGCCTCGCCAACTAGCAAAGTGCTGCCTCGCTTCGCCTCCACGCCAAAAAGCCATCCGCGATGCCACTGCGCCACCTGGTGCACAAGCAAAGTGCTGCATCTCTTCGCTGCCTCGCACAAGGAGCAAGCACTGTGCATGTTGGCTGTCTCACAAACAAGGAGACTGCTGAATCTCTTCGCTGCCTTGCCAACAAGCAAACCGCCTCATCTCTTCGCTGCCTCACCAACAAGCAAACCACTCGATCTGCTCGCCGCCTCGCCAGCATGCAAAGCGCCGCGTCTCTTGGCCGCCTCGCAAACTAAACGCTGCATCTGTTCAGTGCCTCGCCAAAAAGCAGAGCGCTGCGTGTATTCGCTGAGTGGCAGAAAGCAAAGCACAGCGCCTGTTCGCTGCCTGGCCAACAAGCAAAGCGCTCCATCTCTTCGCTGCCTCGCAAACGAAGGAAGCGCTGCGTGCCTTCGGCGCCTAGCAAAGCAGCGCGTGCCTTCGCTGCCTCGCCGCCTAAGAGAGCGCTGCGTGCCTTCTCGCCCTCGCCGCCTAGCAAAGCGCCGTGTGCCTTCGCCGCCTCCCCAATCGCTTCGTGCCTTCGCCGCCTAGCAAAGCGCCTAGCAAAGCGTCCTCAGCCTTCGCTGCCTAGCAAAGCTCCACGTCGGCTCGCCGCCTAGCAAAGCACTGTGTGCCCTCACCGCCTCGCACAGCGCTGAGTGCCTTCGGCGCCTGGCAAAGCGCTGAGTGCCTTCGGCGCCTGGCAAAGCACTGCGTGCCCTCGCCACCTCGCACAGCGCTGCGTGCCTTCGGCGCCTGGCAAAGCGCTGAGTGCCTTCGGCGCCTGGCAAAGCACTGCGTGCCCTCGCCGCCTCGCACAGCGCTGCGTCCTTGGGCGCCTGGCAAAGCGCTGCGTGCCTTCGCCGCCTCGCCGCCTAGCAAGGCGCCCTAGCCCGTCCACCACGATCAGATCGCTGCGTGCCTTCGCTGCCTCGGTGCTTAGCAAAGCGCCACGTGCCTTCGGCGCCTACAAAAGCGCCGTGTGCCTTCGGCGCTACTACGGCGTTTGCTAAGCGGCGAGGCGGCGAAGGGACGCAGCGGTGTGTGAGGCGGCGAAGGCAAGCAGCGCTTTGCTGGGCGGCGAGGCGGCGAAGGGCCGAAGCGATTGGGGAGGCGGTGAAGGGACAGGGCGCTTTGTTGGGCGGCGAGGGCGAAAGGCACGCAGCGCTTTCTTAGGCGGCGAGGCGGCGAAGGCACGCGCTGCTTTGCTAGGCGCCGAAGGAACACGGCGCTTTGCTAGGCGGCGACGGCACGCGCAGCTTTGCGAGGCGGTGAAGGGACACGGCGCTTTGCTAGGCGGCGAGGGCGGGAAGGCACGCAGCGCTTTCTCAGGCGGCGAGGCGGCGAAGGCACGCGCTGCTCTGCCAGCCGCCGAAGGCACGCCGCGCTGTGTGAGGCGGCGAAGGCACGCACGGCTTTGCCAGCCGCCGAAGGCACGCAGCGCTTTGCTAGGCTGCGATGCGGCGAGGCGCCGAACGCAGGCAGTTCCTTGCTAGGCGCCCAAGGAACACGGCGCTTTGCCTGACGGCGACGGCACGCGCAGCTTTGCTAGGCGCCCAAGGCAGACGACGCTTTGCTAGGCAGCGAGGCGGCGAACGCACAAAGCGATTTGCTCGGCGGTCATTCGCTGCCTCGCACAGTAGGTAACCACTGGGCATGTTGGCTGTCTCACAAGCAAGCAGACTGCTGCGTCTCTTCGCTGCCTCGCCAACTAGCAAAGTGCTGCCTCGCTTCGCCTCCACGCCAAAAAGCCATCCGCGATGCCACTGCGCCACCTGGTGCACAAGCAAAGTGCTGCATCTCTTCGCTGCCTCGCACAAGGAGCAAGCACTGTGCATGTTGGCTGTGTCACAAACAAGGAGACTGCTGAATCTCTTCGCTGCCTCGCCAACAAGCAAACCGCTGCATCTCTTCGCTGCCTCACCAACAAGCAAACCACTCGATCTGCTCGCCGCCTCGGCAGCATGCAAAGCGCCGCGTCTCTTGGCCGCCTCGCAAACTAAACGCTGCATCTGTTCAGTGCCTCGCCAAAAAGCAGAGCGCTGCGTGTATTCGCTGAGTGGCAGAAAGCAAAGCACAGCGTCTGTTCGCTGCCTGGCCAACAAGCAAAGCGCTCCATCTCTTCGCTGCCTTGCAAACGAAGGAAGCGCTGCGTGCCTTCTCGCCCTCGCCGCCTAGCAAAGCGCCGTGTGCCTTCGCCGCCTCCCCAATCGCTTCGTGCCTTCGCCGCCTAGCAAAGCGCCTAGCAAAGCGTCCTCAGCCTTCGCTGCCTAGCAAAGCTGCACGTCCGCTCGCCGCCTAGCAAAGCACTGTGTGCCCTCGCCACCTCGCACAGCGCTGCGTGCCTTGGGCGCCTGGCAAAGCGCTGAGTGCCTTCGGCGCCTGGCAAAGCACTGCGTGCCCTCGCCGGCTCGCACAGCGCTGCGTCCTTGGGCGCCTGGCAAAGCGCTGCGTGCCTTCGCCGCCTCGCCGCCTAGCAAGGCGCCCTAGCCCGTCCACCACGATCAGATCGCTGCGTGCCTTCGCTGCCTCGGTGCTTAGCAAAGCGCCACGTGCCTTCGGCGCCTACAAAAGCGCCGTGTGCCTTCGGCGCTACTACGGCGTTTGCTAAGCGGCGAGGCGGCGAAGGGACGCAGCGGTGTGTGAGGCGGCGAAGGCAAGCAGCGCTTTGCTGGGCGGCGAGGCGGCGAAGGGCCGAAGCGATTGGGGAGGCGGTGAAGGGACAGGGCGCTTTGTTGGGCGGCGAGGGCGAAAGGCACGCAGCGCTTTCTTAGGCGGCGAGGCGGCGAAGGCACGCGCTGCTTTGCTAGGCGCCGAAGGAACACGGCGCTTTGCTAGGCGGCGACGGCACGCGCAGCTTTGCGAGGCGGTGAAGGGACACGGCGCTTTGCTAGGCGGCGAGGGCGGGAAGGCACGCAGCGCTTTCTCAGGCGGCGAGGCGGCGAAGGCACGCGCTGCTCTGCCAGGCGCCGAAGGCACGCCGCGCTGTGTGAGGCGGCGAAGGCACGCACGGCTTTGCCAGCCGCCGAAGGCACGCAGCGCTTTGCTAGGCTGCGATGCGGCGAGGCGCCCAACGCAGGCAGTTCCTTGCTAGGCGCCCAAGGAACACGGCGCTTTGCCTGACGGCGACGGCACGCGCAGCTTTGCTAGGCGCCCAAGGCAGACGACGCTTTGCTAGGCAGCGAGGCGGCGAACGCACAAAGCGATTTGCTCTGCGGTCATTCGCTGCCTCGCACAATAGCTAACCACTGGGCATGTTGGCTGTCTCACAAACAAGCAGACTGCTGCGTCTCTTCGCTGCCTCGCCAACTAGCAAAGTGCTGCCTCGCTTCGCCTCCACGCCAAAAAGCCATCCGCGATGCCACTGCGCCACCTGGTGCACAAGCAAAGTGCTGCATCTCTTCGCTGCCTCGCACAAGGAGCAAGCACTGTGCATGTTGGCTGTCTCACAAACAAGGAGACTGCTGAATCTCTTCGCTGCCTTGCCAACAAGCAAACCGCTGCATCTCTTCGCTGCCTCACCAACAAGCAAAGCACTCGATCTGCTCGCCGCCTCGGCAGCATGCAAAGCGCCGCGTCTCTTGGCCGCCTCGCAAACTAAACGCTGCATCTGTTCAGTGCCTCGCCAAAAAGCAGAGCGCTGCGTGTATTCGCTGAGTGGCAGAAAGCAAAGCACAGCGCCTGTTCGCTGCCTGGCCAACAAGCAAAGCGCTCCATCTCTTCGCTGCCTCGCAAACGAAGGAAGCGCTGCGTGCCTTCGGCGCCTAGCAAAGCAGCGCGTGCCTTCGCTGCCTCGCCGCCTAAGAGAGCGCTGCGTGCCTTCTCGCCCTCGCCGCCTAGCAAAGCGCCGTGTGCCTTCGCCGCCTCCCCAATCGCTTCGTGCCTTCGCCGCCTAGCAAAGCGCCTAGCAAAGCGTCCTCAGCCTTCGCTGCCTAGCAAAGCTCCACGTCGGCTCGCCGCCTAGCAAAGCACTGTGTGCCCTCACCGCCTCGCACAGCGCTGCGTGCCTTGGGCGCCTGGCAAAGCGCTGAGTGCCTTCGGCGCCTGGCAAAGCACTGCGTGCCCTCGCCACCTCGCACAGCGCTGCGTGCCTTCGGCGCCTGGCAAAGCGCTGAGTGCCTTCGGCGCCTGGCAAAGCACTGCGTGCCCTCGCCGCCTCGCACAGCGCTGCGTCCTTGGGCGCCTGGCAAAGCGCTGCGTGCCTTCGCCGCCTCGCCGCCTAGCAAGGCGCCCTAGCCCGTCCACCACGATCAGATCGCTGCGTGCCTTCGCTGCCTCGGTGCTTAGCAAAGCGCCACGTGCCTTCGGCGCCTACAAAAGCGCCGTGTGCCTTCGGCGCTACTACGGCGTTTGCTAAGCGGCGAGGCGGCGAAGGGACGCAGCGGTGTGTGAGGCAGCGAAGGCAAGCAGCGCTTTGCTGGGCGGCGAGGCGGCGAAGGGCCGAAGCGATTGGGGAGGCGGTGAAGGGACAGGGCGCTTTGTTGGGCGGCGAGGGCGAAAGGCACGCAGCGCTTTCTTAGGCGGCGAGGCGGCGAAGGCACGCGCTGCTTTGCTAGGCGCCGAAGGAACACGGCGCTTTGCTAGGCGGCGACGGCACGCGCAGCTTTGCTAGGCGGCGAGGCGGTGAAGGGACACGGCGCTTTGCTAGGCGGCGAGGGCGAGAAGGCACGCAGCGCTTTCTCAGGTGGCGAGGCGGCGAAGGCACGCGCTGCTCTGCCAGGCGGCGAAGGCACGCCGCGCTGTGTGAGGCGGCGAAGGCACGCACGGCTTTGCCAGCCGCCGAAGGCACGCAGCGCTTTGCTAGGCTGCGATGCGGCGAGGCGCCCAACGCAGGCAGTTCCTTGCTAGGCGCCCAAGGAACACGGCGCTTTGCCTGACGGCGACGGCACGCGCAGCTTTGCTAGGCGCCCAAGGCAGACGACGCTTTGCTAGGCAGCGAGGCGGCGAACGCACAAAGCGATTTGCTCTGCGGTCATTCGCTGCCTCGCACAAGAGCTAACCACTGGGCATGTTGGCTGTCTCACAAACAAGCAGACTGCTGCGTCTCTTCGCTGCCTCGCCAACTAGCAAAGTGCTGCCTCGCTTCGCCTCCACGCCAAAAAGCCATCCGCGATGCCACTGCGCCACCTGGTGCACAAGCAAAGTGCTGCATCTCTTCGCTGCCTCGCACAAGGAGCAAGCACTGTGCATGTTGGCTGTCTCACAAACAAGGAGACTGCTGAATCTCTTCGCTGCCTTGCCAACAAGCAAACCGCTGCATCTCTTCGCTGCCTCACCAACAAGCAAACCACTCGATCTGCTCGCCGCCTCGCCAGCATGCAAAGCGCCGCGTCTCTTGGCCGCCTCGCAAACTAAACGCTGCATCTGTTCAGTGCCTCGCCAAAAAGCAGAGCGCTGCGTGTATTCGCTGAGTGGCAGAAAGCAAAGCACAGCGCCTGTTCGCTGCCTGGCCAACAAGCAAAGCGCTCCATCTCTTCGCTGCCTCGCAAACGAAGGAAGCGCTGCGTGCCTTCGGCGCCTAGCAAAGCAGCGCGTGCCTTCGCTGCCTCGCCGCCTAAGAGAGCGCTGCGTGCCTTCTCGCCCTCGCCGCCTAGCAAAGCGCCGTGTGCCTTCGCCGCCTCCCCAATCGCCTCGTGCCTTCGCCGCCTAGCAAAGCGCCTAGCAAAGCGTCCTCAGCCTTCGCTGCCTAGCAAAGCTCCACGTCGGCTCGCCGCCTAGCAAAGCACTGTGTGCCCTCACCGCCTCGCACAGCGCTGAGTGCCTTCGGCGCCTGGCAAAGCGCTGAGTGCCTTCGGCGCCTGGCAAAGCACTGCGTGCCCTCGCCACCTCGCACAGCGCTGCGTGCCTTCGGCGCCTGGCAAAGCGCTGAGTGCCTTCGGCGCCTGGCAAAGCACTGCGTGCCCTCGCCGCCTCGCACAGCGCTGCGTCCTTGGGCGCCTGGCAAAGCGCTGCGTGCCTTCGCCGCCTCGCCGCCTAGCAAGGCGCCCTAGCCCGTCCACCACGATCAGATCGCTGCGTGCCTTCGCTGCCTCGGTGCTTAGCAAAGCGCCACGTGCCTTCGGCGCCTACAAAAGCGCCGTGTGCCTTCGGCGCTACTACGGCGTTTGCTAAGCGGCGAGGCGGCGAAGGGACGCAGCGGTGTGTGAGGCGGCGAAGGCAAGCAGCGCTTTGCTGGGCGGCGAGGCGGCGAAGGGCCGAAGCGATTGGGGAGGCGGTGAAGGGACAGGGCGCTTTGTTGGGCGGCGAGGGCGAAAGGCACGCAGCGCTTTCTTAGGCGGCGAGGCGGCGAGGGCACGCGCTGCTTTGCTAGGCGCCGAAGGAACACGGCGCTTTGCTAGGCGGCGACGGCACGCGCAGCTTTGCGAGGCGGTGAAGGGACACGGCGCTTTGCTAGGCGGCGAGGGCGGGAAGGCACGCAGCGCTTTCTCAGGCGGCGAGGCGGCGAAGGCACGCGCTGCTCTGCCAGGCGGCGAAGGCACGCCGCGCTGTGTGAGGCGGCGAAGGCACGCACGGCTTTGCCAGCCGCCGAAGGCACGCAGCGCTTTGCTAGGCTGCGATGCGGCGAGGCGCCGAACGCAGGCACTTCTTTGCTAGGCGCCCAAGGAACACGGCGCTTTGCTTGACGGCGACGGCACGCGCAGCTTTGCTAGGCGCCCAAGGCAGACGACGCTTTGCTAGGCAGCGAGGCGGCGAACGCACAAAGCGATTTGCTCGGCGGTCATTCGCTGCCTCGCACAAGAGCTAACCACTGGGCATGTTGGCTGTCTCACAAACAAGCAGACTGCTGCGTCTCTTCGCTGCCTCGCCAACTAGCAAAGTGCTGCCTCGCTTCGCCTCCACGCCAAAAAGCCATCCGCGATGCCACTGCGCCACCTGGTGCACAAGCAAAGTGCTGCATCTCTTCGCTGCCTCGCACAAGGAGCAAGCACTGTGCATGTTGGCTGTCTCACAAACAAGGAGACTGCTGAATCTCTTCGCTGCCTTGCCAACAAGCAAACCGCTGCATCTCTTCGCTGCCTCACCAACAAGCAAACCACTCGATCTGCTCGCCGCCTCGCCAGCATGCAAAGCGCCGCGTCTCTTGGCCGCCTCGCAAACTAAACGCTGCATCTGTTCAGTGCCTCGCCAAAAAGCAGAGCGCTGCGTGTATTCGCTGAGTGGCAGAAAGCAAAGCACAGCGCCTGTTCGCTGCCTGGCCAACAAGCAAAGCGCTCCATCTCTTCGCTGCCTCGCAAACGAAGGAAGCGCTGCGTGCCTTCGGCGCCTAGCAAAGCAGCGCGTGCCTTCGCTGCCTCGCCGCCTAAGAGAGCGCTGCGTGCCTTCTCGCCCTCGCCGCCTAGCAAAGCGCCGTGTGCCTTCGCCGCCTCCCCAATCGCTTCGTGCCTTCGCCGCCTAGCAAAGCGCCTAGCAAAGCGTCCTCAGCCTTCGCTGCCTAGCAAAGCACTGTGTGCCCTCGCCACCTCCTAGAGCGCTGCGTGCCTTCGGCGCCTGGCAAAGCGCTGAGTGCCTTCGGCGCCTGGCAAAGCACTGCGTGCCCTCGCCGCCTCGCACAGCGCTGCGTCCTTGGGCGCCTGGCAAAGCGCTGCGTGCCTTCGCCGCCTCGCCGCCTAGCAAGGCGCCCTAGCCCGTCCACCACCATCAGATCGCTGCGTGCCTTCGCTGCCTCGGTGCTTAGCAAAGCGCCACGTGCCTTCGGCGCCTACAAAAGCGCCGTGTGCCTTCGGCGCTACTACGGCGTTTGCTAAGCGGCGAGGCGGCGAAGGGACGCAGCGGTGTGTGAGGCGGCGAAGGCAAGCAGCGCTTTGCTGGGCGGCGAGGCGGTGAAGGGCCGAAGCGATTGGGGAGGCGGTGAAGGGACAGGGCGCTTTGTTGGGCGGCGAGGGCGAAAGGCACGCAGCGCTTTCTTAGGCGGCGAGGCGGCGAGGGCACGCGCTGCTTTGCTAGGCGGCGAGGCGGTGAAGGGACACGGCGCTTTGCTAGGCGGCGAGGGCGAGAAGGCACGCAGCGCTTTCTCAGGTGGCGAGGCGGCGAAGGCACGCGCTGCTCTGCCAGGCGGCGAAGGCACGCCGCGCTGTGTGAGGCGGCGAAGGCACGCACGGCTTTGCCAGCCGCCGAAGGCACGCAGCGCTTTGCTAGGCTGCGATGCGGCGAGGCGCCCAACGCAGGCAGTTCCTTGCTAGGCGCCCAAGGAACACGGCGCTTTGCCTGACGGCGACGGCACGCGCAGCTTTGCTAGGCGCCCAAGGCAGACGACGCTTTGCTAGGCAGCGAGGCGGCGAACGCACAAAGCGATTTGCTCTGCGGTCATTCGCTGCCTCGCACAATAGCTAACCACTGGGCATGTTGGCTGTCTCACAAACAAGCAGACTGCTGCGTCTCTTCGCTGCCTCGCCAACTAGCAAAGTGCTGCCTCGCTTCGCCTCCACGCCAAAAAGCCATCCGCGATGCCACTGCGCCACCTGGTGCACAAGCAAAGTGCTGCATCTCTTCGCTGCCTCGCACAAGGAGCAAGCACTGTGCATGTTGGCTGTCTCACAAACAAGGAGACTGCTGAATCTCTTCGCTGCCTTGCCAACAAGCAAACCGCTGCATCTCTTCGCTGCCTCACCAACAAGCAAACCACTCGATCTGCTCGCCGCCTCGCCAGCATGCAAAGCGCCGCGTCTCTTGGCCGCCTCGCAAACTAAACGCTGCATCTGTTCAGTGCCTCGCCAAAAAGCAGAGCGCTGCGTGTATTCGCTGAGTGGCAGAAAGCAAAGCACAGCGCCTGTTCGCTGCCTGGCCAACAAGCAAAGCGCTCCATCTCTTCGCTGCCTCGCAAACGAAGGAAGCGCTGCGTGCCTTCGGCGCCTAGCAAAGCAGCGCGTGCCTTCGCTGCCTCGCCGCCTAAGAGAGCGCTGCGTGCCTTCTCGCCCTCGCCGCCTAGCAAAGCGCCGTGTGCCTTCGCCGCCTCCCCAATCGCTTCGTGCCTTCGCCGCCTAGCAAAGCGCCTAGCAAAGCGTCCTCAGCCTTCGCTGCCTAGCAAAGCTCCACGTCGGCTCGCCGCCTAGCAAAGCACTGTGTGCCCTCACCGCCTCGCACAGCGCTGAGTGCCTTCGGCGCCTGGCAAAGCGCTGAGTGCCTTCGGCGCCTGGCAAAGCACTGCGTGCCCTCGCCACCTCGCACAGCGCTGCGTGCCTTCGGCGCCTGGCAAAGCGCTGAGTGCCTTCGGCGCCTGGCAAAGCACTGCGTGCCCTCGCCGCCTCGCACAGCGCTGCGTCCTTGGGCGCCTGGCAAAGCGCTGCGTGCCTTCGCCGCCTCGCCGCCTAGCAAGGCGCCCTAGCCCGTCCACCACGATCAGATCGCTGCGTGCCTTCGCTGCCTCGGTGCTTAGCAAAGCGCCACGTGCCTTCGGCGCCTACAAAAGCGCCGTGTGCCTTCGGCGCTACTACGGCGTTTGCTAAGCGGCGAGGCGGCGAAGGGACGCAGCGGTGTGTGAGGCGGCGAAGGCAAGCAGCGCTTTGCTGGGCGGCGAGGCGGCGAAGGGCCGAAGCGATTGGGGAGGCGGTGAAGGGACAGGGCGCTTTGTTGGGCGGCGAGGGCGAAAGGCACGCAGCGCTTTCTTAGGCGGCGAGGCGGCGAGGGCACGCGCTGCTTTGCTAGGCGCCGAAGGAACACGGCGCTTTGCTAGGCGGCGACGGCACGCGCAGCTTTGCGAGGCGGTGAAGGGACACGGCGCTTTGCTAGGCGGCGAGGGCGGGAAGGCACGCAGCGCTTTCTCAGGCGGCGAGGCGGCGAAGGCACGCGCTGCTCTGCCAGGCGGCGAAGGCACGCCGCGCTGTGTGAGGCGGCGAAGGCACGCACGGCTTTGCCAGCCGCCGAAGGCACGCAGCGCTTTGCTAGGCTGCGATGCGGCGAGGCGCCCAACGCAGGCACTTCTTTGCTAGGCGCCCAAGGAACACGGCGCTTTGCTTGACGGCGACGGCACGCGCAGCTTTGCTAGGCGCCCAAGGCAGACGACGCTTTGCTAGGCAGCGAGGCGGCGAACGCACAAAGCGATTTGCTCGGCGGTCATTCGCTGCCTCGCACAAGAGCTAACCACTGGGCATGTTGGCTGTCTCACAAACAAGCAGACTGCTGCGTCTCTTCGCTGCCTCGCCAACTAGCAAAGTGCTGCCTCGCTTCGCCTCCACGCCAAAAAGCCATCCGCGATGCCACTGCGCCACCTGGTGCACAAGCAAAGTGCTGCATCTCTTCGCTGCCTCGCACAAGGAGCAAGCACTGTGCATGTTGGCTGTCTCACAAACAAGGAGACTGCTGAATCTCTTCGCTGCCTTGCCAACAAGCAAACCGCCTCATCTCTTCGCTGCCTCACCAACAAGCAAACCACTCGATCTGCTCGCCGCCTCGCCAGCATGCAAAGCGCCGCGTCTCTTGGCCGCCTCGCAAACTAAACGCTGCATCTGTTCAGTGCCTCGCCAAAAAGCAGAGCGCTGCGTGTATTCGCTGAGTGGCAGAAAGCAAAGCACAGCGCCTGTTCGCTGCCTGGCCAACAAGCAAAGCGCTCCATCTCTTCGCTGCCTCGCAAACGAAGGAAGCGCTGCGTGCCTTCGGCGCCTAGCAAAGCAGCGCGTGCCTTCGCTGCCTCGCCGCCTAAGAGAGCGCTGCGTGCCTTCTCGCCCTCGCCGCCTAGCAAAGCGCCGTGTGCCTTCGCCGCCTCCCCAATCGCTTCGTGCCTTCGCCGCCTAGCAAAGCGCCTAGCAAAGCGTCCTCAGCCTTCGCTGCCTAGCAAAGCACTGTGTGCCCTCGCCACCTCCTAGAGCGCTGCGTGCCTTCGGCGCCTGGCAAAGCGCTGAGTGCCTTCGGCGCCTGGCAAAGCACTGCGTGCCCTCGCCGCCTCGCACAGCGCTGCGTCCTTGGGCGCCTGGCAAAGCGCTGCGTGCCTTCGCCGCCTCGCCGCCTAGCAAGGCGCCCTAGCCCGTCCACCACGATCAGATCGCTGCGTGCCTTCGCTGCCTCGGTGCTTAGCAAAGCGCCACGTGCCTTCGGCGCCTACAAAAGCGCCGTGTGCCTTCGGCGCTACTACGGCGTTTGCTAAGCGGCGAGGCGGCGAAGGGACGCAGCGGTGTGTGAGGCGGCGAAGGCAAGCAGCGCTTTGCTGGGCGGCGAGGCGGCGAAGGGCCGAAGCGATTGGGGAGGCGGTGAAGGGACAGGGCGCTTTGTTGGGCGGCGAGGGCGAAAGGCACGCAGCGCTTTCTTAGGCGGCGAGGCGGCGAAGGCACGCGCTGCTTTGCTAGGCGCCGAAGGAACACGGCGCTTTGCTAGGCGGCGACGGCACGCGCAGCTTTGCTAGGCGGCGAGGCGGTGAAGGGACACGGCGCTTTGCTAGGCGGCGAGGGCGAGAAGGCACGCAGCGCTTTCTCAGGCGGCGAGGCGGCGAAGGCACGCGCTGCTCTGCCAGCCGCCGAAGGCACGCCGCGCTGTGTGAGGCGGCGAAGGCACGCACGGCTTTGCCAGCCGCCGAAGGCACGCAGCGCTTTGCTAGGCTGCGATGCGGCGAGGCGCCCAACGCAGGCAGTTCCTTGCTAGGCGCCCAAGGAACACGGCGCTTTGCCTGACGGCGACGGCACGCGCAGCTTTGCTAGGCGCCCAAGGCAGACGACGCTTTGCTAGGCAGCGAGGCGGCGAACGCACAAAGCGATTTGCTCTGCCCTCATTCGCTGCCTCGCACAAGAGCTAACCACTGGGCATGTTGGCTGTCTCACAAACAAGCAGACTGCTGCGTCTCTTCGCTGCCTCGCCAACTAGCAAAGTGCTGCCTCGCTTCGCCTCCATGCCAAAAAGCCATCCGCGATGCCACTGCGCCACCTGGTGCACAAGCAAAGTGCTGCATCTCTTCGCTGCCTCGCACAAGGAGCAAGCACTGTGCATGTTGGCTGTCTCACAAACAAGGAGACTGCTGAATCTCTTCGCTGCCTTGCCAACAAGCAAACCGCTGCATCTCTTCGCTGCCTCACCAACAAGCAAACCACTCGATCTGCTCGCCGCCTCGCCAGCATGCAAAGCGCCGCGTCTCTTGGCCGCCTCGCAAACTAAACGCTGCATCTGTTCACTGCCTCGCCGAAAAGCAGAGCGCTGCGTGTATTCGCTGAGTGGCAGAAAGCAAAGCACAGCGCCTGTTCGCTGCCTGGCCAACAAGCAAAGCGCTCCATCTCTTCGCTGCCTCGCAAACGAAGGAAGCGCTGCGTGCCTTCGGCGCCTAGCAAAGCAGCGCGTGCCTTCGCTGCCTCGCCGCCTAAGAGAGCGCTGCGTGCCTTCTCGCCCTCGCCGCCTAGCAAAGCGCCGTGTGCCTTCGCCGCCTCCCCAATCGCTTCGTGCCTTCGCCGCCTAGCAAAGCGCCTAGCAAAGCGTCCTCAGCCTTCGCTGCCTAGCAAAGATCCACGTCGGCTCGCCGCCTAGCAAAGCACTGTGTGCCCTCGCCACCTCGCACAGCGCTGCGTGCCTTCGGCGCCTGGCAAAGCGCTGAGTGCCTTCGGCGCCTGGCAAAGCACTGCGTGCCCTCGCCACCTCGCACAGCGCTGCGTGCCTTCGGCGCCTGGCAAAGCACTGCGTGCCCTCGCCGCCTCGCACAGCGCTGCGTCCTTGGGCGCCTGGCAAAGCGCTGCGTGCCTTCGCCGCCTCGCCGCCTAGCAAGGCGCCCTAGCCCGTCCACCACCATCAGATCGCTGCGTGCCTTCGCTGCCTCGGTGCTTAGCAAAGCGCCACGTGCCTTCGGCGCCTACAAAAGCGCCGTGTGCCTTCGGCGCTACTACGGCGTTTGCTAAGCGGCGAGGCGGCGAAGGGACGCAGCGGTGTGTGAGGCGGCGAAGGCAAGCAGCGCTTTGCTGGGCGGCGAGGCGGCGAAGGGCCGAAGCGATTGGGGAGGCGGTGAAGGGACAGGGCGCTTTGTTGGGCGGCGAGGGCGAAAGGCACGCAGCGCTTTCTTAGGCGGCGAGGCGGCGAAGGCACGCGCTGCTTTGCTAGGCGCCGAAGGAACACGGCGCTTTGCTAGGCGGCGACGGCACGCGCAGCTTTGCTAGGCGGCGAGGCGGTGAAGGGACACGGCGCTTTGCTAGGCGGCGAGGGCGGGAAGGCACGCAGCGCTTTCTCAGGCGGCGAGGCGGCGAAGGCACGCGCTGCTCTGCCAGGCGGCGAAGGCACGCCGCGCTGTGTGAGGCGGCGAAGGCACGCACGGCTTTGCCAGCCGCCGAAGGCACGCAGCGCTTTGCTAGGCTGCGATGCGGCGAGGCGCCCAACGCAGGCAGTTCCTTGCTAGGCGCCCAAGGAACACGGCGCTTTGCCTGACGGCGACGGCACGCGCAGCTTTGCTAGGCGCCCAAGGCAGACGACGCTTTGCTAGGCAGCGAGGCGGCGAACGCACAAAGCGATTTGCTCGGCGGTCATTCGCTGCCTCGCACAAGAGCTAACCACTGGGCATGTTGGCTGTCTCACAAACAAGCAGACTGCTGCGTCTCTTCGCTGCCTCGCCAACTAGCAAAGTGCTGCCTCGCTTCGCCTCCACGCCAAAAAGCCATCCGCGATGCCACTGCGCCACCTGGTGCACAAGCAAAGTGCTGCATCTCTTCGCTGCCTCGCACAAGGAGCAAGCACTGTGCATGTTGGCTGTCTCACAAACAAGGAGACTGCTGAATCTCTTCGCTGCCTTGCCAACAAGCAAACCGCTGCATCTCTTCGCTGCCTCACCAACAAGCAAACCACTCGATCTGCTCGCCGCCTCGCCAGCATGCAAAGCGCCGCGTCTCTTGGCCGCCTCGCAAACTAAACGCTGCATCTGTTCAGTGCCTCGCCAAAAAGCAGAGCGCTGCGTGTATTCGCTGAGTGGCAGAAAGCAAAGCACAGCGCCTGTTCGCTGCCTGGCCAACAAGCAAAGCGCTCCATCTCTTCGCTGCCTCGCAAACGAAGGAAGCGCTGCGTGCCTTCGGCGCCTAGCAAAGCAGCGCGTGCCTTCGCTGCCTCGCCGCCTAAGAGAGCGCTGCGTGCCTTCTCGCCCTCGCCGCCTAGCAAAGCGCCGTGTGCCTTCGCCGCCTCCCCAATCGCTTCGTGCCTTCGCTGCCTAGCAAAGCGCCTAGCAAAGCGTCCTCAGCCTTCGCTGCCTAGCAAAGCTCCACGTCGGCTCGCCGCCTAGCAAAGCACTGTGTGCCCTCACCGCCTCGCACAGCGCTGCGTGCCTTCGGCGCCTGGCAAAGCGCTGAGTGCCTTGGGCGCCTGGCAACGCACTGCGTGCCCTCGCCACCTCGCACAGCGCTGCGTGCCTTCGGCGCCTGGCAAAGCGCTGAGTGCCTTCGGCGCCTGGCAAAGCACTGCGTGCCCTCGCCGCCTCGCACAGCGCTGCGTCCTTGGGCGCCTGGCAAAGCGCTGCGTGCCTTCGCCGCCTCGCCGCCTAGCAAGGCGCCCTAGCCCGTCCACCACCATCAGATCGCTGCGTGCCTTCGCTGCCTCGGTGCTTAGCAAAGCGCCACGTGCCTTCGGCGCCTACAAAAGCGCCGTGTGCCTTCGGCGCTACTACGGCGTTTGCTAAGCGGCGAGGCGGCGAAGGGACGCAGCGGTGTGTGAGGCGGCGAAGGCAAGCAGCGCTTTGCTGGGCGGCGAGGCGGCGAAGGGCCGAAGCGATTGGGGAGGCGGTGAAGGGACAGGGCGCTTTGTTGGGCGGCGAGGGCGAAAGGCACGCAGCGCTTTCTTAGGCGGCGAGGCGGCGAAGGCACGCGCTGCTTTGCTAGGCGCCGAAGGAACACGGCGCTTTGCTAGGCGGCGACGGCACGCGCAGCTTTGCTAGGCGGCGAGGCGGTGAAGGGACACGGCGCTTTGCTAGGCGGCGAGGGCGAGAAGGCACGCAGCGCTTTCTCAGGCGGCGAGGCGGCGAAGGCACGCGCTGCTCTGCCAGCCGCCGAAGGCACGCCGCGCTGTGTGAGGTGGCGAAGGCACGCACGGCTTTGCCAGCCGCCGAAGGCACGCAGCGCTTTGCTAGGCTGCGATGCGGCGAGGCGCCCAACGCAGGCAGTTCCTTGCTAGGCGCCCAAGGAACACGGCGCTTTGCCTGACGGCGACGGCACGCGCAGCTTTGCTAGGCGCCCAAGGCAGACGACGCTTTGCTAGGCAGCGAGGCGGCGAACGCACAAAGCGATTTGCTCTGCGGTCATTCGCTGCCTCGCACAAGAGCTAACCACTGGGCATGTTGGCTGTCTCACAAACAAGCAGACTGCTGCGTCTCTTCGCTGCCTCGCCAACTAGCAAAGTGCTGCCTCGCTTCGCCTCCACGCCAAAAAGCCATCCGCGATGCCACTGCGCCACCTGGTGCACAAGCAAAGTGCTGCATCTCTTCGCTGCCTCGCACAAGGAGCAAGCACTGTGCATGTTGGCTGTCTCACAAACAAGGAGACTGCTGAATCTCTTCGCTGCCTTGCCAACAAGCAAACCGCTGCATCTCTTCGCTGCCTCACCAACAAGCAAACCACTCGATCTGCTCGCCGCCTCGGCAGCATGCAAAGCGCCGCGTCTCTTGGCCGCCTCGCAAACTAAACGCTGCATCTGTTCAGTGCCTCGCCAACAAGCAGAGCGCTGCGTGTATTCGCTGAGTGGCAGAAAGCAAAGCACAGCGCCTGTTCGCTGCCTGGCCAACAAGCAAAGCGCTCCATCTCTTCGCTGCCTCGCAAACGAAGGAAGCGCTGCGTGCCTTCGGCGCCTAGCAAAGCAGCGCGTGCCTTCGCTGCCTCGCCGCCTAGCAAAGCGCCGTGTGCCTTCGCCGCCTCCCCAATCGCTTCGTGCCTTCGTCGCCTAGCAAAGCGCCTAGCAAAGCGTCCTCAGCCTTCGCTGCCTAGCAAAGCTCCACGTCGGCTCGCCGCCTAGCAAAGCACTGTGTGCCCTCACCGCCTCGCACAGCGCTGCGTGCCTTCGGCGCCTGGCAAAGCGCTGAGTGCCTTGGGCGCCTGGCAAAGCACTGCGTGCCCTCGCCACCTCGCACAGCGCTGCGTGCCTTCGGCGCCTGGCAAAGCGCTGAGTGCCTTCGGCGCCTGGCAAAGCACTGCGTGCCCTCGCCGCCTCGCACAGCGCTGCGTCCTTGGGCGCCTGGCAAAGCGCTGCGTGCCTTCGCCGCCTCGCCGCCTAGCAAGGCACCCTAGCCCGTCCACCACGATCAGATCGCTGCGTGCCTTCGCTGCCTCGGTGCTTAGCAAAGCGCCACGTGCCTTCGGCGCCTACAAAAGCGCCGTGTGCCTTCGGCGCTACTACGGCGTTTGCTAAGCGGCGAGGCGGCGAAGGGACGCAGCGATGTGTGAGGCGGCGAAGGCAAGCAGCGCTTTGCTGGGCGGCGAGGCGGCGAAGGGCCGAAGCGATTGGGGAGGCGGTGAAGGGACAGGGCGCTTTGTTGGGCGGCGAGGGCGAAAGGCACGCAGCGCTTTCTTAGGCGGCGAGGCGGCGAAGGCACGCGCTGCTTTGCTAGGCGCCGAAGGAACACGGCGCTTTGCTAGGCGGCGACGGCACGCGCAGCTTTGCTAGGCGGCGAGGCGGTGAAGGGACACGGCGCTTTGCTAGGCGGCGAGGGCGAGAAGGCACGCAGCGCTTTCTCAGGCGGCGAGGCGGCGAAGGCACGCGCTGCTCTGCCAGGCGCCGAAGGCACGCCGCGCTGTGTGAGGCGGCGAAGGCACGCACGGCTTTGCCAGCCGCCGAAGGCACGCAGCGCTTTGCTAGGCTGCGATGCGGCGAGGCGCCCAACGCAGGCAGTTCCTTGCTAGGCGCCCAAGGAACACGGCGCTTTGCCTGACGGCGACGGCACGCGCAGCTTTGCTAGGCGCCCAAGGCAGACGACGCTTTGCTAGGCAGCGAGGCGGCGAACGCACAAAGCGATTTGCTCTGCCGTCATTCGCTGCCTCGCACAAGAGCTAACCACTGGGCATGTTGGCTGTCTCACAAACAAGCAGACTGCTGCGTCTCTTCGCTGCCTCGCCAACTAGCAAAGTGCTGCCTCGCTTCGCCTCCACGCCAAAAAGCCATCCGCGATGCCACTGCGCCACCTGGTGCACAAGCAAAGTGCTGCATCTCTTCGCTGCCTCGCACAAGGAGCAAGCACTGTGCATGTTGGCTGTCTCACAAACAAGGAGACTGCTGAATCTCTTCGCTGCCTTGCCAACAAGCAAACCGCTGCATCTCTTCGCTGCCTCACCAACAAGCAAACCACTCGATCTGCTCGCCGCCTCGGCAGCATGCAAAGCGCCGCGTCTCTTGGCCGCCTCGCAAACTAAACGCTGCATCTGTTCAGTGCCTCGCCAAAAAGCAGAGCGCTGCGTGTATTCGCTGAGTGGCAGAAAGCAAAGCACAGCGCCTGTTCGCTGCCTGGCCAACAAGCAAAGCGCTCCATCTCTTCGCTGCCTCGCAAACGAAGGAAGCGCTGCGTGCCTTCGGCGCCTAGCAAAGCAGCGCGTGCCTTCGCTGCCTCGCCGCCTAAGAGAGCGCTGCGTGCCTTCTCGCCCTCGCCGCCTAGCAAAGCGCCGTGTGCCTTCGCCGCCTCCCCAATCGCTTCGTGCCTTCGCCGCCTAGCAAAGCGCCTAGCAAAGCGTCCTCAGCCTTCGCTGCCTAGCAAAGCTCCACGTCGGCTCGCCGCCTAGCAAAGCACTGTGTGCCCTCACCGCCTCGCACAGCGCTGCGTGCCTTCGGCGCCTGGCAAAGCGCTGAGTGCCTTCGGCGCCTGGCAACGCACTGCGTGCCCTCGCCACCTCGCACAGCGCTGCGTGCCTTCGGCGCCTGGCAAAGCGCTGAGTGCCTTCGGCGCCTGGCAAAGCACTGCGTGCCCTCGCCGCCTCGCACAGCGCTGCGTCCTTGGGCGCCTGGCAAAGCGCTGCGTGCCTTCGCCGCCTCGCCGCCTAGCAAGGCGCCCTAGCCCGTCCACCACGATCAGATCGCTGCGTGCCTTCGCTGCCTCGGTGCTTAGCAAAGCGCCACGTGCCTTCGGCGCCTACAAAAGCGCCGTGTGCCTTCGGCGCTACTACGGCGTTTGCTAAGCGGCGAGGCGGCGAAGGGACGCAGCGGTGTGTGAGGCGGCGAAGGCAAGCAGCGCTTTGCTGGGCGGCGAGGCGGCGAAGGGCCGAAGCGATTGGGGAGGCGGTGAAGGGACAGGGCGCTTTGTTGGGCGGCGAGGGCGAAAGGCACGCAGCGCTTTCTTAGGCGGCGAGGCGGCGAAGGCACGCGCTGCTTTGCTAGGCGCCGAAGGAACACGGCGCTTTGCTAGGCGGCGACGGCACGCGCAGCTTTGCTAGGCGGCGAGGCGGTGAAGGGACACGGCGCTTTGCTAGGCGGCGAGGGCGAGAAGGCACGCAGCGCTTTCTCAGGCGGCGAGGCGGCGAAGGCACGCGCTGCTCTGCCAGCCGCCGAAGGCACGCCGCGCTGTGTGAGGCGGCGAAGGCACGCACGGCTTTGCCAGCCGCCGAAGGCACGCAGCGCTTTGCTAGGCTGCGATGCGGCGAGGCGCCCAACGCAGGCAGTTCCTTGCTAGGCGCCCAAGGAACACGGCGCTTTGCCTGACGGCGACGGCACGCGCAGCTTTGCTAGGCGCCCAAGGCAGACGACGCTTTGCTAGGCAGCGAGGCGGCGAACGCACAAAGCGATTTGCTCTGCCCTCATTCGCTGCCTCGCACAAGAGCTAACCACTGGGCATGTTGGCTGTCTCACAAACAAGCAGACTGCTGCGTCTCTTCGCTGCCTCGCCAACTAGCAAAGTGCTGCCTCGCTTCGCCTCCACGCCAAAAAGCCATCCGCGATGCCACTGCGCCACCTGGTGCACAAGCAAAGTGCTGCATCTCTTCGCTGCCTCGCACAAGGAGCAAGCACTGTGCATGTTGGCTGTCTCACAAACAAGGAGACTGCTGAATCTCTTCGCTGCCTCGCCAACAAGCAAACCGCTGCATCTCTTCGCTGCCTCACCAACAAGCAAACCACTCGATCTGCTCGCCGCCTCGGCAGCATGCAAAGCGCCGCGTCTCTTGGCCGCCTCGCAAACTAAACGCTGCATCTGTTCAGTGCCTCGCCAAAAAGCAGAGCGCTGCGTGTATTCGCTGAGTGGCAGAAAGCAAAGCACAGCGCCTGTTCGCTGCCTGGCCAACAAGCAAAGCGCTCCATCTCTTCGCTGCCTCGCAAACGAAGGAAGCGCTGCGTGCCTTCGGCGCCTAGCAAAGCAGCGCGTGCCTTCGCTGCCTCGCCGCCTAAGAGAGCGCTGCGTGCCTTCTCGCCCTCGCCGCCTAGCAAAGCGCCGTGTGCCTTCGCCGCCTCCCCAATCGCTTCGTGCCTTCGCTGCCTAGCAAAGCGCCTAGCAAAGCGTCCTCAGCCTTCGCTGCCTAGCAAAGCTCCACGTCGGCTCGCCGCCTAGCAAAGCACTGTGTGCCCTCACCGCCTCGCACAGCGCTGCGTGCCTTCGGCGCCTGGCAAAGCGCTGAGTGCCTTGGGCGCCTGGCAACGCACTGCGTGCCCTCGCCACCTCGCACAGCGCTGCGTGCCTTCGGCGCCTGGCAAAGCGCTGAGTGCCTTCGGCGCCTGGCAAAGCACTGCGTGCCCTCGCCGCCTCGCACAGCGCTGCGTCCTTGGGCGCCTGGCAAAGCGCTGCGTGCCTTCGCCGCCTCGCCGCCTAGCAAGGCGCCCTAGCCCGTCCACCACGATCAGATCGCTGCGTGCCTTCGCTGCCTCGGTGCTTAGCAAAGCGCCACGTGCCTTCGGCGCCTACAAAAGCGCCGTGTGCCTTCGGCGCTACTACGGCGTTTGCTAAGCGGCGAGGCGGCGAAGGGACGCAGCGGTGTGTGAGGCGGCGAAGGCAAGCAGCGCTTTGCTGGGCGGCGAGGCGGCGAAGGGCCGAAGCGATTGGGGAGGCGGTGAAGGGACAGGGCGCTTTGTTGGGCGGCGAGGGCGAAAGGCACGCAGCGCTTTCTTAGGCGGCGAGGCGGCGAAGGCACGCGCTGCTTTGCTAGGCGCCGAAGGAACACGGCGCTTTGCTAGGCGGCGACGGCACGCGCAGCTTTGCTAGGCGGCGAGGCGGTGAAGGGACACGGCGCTTTGCTAGGCGGCGAGGGCGAGAAGGCACGCAGCGCTTTCTCAGGCGGCGAGGCGGCGAAGGCACGCGCTGCTCTGCCAGGCGCCGAAGGCACGCCGCGCTGTGTGAGGCGGCGAAGGCACGCACGGCTTTGCCAGCCGCCGAAGGCACGCAGCGCTTTGCTAGGCTGCGATGCGGCGAGGCGCCCAACGCAGGCAGTTCCTTGCTAGGCGCCCAAGGAACACGGCGCTTTGCCTGACGGCGACGGCACGCGCAGCTTTGCTAGGCGCCCAAGGCAGACGACGCTTTGCTAGGCAGCGAGGCGGCGAACGCACAAAGCGATTTGCTCTGCGGTCATTCGCTGCCTCGCACAAGAGCTAACCACTGGGCATGTTGGCTGTCTCACAAACAAGCAGACTGCTGCGTCTCTTCGCTGCCTCGCCAACTAGCAAAGTGCTGCCTCGCTTCGCCTCCACGCCAAAAAGCCATCCGCGATGCCACTGCGCCACCTGGTGCACAAGCAAAGTGCTGCATCTCTTCGCTGCCTCGCACAAGGAGCAAGCACTGTGCATGTTGGCTGTCTCACAAACAAGGAGACTGCTGAATCTCTTCGCTGCCTTGCCAACAAGCAAACCGCTGCATCTCTTCGCTGCCTCACCAACAAGCAAACCACTCGATCTGCTCGCCGCCTCGGCAGCATGCAAAGCGCCGCGTCTCTTGGCCGCCTCGCAAACTAAACGCTGCATCTGTTCAGTGCCTCGCCAAAAAGCAGAGCGCTGCGTGTATTCGCTGAGTGGCAGAAAGCAAAGCACAGCGCCTGTTCGCTGCCTGGCCAACAAGCAAAGCGCTCCATCTCTTCGCTGCCTCGCAAACGAAGGAAGCGCTGCGTGCCTTCGGCGCCTAGCAAAGCAGCGCGTGCCTTCGCTGCCTCGCCGCCTAAGAGAGCGCTGCGTGCCTTCTCGCCCTCGCCGCCTAGCAAAGCGCCGTGTGCCTTCGCCGCCTCCCCAATCGCTTCGTGCCTTCGCCGCCTAGCAAAGCGCCTAGCAAAGCGTCCTCAGCCTTCGCTGCCTAGCAAAGCTCCACGTCGGCTCGCCGCCTAGCAAAGCACTGTGTGCCCTCACCGCCTCGCACAGCGCTGCGTGCCTTCGGCGCCTGGCAAAGCGCTGAGTGCCTTCGGCGCCTGGCAACGCACTGCGTGCCCTCGCCACCTCGCACAGCGCTGCGTGCCTTCGGCGCCTGGCAAAGCGCTGAGTGCCTTCGGCGCCTGGCAAAGCACTGCGTGCCCTCGCCGCCTCGCACAGCGCTGCGTCCTTGGGCGCCTGGCAAAGCGCTGCGTGCCTTCGCCGCCTCGCCGCCTAGCAAGGCGCCCTAGCCCGTCCACCACGATCAGATCGCTGCGTGCCTTCGCTGCCTCGGTGCTTAGCAAAGCGCCACGTGCCTTCGGCGCCTACAAAAGCGCCGTGTGCCTTCGGCGCTACTACGGCGTTTGCTAAGCGGCGAGGCGGCGAAGGGACGCAGCGGTGTGTGAGGCGGCGAAGGCAAGCAGCGCTTTGCTGGGCGGCGAGGCGGCGAAGGGCCGAAGCGATTGGGGAGGCGGTGAAGGGACAGGGCGCTTTGTTGGGCGGCGAGGGCGAAAGGCACGCAGCGCTTTCTTAGGCGGCGAGGCGGCGAAGGCACGCGCTGCTTTGCTAGGCGCCGAAGGAACACGGCGCTTTGCTAGGCGGCGACGGCACGCGCAGCTTTGCTAGGCGGCGAGGCGGTGAAGGGACACGGCGCTTTGCTAGGCGGCGAGGGCGAGAAGGCACGCAGCGCTTTCTCAGGCGGCGAGGCGGCGAAGGCACGCGCTGCTCTGCCAGGCGCCGAAGGCACGCCGCGCTGTGTGAGGCGGCGAAGGCACGCACGGCTTTGCCAGCCGCCGAAGGCACGCAGCGCTTTGCTAGGCTGCGATGCGGCGAGGCGCCCAACGCAGGCAGTTCCTTGCTAGGCGCCCAAGGAACACGGCGCTTTGCCTGACGGCGACGGCACGCGCAGCTTTGCTAGGCGCCCAAGGCAGACGACGCTTTGCTAGGCAGCGAGGCGGCGAACGCACAAAGCGATTTGCTCTGCCGTCATTCGCTGCCTCGCACAAGAGCTAACCACTGGGCATGTTGGCTGTCTCACAAACAAGCAGACTGCTGCGTCTCTTCGCTGCCTCGCCAACTAGCAAAGTGCTGCCTCGCTTCGCCTCCACGCCAAAAAGCCATCCGCGATGCCACTGCGCCACCTGGTGCACAAGCAAAGTGCTGCATCTCTTCGCTGCCTCGCACAAGGAGCAAGCACTGTGCATGTTGGCTGTCTCACAAACAAGGAGACTGCTGAATCTCTTCGCTGCCTTGCCAACAAGCAAACCGCTGCATCTCTTCGCTGCCTCACCAACAAGCAAACCACTCGATCTGCTCGCCGCCTCGGCAGCATGCAAAGCGCCGCGTCTCTTGGCCGCCTCGCAAACTAAACGCTGCATCTGTTCAGTGCCTCGCCAAAAAGCAGAGCGCTGCGTGTATTCGCTGAGTGGCAGAAAGCAAAGCACAGCGCCTGTTCGCTGCCTGGCCAACAAGCAAAGCGCTCCATCTCTTCGCTGCCTCGCAAACGAAGGAAGCGCTGCGTGCCTTCGGCGCCTAGCAAAGCAGCGCGTGCCTTCGCTGCCTCGCCGCCTAAGAGAGCGCTGCGTGCCTTCTCGCCCTCGCCGCCTAGCAAAGCGCCGTGTGCCTTCGCCGCCTCCCCAATCGCTTCGTGCCTTCGCCGCCTAGCAAAGCGCCTAGCAAAGCGTCCTCAGCCTTCGCTGCCTAGCAAAGCTCCACGTCGGCTCGCCGCCTAGCAAAGCACTGTGTGCCCTCACCGCCTCGCACAGCGCTGCGTGCCTTCGGCGCCTGGCAAAGCGCTGAGTGCCTTCGGCGCCTGGCAACGCACTGCGTGCCCTCGCCACCTCGCACAGCGCTGCGTGCCTTCGGCGCCTGGCAAAGCGCTGAGTGCCTTCGGCGCCTGGCAAAGCACTGCGTGCCCTCGCCGCCTCGCACAGCGCTGCGTCCTTGGGCGCCTGGCAAAGCGCTGCGTGCCTTCGCCGCCTCGCCGCCTAGCAAGGCGCCCTAGCCCGTCCACCACCATCAGATCGCTGCGTGCCTTCGCTGCCTCGGTGCTTAGCAAAGCGCCACGTGCCTTCGGCGCCTACAAAAGCGCCGTGTGCCTTCGGCGCTACTACGGCGTTTGCTAAGCGGCGAGGCGGCGAAGGGACGCAGCGGTGTGTGAGGCGGCGAAGGCAAGCAGCGCTTTGCTGGGCGGCGAGGCGGCGAAGGGCCGAAGCGATTGGGGAGGCGGTGAAGGGACAGGGCGCTTTGTTGGGCGGCGAGGGCGAAAGGCACGCAGCGCTTTCTTAGGCGGCGAGGCGGCGAAGGCACGCGCTGCTTTGCTAGGCGCCGAAGGAACACGGCGCTTTGCTAGGCGGCGACGGCACGCGCAGCTTTGCTAGGCGGCGAGGCGGTGAAGGGACACGGCGCTTTGCTAGGCGGCGAGGGCGAGAAGGCACGCAGCGCTTTCTCAGGCGGCGAGGCGGCGAAGGCACGCGCTGCTCTGCCAGCCGCCGAAGGCACGCCGCGCTGTGTGAGGCGGCGAAGGCACGCACGGCTTTGCCAGCCGCCGAAGGCACGCAGCGCTTTGCTAGGCTGCGATGCGGCGAGGCGCCCAACGCAGGCAGTTCCTTGCTAGGCGCCCAAGGAACACGGCGCTTTGCCTGACGGCGACGGCACGCGCAGCTTTGCTAGGCGCCCAAGGCAGACGACGCTTTGCTAGGCAGCGAGGCGGCGAACGCACAAAGCGATTTGCTCTGCCCTCATTCGCTGCCTCGCACAAGAGCTAACCACTGGGCATGTTGGCTGTCTCACAAACAAGCAGACTGCTGCGTCTCTTCGCTGCCTCGCCAACTAGCAAAGTGCTGCCTCGCTTCGCCTCCACGCCAAAAAGCCATCCGCGATGCCACTGCGCCACCTGGTGCACAAGCAAAGTGCTGCATCTCTTCGCTGCCTCGCACAAGGAGCAAGCACTGTGCATGTTGGCTGTCTCACAAACAAGGAGACTGCTGAATCTCTTCGCTGCCTCGCCAACAAGCAAACCGCTGCATCTCTTCGCTGCCTCACCAACAAGCAAACCACTCGATCTGCTCGCCGCCTCGGCAGCATGCAAAGCGCCGCGTCTCTTGGCCGCCTCGCAAACTAAACGCTGCATCTGTTCAGTGCCTCGCCAAAAAGCAGAGCGCTGCGTGTATTCGCTGAGTGGCAGAAAGCAAAGCACAGCGCCTGTTCGCTGCCTGGCCAACAAGCAAAGCGCTCCATCTCTTCGCTGCCTCGCAAACGAAGGAAGCGCTGCGTGCCTTCGGCGCCTAGCAAAGCAGCGCGTGCCTTCGCTGCCTCGCCGCCTAAGAGAGCGCTGCGTGCCTTCTCGCCCTCGCCGCCTAGCAAAGCGCCGTGTGCCTTCGCCGCCTCCCCAATCGCTTCGTGCCTTCGCTGCCTAGCAAAGCGCCTAGCAAAGCGTCCTCAGCCTTCGCTGCCTAGCAAAGCTCCACGTCGGCTCGCCGCCTAGCAAAGCACTGTGTGCCCTCACCGCCTCGCACAGCGCTGCGTGCCTTCGGCGCCTGGCAAAGCGCTGAGTGCCTTGGGCGCCTGGCAACGCACTGCGTGCCCTCGCCACCTCGCACAGCGCTGCGTGCCTTCGGCGCCTGGCAAAGCGCTGAGTGCCTTCGGCGCCTGGCAAAGCACTGCGTGCCCTCGCCGCCTCGCACAGCGCTGCGTCCTTGGGCGCCTGGCAAAGCGCTGCGTGCCTTCGCCGCCTCGCCGCCTAGCAAGGCGCCCTAGCCCGTCCACCACGATCAGATCGCTGCGTGCCTTCGCTGCCTCGGTGCTTAGCAAAGCGCCACGTGCCTTCGGCGCCTACAAAAGCGCCGTGTGCCTTCGGCGCTACTACGGCGTTTGCTAAGCGGCGAGGCGGCGAAGGGACGCAGCGGTGTGTGAGGCGGCGAAGGCAAGCAGCGCTTTGCTGGGCGGCGAGGCGGCGAAGGGCCGAAGCGATTGGGGAGGCGGTGAAGGGACAGGGCGCTTTGTTGGGCGGCGAGGGCGAAAGGCACGCAGCGCTTTCTTAGGCGGCGAGGCGGCGAAGGCACGCGCTGCTTTGCTAGGCGCCGAAGGAACACGGCGCTTTGCTAGGCGGCGACGGCACGCGCAGCTTTGCTAGGCGGCGAGGCGGTGAAGGGACACGGCGCTTTGCTAGGCGGCGAGGGCGAGAAGGCACGCAGCGCTTTCTCAGGCGGCGAGGCGGCGAAGGCACGCGCTGCTCTGCCAGGCGCCGAAGGCACGCCGCGCTGTGTGAGGCGGCGAAGGCACGCACGGCTTTGCCAGCCGCCGAAGGCACGCAGCGCTTTGCTAGGCTGCGATGCGGCGAGGCGCCCAACGCAGGCAGTTCCTTGCTAGGCGCCCAAGGAACACGGCGCTTTGCCTGACGGCGACGGCACGCGCAGCTTTGCTAGGCGCCCAAGGCAGACGACGCTTTGCTAGGCAGCGAGGCGGCGAACGCACAAAGCGATTTGCTCTGCGGTCATTCGCTGCCTCGCACAAGAGCTAACCACTGGGCATGTTGGCTGTCTCACAAACAAGCAGACTGCTGCGTCTCTTCGCTGCCTCGCCAACTAGCAAAGTGCTGCCTCGCTTCGCCTCCACGCCAAAAAGCCATCCGCGATGCCACTGCGCCACCTGGTGCACAAGCAAAGTGCTGCATCTCTTCGCTGCCTCGCACAAGGAGCAAGCACTGTGCATGTTGGCTGTCTCACAAACAAGGAGACTGCTGAATCTCTTCGCTGCCTTGCCAACAAGCAAACCGCTGCATCTCTTCGCTGCCTCACCAACAAGCAAACCACTCGATCTGCTCGCCGCCTCGGCAGCATGCAAAGCGCCGCGTCTCTTGGCCGCCTCGCAAACTAAACGCTGCATCTGTTCAGTGCCTCGCCAAAAAGCAGAGCGCTGCGTGTATTCGCTGAGTGGCAGAAAGCAAAGCACAGCGCCTGTTCGCTGCCTGGCCAACAAGCAAAGCGCTCCATCTCTTCGCTGCCTCGCAAACGAAGGAAGCGCTGCGTGCCTTCGGCGCCTAGCAAAGCAGCGCGTGCCTTCGCCGCCTCGCCGCCTAAGAGAGCGCTGCGTGCCTTCTCGCCCTCGCCGCCTAGCAAAGCGCCGTGTGCCTTCGCCGCCTCCCCAATCGCTTCGTGCCTTCGTCGCCTAGCAAAGCGCCTAGCAAAGCGTCCTCAGCCTTCGCTGCCTAGCAAAGCTCCACGTCGGCTCGCCGCCTAGCAAAGCACTGTGTGCCCTCACCGCCTCGCACAGCGCTGCGTGCCTTCGGCGCCTGGCAAAGCGCTGAGTGCCTTGGGCGCCTGGCAAAGCACTGCGTGCCCTCGCCACCTCGCACAGCGCTGCGTGCCTTCGGCGCCTGGCAAAGCGCTGAGTGCCTTCGGCGCCTGGCAAAGCACTGCGTGCCCTCGCCGCCTCGCACAGCGCTGCGTCCTTGGGCGCCTGGCAAAGCGCTGCGTGCCTTCGCCGCCTCGCCGCCTAGCAAGGCACCCTAGCCCGTCCACCACGATCAGATCGCTGCGTGCCTTCGCTGCCTCGGTGCTTAGCAAAGCGCCACGTGCCTTCGGCGCCTACAAAAGCGCCGTGTGCCTTCGGCGCTACTACGGCGTTTGCTAAGCGGCGAGGCGGCGAAGGGACGCAGCGGTGTGTGAGGCGGCGAAGGCAAGCAGCGCTTTGCTGGGCGGCGAGGCGGCGAAGGGCCGAAGCGATTGGGGAGGCGGTGAAGGGACAGGGCGCTTTGTTGGGCGGCGAGGGCGAAAGGCACGCAGCGCTTTCTTAGGCGGCGAGGCGGCGAAGGCACGCGCTGCTTTGCTAGGCGCCGAAGGAACACGGCGCTTTGCTAGGCGGCGACGGCACGCGCAGCTTTGCTAGGCGGCGAGGCGGTGAAGGGACACGGCGCTTTGCTAGGCGGCGAGGGCGAGAAGGCACGCAGCGCTTTCTCAGGCGGCGAGGCGGCGAAGGCACGCGCTGCTCTGCCAGCCGCCGAAGGCACGCCGCGCTGTGTGAGGCGGCGAAGGCACGCACGGCTTTGCCAGCCGCCGAAGGCACGCAGCGCTTTGCTAGGCTGCGATGCGGCGAGGCGCCCAACGCAGGCAGTTCCTTGCTAGGCGCCCAAGGAACACGGCGCTTTGCCTGACGGCGACGGCACGCGCAGCTTTGCTAGGCGCCCAAGGCAGACGACGCTTTGCTAGGCAGCGAGGCGGCGAACGCACAAAGCGATTTGCTCTGCCGTCATTCGCTGCCTCGCACAAGAGCTAACCACTGGGCATGTTGGCTGTCTCACAAACAAGCAGACTGCTGCGTCTCTTCGCTGCCTCGCCAACTAGCAAAGTGCTGCCTCGCTTCGCCTCCACGCCAAAAAGCCATCCGCGATGCCACTGCGCCACCTGGTGCACAAGCAAAGTGCTGCATCTCTTCGCTGCCTCGCACAAGGAGCAAGCACTGTGCATGTTGGCTGTCTCACAAACAAGGAGACTGCTGAATCTCTTCGCTGCCTTGCCAACAAGCAAACCGCTGCATCTCTTCGCTGCCTCACCAACAAGCAAACCACTCGATCTGCTCGCCGCCTCGGCAGCATGCAAAGCGCCGCGTCTCTTGGCCGCCTCGCAAACTAAACGCTGCATCTGTTCAGTGCCTCGCCAAAAAGCAGAGCGCTGCGTGTATTCGCTGAGTGGCAGAAAGCAAAGCACAGCGCCTGTTCGCTGCCTGGCCAACAAGCAAAGCGCTCCATCTCTTCGCTGCCTCGCAAACGAAGGAAGCGCTGCGTGCCTTCGGCGCCTAGCAAAGCAGCGCGTGCCTTCGCTGCCTCGCCGCCTAAGAGAGCGCTGCGTGCCTTCTCGCCCTCGCCGCCTAGCAAAGCGCCGTGTGCCTTCGCCGCCTCCCCAATCGCTTCGTGCCTTCGCCGCCTAGCAAAGCGCCTAGCAAAGCGTCCTCAGCCTTCGCTGCCTAGCAAAGCTCCACGTCGGCTCGCCGCCTAGCAAAGCACTGTGTGCCCTCACCGCCTCGCACAGCGCTGCGTGCCTTCGGCGCCTGGCAAAGCGCTGAGTGCCTTCGGCGCCTGGCAACGCACTGCGTGCCCTCGCCACCTCGCACAGCGCTGCGTGCCTTCGGCGCCTGGCAAAGCGCTGAGTGCCTTCGGCGCCTGGCAAAGCACTGCGTGCCCTCGCCGCCTCGCACAGCGCTGCGTCCTTGGGCGCCTGGCAAAGCGCTGCGTGCCTTCGCCGCCTCGCCGCCTAGCAAGGCGCCCTAGCCCGTCCACCACGATCAGATCGCTGCGTGCCTTCGCTGCCTCGGTGCTTAGCAAAGCGCCACGTGCCTTCGGCGCCTACAAAAGCGCCGTGTGCCTTCGGCGCTACTACGGCGTTTGCTAAGCGGCGAGGCGGCGAAGGGACGCAGCGGTGTGTGAGGCGGCGAAGGCAAGCAGCGCTTTGCTGGGCGGCGAGGCGGCGAAGGGCCGAAGCGATTGGGGAGGCGGTGAAGGGACAGGGCGCTTTGTTGGGCGGCGAGGGCGAAAGGCACGCAGCGCTTTCTTAGGCGGCGAGGCGGCGAAGGCACGCGCTGCTTTGCTAGGCGCCGAAGGAACACGGCGCTTTGCTAGGCGGCGACGGCACGCGCAGCTTTGCTAGGCGGCGAGGCGGTGAAGGGACACGGCGCTTTGCTAGGCGGCGAGGGCGAGAAGGCACGCAGCGCTTTCTCAGGCGGCGAGGCGGCGAAGGCACGCGCTGCTCTGCCAGCCGCCGAAGGCACGCCGCGCTGTGTGAGGCGGCGAAGGCACGCACGGCTTTGCCAGCCGCCGAAGGCACGCAGCGCTTTGCTAGGCTGCGATGCGGCGAGGCGCCCAACGCAGGCAGTTCCTTGCTAGGCGCCCAAGGAACACGGCGCTTTGCCTGACGGCGACGGCACGCGCAGCTTTGCTAGGCGCCCAAGGCAGACGACGCTTTGCTAGGCAGCGAGGCGGCGAACGCACAAAGCGATTTGCTCTGCCCTCATTCGCTGCCTCGCACAAGAGCTAACCACTGGGCATGTTGGCTGTCTCACAAACAAGCAGACTGCTGCGTCTCTTCGCTGCCTCGCCAACTAGCAAAGTGCTGCCTCGCTTCGCCTCCACGCCAAAAAGCCATCCGCGATGCCACTGCGCCACCTGGTGCACAAGCAAAGTGCTGCATCTCTTCGCTGCCTCGCACAAGGAGCAAGCACTGTGCATGTTGGCTGTCTCACAAACAAGGAGACTGCTGAATCTCTTCGCTGCCTCGCCAACAAGCAAACCGCTGCATCTCTTCGCTGCCTCACCAACAAGCAAACCACTCGATCTGCTCGCCGCCTCGGCAGCATGCAAAGCGCCGCGTCTCTTGGCCGCCTCGCAAACTAAACGCTGCATCTGTTCAGTGCCTCGCCAAAAAGCAGAGCGCTGCGTGTATTCGCTGAGTGGCAGAAAGCAAAGCACAGCGCCTGTTCGCTGCCTGGCCAACAAGCAAAGCGCTCCATCTCTTCGCTGCCTCGCAAACGAAGGAAGCGCTGCGTGCCTTCGGCGCCTAGCAAAGCAGCGCGTGCCTTCGCTGCCTCGCCGCCTAAGAGAGCGCTGCGTGCCTTCTCGCCCTCGCCGCCTAGCAAAGCGCCGTGTGCCTTCGCCGCCTCCCCAATCGCTTCGTGCCTTCGCTGCCTAGCAAAGCGCCTAGCAAAGCGTCCTCAGCCTTCGCTGCCTAGCAAAGCTCCACGTCGGCTCGCCGCCTAGCAAAGCACTGTGTGCCCTCACCGCCTCGCACAGCGCTGCGTGCCTTCGGCGCCTGGCAAAGCGCTGAGTGCCTTGGGCGCCTGGCAACGCACTGCGTGCCCTCGCCACCTCGCACAGCGCTGCGTGCCTTCGGCGCCTGGCAAAGCGCTGAGTGCCTTCGGCGCCTGGCAAAGCACTGCGTGCCCTCGCCGCCTCGCACAGCGCTGCGTCCTTGGGCGCCTGGCAAAGCGCTGCGTGCCTTCGCCGCCTCGCCGCCTAGCAAGGCGCCCTAGCCCGTCCACCACGATCAGATCGCTGCGTGCCTTCGCTGCCTCGGTGCTTAGCAAAGCGCCACGTGCCTTCGGCGCCTACAAAAGCGCCGTGTGCCTTCGGCGCTACTACGGCGTTTGCTAAGCGGCGAGGCGGCGAAGGGACGCAGCGGTGTGTGAGGCGGCGAAGGCAAGCAGCGCTTTGCTGGGCGGCGAGGCGGCGAAGGGCCGAAGCGATTGGGGAGGCGGTGAAGGGACAGGGCGCTTTGTTGGGCGGCGAGGGCGAAAGGCACGCAGCGCTTTCTTAGGCGGCGAGGCGGCGAAGGCACGCGCTGCTTTGCTAGGCGCCGAAGGAACACGGCGCTTTGCTAGGCGGCGACGGCACGCGCAGCTTTGCTAGGCGGCGAGGCGGTGAAGGGACACGGCGCTTTGCTAGGCGGCGAGGGCGAGAAGGCACGCAGCGCTTTCTCAGGCGGCGAGGCGGCGAAGGCACGCGCTGCTCTGCCAGGCGCCGAAGGCACGCCGCGCTGTGTGAGGCGGCGAAGGCACGCACGGCTTTGCCAGCCGCCGAAGGCACGCAGCGCTTTGCTAGGCTGCGATGCGGCGAGGCGCCCAACGCAGGCAGTTCCTTGCTAGGCGCCCAAGGAACACGGCGCTTTGCCTGACGGCGACGGCACGCGCAGCTTTGCTAGGCGCCCAAGGCAGACGACGCTTTGCTAGGCAGCGAGGCGGCGAACGCACAAAGCGATTTGCTCTGCCCTCATTCGCTGCCTCGCACAAGAGCTAACCACTGGGCATGTTGGCTGTCTCACAAACAAGCAGACTGCTGCGTCTCTTCGCTGCCTCGCCAACTAGCAAAGTGCTGCCTCGCTTCGCCTCCACGCCAAAAAGCCATCCGCGATGCCACTGCGCCACCTGGTGCACAAGCAAAGTGCTGCATCTCTTCGCTGCCTCGCACAAGGAGCAAGCACTGTGCATGTTGGCTGTCTCACAAACAAGGAGACTGCTGAATCTCTTCGCTGCCTCGCCAACAAGCAAACCGCTGCATCTCTTCGCTGCCTCACCAACAAGCAAACCACTCGATCTGCTCGCCGCCTCGGCAGCATGCAAAGCGCCGCGTCTCTTGGCCGCCTCGCAAACTAAACGCTGCATCTGTTCAGTGCCTCGCCAAAAAGCAGAGCGCTGCGTGTATTCGCTGAGTGGCAGAAAGCAAAGCACAGCGCCTGTTCGCTGCCTGGCCAACAAGCAAAGCGCTCCATCTCTTCGCTGCCTCGCAAACGAAGGAAGCGCTGCGTGCCTTCGGCGCCTAGCAAAGCAGCGCGTGCCTTCGCTGCCTCGCCGCCTAAGAGAGCGCTGCGTGCCTTCTCGCCCTCGCCGCCTAGCAAAGCGCCGTGTGCCTTCGCCGCCTCCCCAATCGCTTCGTGCCTTCGCCGCCTAGCAAAGCGCCTAGCAAAGCGTCCTCAGCCTTGGCTGCCTAGCAAAGCTCCACGTCCGCTCGCCGCCTAGCAAAGCACTGTGTGCCCTCACCGCCTCGCACAGCGCTGCGTCCTTGGGCGCCTGGCAAAGCGCTGCGTGCCTTCGCCGCCTCGCCGCCTAGCAAGGCGCCCTAGCCCGTCCACCACGATCAGATCGCTGCGTGCCTTCGCTGCCTCGGTGCTTAGCAAAGCGCCACGTGCCTTCGGCGCCTACAAAAGCGCCGTGTGCCTTCGGCGCTACTACGGCGTTTGCTAAGCGGCGAGGCAGCGAAGGGACGCAGCGGTGTGTGAGGCGGCGAAGGCAAGCAGCGCTTTGCTGGGCGGCGAGGCGGCGAAGGGCCGAAGCGATTGGGGAGGCGGTGAAGGGACAGGGCGCTTTGTTGGGCGGCGAGGGCGAAAGGCACGCAGCGCTTTCTTAGGCGGCGAGGCGGCGAAGGCACGCGCTGCTTTGCTAGGCGCCGAAGGAACACGGCGCTTTGCTAGGCGGCGACGGCACGCGCAGCTTTGCTAGGCGGCGAGGCGGTGAAGGGACACGGCGCTTTGCTAGGCGGCGAGGGCGAGAAGGCACGCAGCGCTTTCTCAGGCGGCGAGGCGGCGAAGGCACGCGCTGCTCTGCCAGGCGGCGAAGGCACGCCGCGCTGTGTGAGGCGGCGAAGGCACGCACGGCTTTGCCAGCCGCCGAAGGCACGCAGCGCTTTGCTAGGCTGCGATGCGGCGAGGCGCCCAACGCAGGCAGTTCCTTGCTAGGCGCCCAAGGAACACGGCGCTTTGCCTGACGGCGACGGCACGCGCAGCTTTGCTAGGCGCCCAAGGCAGACGACGCTTTGCTAGGCAGCGAGGCGGCGAACGCACAAAGCGATTTGCTCTGCGGTCATTCGCTGCCTCGCACAAGAGCTAACCACTGGGCATGTTGGCTGTCTCACAAACAAGCAGACTGCTGCGTCTCTTCGCTGCCTCGCCAACTAGCAAAGTGCTGCCTCGCTTCGCCTCCACGCCAAAAAGCCATCCGCGATGCCACTGCGCCACCTGGTGCACAAGCAAAGTGCTGCATCTCTTCGCTGCCTCGCACAAGGAGCAAGCACTGTGCATGTTGGCTGTCTCACAAACAAGGAGACTGCTGAATCTCTTCGCTGCCTCGCCAACAAGCAAACCGCTGCATCTCTTCGCTGCCTCACCAACAAGCAAACCACTCGATCTGCTCGCCGCCTCGCCAGCATGCAAAGCGCCGCGTCTCTTGGCCGCCTCGCAAACTAAACGCTGCATCTGTTCAGTGCCTCGCCAAAAAGCAGAGCGCTGCGTGTATTCGCTGAGTGGCAGAAAGCAAAGCACAGCGCCTGTTCGCTGCCTGGCCAACAAGCAAAGCGCTCCATCTCTTCGCTGCCTCGCAAACGAAGGAAGCGCTGCGTGCCTTCGGCGCCTAGCAAAGCAGCGCGTGCCTTCGCTGCCTCGCCGCCTAAGAGAGCGCTGCGTGCCTTCTCGCCCTCGCCGCCTAGCAAAGCGCCGTGTGCCTTCGCCGCCTCCCCAATCGCTTCGTGCCTTCGCCGCCTAGCAAAGCGCCTAGCAAAGCGTCCTCAGCCTTCGCTGCCTAGCAAAGCTCCACGTCGGCTCGCCGCCTAGCAAAGCACTGTGTGCCCTCACCGCCTCGCACAGCGCTGCGTGCCTTCGGCGCCTGGCAAAGCGCTGAGTGCCTTCGGCGCCTGGCAACGCACTGCGTGCCCTCGCCACCTCGCACAGCGCTGCGTGCCTTCGGCGCCTGGCAAAGCGCTGAGTGCCTTCGGCGCCTGGCAAAGCACTGCGTGCCCTCGCCGCCTCGCACAGCGCTGCGTCCTTGGGCGCCTGGCAAAGCGCTGCGTGCCTTCGCCGCCTCGCCGCCTAGCAAGGCGCCCTAGCCCGTCCACCACCATCAGATCGCTGCGTGCCTTCGCTGCCTCGGTGCTTAGCAAAGCGCCACGTGCCTTCGGCGCCTACAAAAGCGCCGTGTGCCTTCGGCGCTACTACGGCGTTTGCTAAGCGGCGAGGCGGCGAAGGGACGCAGCGGTGTGTGAGGCGGCGAAGGCAAGCAGCGCTTTGCTGGGCGGCGAGGCGGCGAAGGGCCGAAGCGATTGGGGAGGCGGTGAAGGGACAGGGCGCTTTGTTGGGCGGCGAGGGCGAAAGGCACGCAGCGCTTTCTTAGGCGGCGAGGCGGCGAAGGCACGCGCTGCTTTGCTAGGCGCCGAAGGAACACGGCGCTTTGCTAGGCGGCGACGGCACGCGCAGCTTTGCTAGGCGGCGAGGCGGTGAAGGGACACGGCGCTTTGCTAGGCGGCGAGGGCGAGAAGGCACGCAGCGCTTTCTCAGGCGGCGAGGCGGCGAAGGCACGCGCTGCTCTGCCAGGCGGCGAAGGCACGCCGCGCTGTGTGAGGCGGCGAAGGCACGCACGGCTTTGCCAGCCGCCGAAGGCACGCAGCGCTTTGCTAGGCTGCGATGCGGCGAGGCGCCCAACGCAGGCAGTTCCTTGCTAGGCGCCCAAGGAACACGGCGCTTTGCCTGACGGCGACGGCACGCGCAGCTTTGCTAGGCGCCCAAGGCAGACGACGCTTTGCTAGGCAGCGAGGCGGCGAACGCACAAAGCGATTTGCTCTGCCCTCATTCGCTGCCTCGCACAAGAGCTAACCACTGGGCATGTTGGCTGTCTCACAAACAAGCAGACTGCTGCGTCTCTTCGCTGCCTCGCCAACTAGCAAAGTGCTGCCTCGCTTCGCCTCCACGCCAAAAAGCCATCCGCGATGCCACTGCGCCACCTGGTGCACAAGCAAAGTGCTGCATCTCTTCGCTGCCTCGCACAAGGAGCAAGCACTGTGCATGTTGGCTGTCTCACAAACAAGGAGACTGCTGAATCTCTTCGCTGCCTCGCCAACAAGCAAACCGCTGCATCTCTTCGCTGCCTCACCAACAAGCAAACCACTCGATCTGCTCGCCGCCTCGGCAGCATGCAAAGCGCCGCGTCTCTTGGCCGCCTCGCAAACTAAACGCTGCATCTGTTCAGTGCCTCGCCAAAAAGCAGAGCGCTGCGTGTATTCGCTGAGTGGCAGAAAGCAAAGCACAGCGCCTGTTCGCTGCCTGGCCAACAAGCAAAGCGCTCCATCTCTTCGCTGCCTCGCAAACGAAGGAAGCGCTGCGTGCCTTCGGCGCCTAGCAAAGCAGCGCGTGCCTTCGCTGCCTCGCCGCCTAAGAGAGCGCTGCGTGCCTTCTCGCCCTCGCTGCCTAGCAAAGCGCCGTGTGCCTTCGCCGCCTCCCCAATCGCTTCGTGCCTTCGCCGCCTAGCAAAGCGCCTAGCAAAGCGTCCTCAGCCTTCGCTGCCTAGCAAAGCTCCACGTCGGCTCGCCGCCTAGCAAAGCACTGTGTGCCCTCACCGCCTCGCACAGCGCTGCGTGCCTTCGGCGCCTGGCAAAGCGCTGAGTGCCTTCGGCGCCTGGCAACGCACTGCGTGCCCTCGCCACCTCGCACAGCGCTGCGTGCCTTCGGCGCCTGGCAAAGCGCTGAGTGCCTTCGGCGCCTGGCAAAGCACTGCGTGCCCTCGCCGCCTCGCACAGCGCTGCGTCCTTGGGCGCCTGGCAAAGCGCTGCGTGCCTTCGCCGCCTCGCCGCCTAGCAAGGCGCCCTAGCCCGTCCACCACGATCAGATCGCTGCGTGCCTTCGCTGCCTCGGTGCTTAGCAAAGCGCCACGTGCCTTCGGCGCCTACAAAAGCGCCGTGTGCCTTCGGCGCTACTACGGCGTTTGCTAAGCGGCGAGGCGGCGAAGGGACGCAGCGGTGTGTGAGGCGGCGAAGGCAAGCAGCGCTTTGCTGGGCGGCGAGGCGGCGAAGGGCCGAAGCGATTGGGGAGGCGGTGAAGGGACAGGGCGCTTTGTTGGGCGGCGAGGGCGAAAGGCACGCAGCGCTTTCTTAGGCGGCGAGGCGGCGAAGGCACGCGCTGCTTTGCTAGGCGCCGAAGGAACACGGCGCTTTGCTAGGCGGCGACGGCACGCGCAGCTTTGCTAGGCGGCGAGGCGGTGAAGGGACACGGCGCTTTGCTAGGCGGCGAGGGCGAGAAGGCACGCAGCGCTTTCTCAGGCGGCGAGGCGGCGAAGGCACGCGCTGCTCTGCCAGGCGGCGAAGGCACGCCGCGCTGTGTGAGGCGGCGAAGGCACGCACGGCTTTGCCAGCCGCCGAAGGCACGCAGCGCTTTGCTAGGCTGCGATGCGGCGAGGCGCCCAACGCAGGCAGTTCCTTGCTAGGCGCCCAAGGAACACGGCGCTTTGCCTGACGGCGACGGCACGCGCAGCTTTGCTAGGCGCCCAAGGCAGACGACGCTTTGCTAGGCAGCGAGGCGGCGAACGCACAAAGCGATTTGCTCTGCCCTCATTCGCTGCCTCGCACAAGAGCTAACCACTGGGCATGTTGGCTGTCTCACAAACAAGCAGACTGCTGCGTCTCTTCGCTGCCTCGCCAACTAGCAAAGTGCTGCCTCGCTTCGCCTCCACGCCAAAAAGCCATCCGCGATGCCACTGCGCCACCTGGTGCACAAGCAAAGTGCTGCATCTCTTCGCTGCCTCGCACAAGGAGCAAGCACTGTGCATGTTGGCTGTCTCACAAACAAGGAGACTGCTGAATCTCTTCGCTGCCTCGCCAACAAGCAAACCGCTGCATCTCTTCGCTGCCTCACCAACAAGCAAACCACTCGATCTGCTCGCCGCCTCGGCAGCATGCAAAGCGCCGCGTCTCTTGGCCGCCTCGCAAACTAAACGCTGCATCTGTTCAGTGCCTCGCCAAAAAGCAGAGCGCTGCGTGTATTCGCTGAGTGGCAGAAAGCAAAGCACAGCGCCTGTTCGCTGCCTGGCCAACAAGCAAAGCGCTCCATCTCTTCGCTGCCTCGCAAACGAAGGAAGCGCTGCGTGCCTTCGGCGCCTAGCAAAGCAGCGCGTGCCTTCGCTGCCTCGCCGCCTAAGAGAGCGCTGCGTGCCTTCTCGCCCTCGCTGCCTAGCAAAGCGCCGTGTGCCTTCGCCGCCTCCCCAATCGCTTCGTGCCTTCGCTGCCTAGCAAAGCGCCTAGCAAAGCGTCCTCAGCCTTCGCTGCCTAGCAAAGCTCCACGTCGGCTCGCCGCCTAGCAAAGCACTGTGTGCCCTCACCGCCTCGCACAGCGCTGCGTGCCTTCGGCGCCTGGCAAAGCGCTGAGTGCCTTCGGCGCCTGGCAACGCACTGCGTGCCCTCGCCACCTCGCACAGCGCTGCGTGCCTTCGGCGCCTGGCAAAGCGCTGAGTGCCTTCGGCGCCTGGCAAAGCACTGCGTGCCCTCGCCGCCTCGCACAGCGCTGCGTCCTTGGGCGCCTGGCAAAGCGCTGCGTGCCTTCGCCGCCTCGCCGCCTAGCAAGGCGCCCTAGCCCGTCCACCACGATCAGATCGCTGCGTGCCTTCGCTGCCTCGGTGCTTAGCAAAGCGCCACGTGCCTTCGGCGCCTACAAAAGCGCCGTGTGCCTTCGGCGCTACTACGGCGTTTGCTAAGCGGCGAGGCGGCGAAGGGACGCAGCGGTGTGTGAGGCGGCGAAGGCAAGCAGCGCTTTGCTGGGCGGCGAGGCGGCGAAGGGCCGAAGCGATTGGGGAGGCGGTGAAGGGACAGGGCGCTTTGTTGGGCGGCGAGGGCGAAAGGCACGCAGCGCTTTCTTAGGCGGCGAGGCGGCGAAGGCACGCGCTGCTTTGCTAGGCGCCGAAGGAACACGGCGCTTTGCTAGGCGGCGACGGCACGCGCAGCTTTGCTAGGCGGCGAGGCGGTGAAGGGACACGGCGCTTTGCTAGGCGGCGAGGGCGAGAAGGCACGCAGCGCTTTCTCAGGCGGCGAGGCGGCGAAGGCACGCGCTGCTCTGCCAGGCGGCGAAGGCACGCCGCGCTGTGTGAGGCGGCGAAGGCACGCACGGCTTTGCCAGCCGCCGAAGGCACGCAGCGCTTTGCTAGGCTGCGATGCGGCGAGGCGCCCAACGCAGGCAGTTCCTTGCTAGGCGCCCAAGGAACACGGCGCTTTGCCTGACGGCGACGGCACGCGCAGCTTTGCTAGGCGCCCAAGGCAGACGACGCTTTGCTAGGCAGCGAGGCGGCGAACGCACAAAGCGATTTGCTCTGCGGTCATTCGCTGCCTCGCACAAGAGCTAACCACTGGGCATGTTGGCTGTCTCACAAACAAGCAGACTGCTGCGTCTCTTCGCTGCCTCGCCAACTAGCAAAGTGCTGCCTCGCTTCGCCTCCACGCCAAAAAGCCATCCGCGATGCCACTGCGCCACCTGGTGCACAAGCAAAGTGCTGCATCTCTTCGCTGCCTCGCACAAGGAGCAAGCACTGTGCATGTTGGCTGTCTCACAAACAAGGAGACTGCTGAATCTCTTCGCTGCCTCGCCAACAAGCAAACCGCTGCATCTCTTCGCTGCCTCACCAACAAGCAAACCACTCGATCTGCTCGCCGCCTCGGCAGCATGCAAAGCGCCGCGTCTCTTGGCCGCCTCGCAAACTAAACGCTGCATCTGTTCAGTGCCTCGCCAAAAAGCAGAGCGCTGCGTGTATTCGCTGAGTGGCAGAAAGCAAAGCACAGCGCCTGTTCGCTGCCTGGCCAACAAGCAAAGCGCTCCACCTCTTCGCTGCCTCGCAAACGAAGGAAGCGCTGCGTGCCTTCGGCGCCTAGCAAAGCAGCGCGTGCCTTCGCTGCCTCGCCGCCTAAGAGAGCGCTGCGTGCCTTCTCGCCCTCGCCGCCTAGCAAAGCGCCGTGTGCCTTCGCCGCCTCCCCAATCGCTTCGTGCCTTCGCCGCCTAGCAAAGCGCCTAGCAAAGCGTCCTCAGCCTTCGCTGCCTAGCAAAGCTCCACGTCGGCTCGCCGCCTAGCAAAGCACTGTGTGCCCTCACCGCCTCGCACAGCGCTGCGTGCCTTCGGCGCCTGGCAAAGCGCTGAGTGCCTTCGGCGCCTGGCAAAGCACTGCGTGCCCTCGCCACCTCGCACAGCGCTGCGTGCCTTCGCCGCCTCGCCGCCTAGCAAGGCACCCTAGCCCGTCCACCACGATCAGATCGCTGCGTGCCTTCGCTGCCTCGGTGCTTAGCAAAGCGCCACGTGCCTTCGGCGCCTACAAAAGCGCCGTGTGCCTTCGGCGCTACTACGGCGTTTGCTAAGCGGCGAGGCGGCGAAGGGACGCAGCGGTGTGTGAGGCGGCGAAGGCAAGCAGCGCTTTGCTGGGCGGCGAGGCGGCGAAGGGCCGAAGCGATTGGGGAGGCGGTGAAGGGACAGGGCGCTTTGTTGGGCGGCGAGGGCGAAAGGCACGCAGCGCTTTCTTAGGCGGCGAGGCGGCGAAGGCACGCGCTGCTTTGCTAGGCGCCGAAGGAACACGGCGCTTTGCTAGGCGGCGACGGCACGCGCAGCTTTGCTAGGCGGCGAGGCGGTGAAGGGACACGGCGCTTTGCTAGGCGGCGAGGGCGAGAAGGCACGCAGCGCTTTCTCAGGCGGCGAGGCGGCGAAGGCACGCGCTGCTCTGCCAGGCGGCGAAGGCACGCCGCGCTGTGTGAGGCGGCGAAGGCACGCACGGCTTTGCCAGCCGCCGAAGGCACGCAGCGCTTTGCTAGGCTGCGATGCGGCGAGGCGCCCAACGCAGGCAGTTCCTTGCTAGGCGCCCAAGGAACACGGCGCTTTGCCTGACGGCGACGGCACGCGCAGCTTTGCTAGGCGCCCAAGGCAGACGACGCTTTGCTAGGCAGCGAGGCGGCGAACGCACAAAGCGATTTGCTCTGCGGTCATTCGCTGCCTCGCACAATAGCTAACCACTGGGCATGTTGGCTGTCTCACAAACAAGCAGACTGCTGCGTCTCTTCGCTGCCTCGCCAACTAGCAAAGTGCTGCCTCGCTTCGCCTCCACGCCAAAAAGCCATCCGCGATGCCACTGCGCCACCTGGTGCACAAGCAAAGTGCTGCATCTCTTCGCTGCCTCGCACAAGGAGCAAGCACTGTGCATGTTGGCTGTCTCACAAACAAGGAGACTGCTGAATCTCTTCGCTGCCTCGCCAACAAGCAAACCGCTGCATCTCTTCGCTGCCTCACCAACAAGCAAACCACTCGATCTGCTCGCCGCCTCGGCAGCATGCAAAGCGCCGCGTCTCTTGGCCGCCTCGCAAACTAAACGCTGCATCTGTTCAGTGCCTCGCCAAAAAGCAGAGCGCTGCGTGTATTCGCTGAGTGGCAGAAAGCAAAGCACAGCGCCTGTTCGCTGCCTGGCCAACAAGCAAAGCGCTCCATCTCTTCGCTGCCTCGCAAACGAAGGAAGCGCTGCGTGCCTTCGGCGCCTAGCAAAGCAGCGCGTGCCTTCGCTGCCTCGCCGCCTAAGAGAGCGCTGCGTGCCTTCTCGCCCTCGCCGCCTAGCAAAGCGCCGTGTGCCTTCGCCGCCTCCCCAATCGCTTCGTGCCTTCGCTGCCTAGCAAAGCGCCTAGCAAAGCGTCCTCAGCCTTCGCTGCCTAGCAAAGCTCCACGTCGGCTCGCCGCCTAGCAAAGCACTGTGTGCCCTCACCGCCTCGCACAGCGCTGCGTGCCTTCGGCGCCTGGCAAAGCGCTGAGTGCCTTCGGCGCCTGGCAACGCACTGCGTGCCCTCGCCACCTCGCACAGCGCTGCGTGCCTTCGGCGCCTGGCAAAGCGCTGAGTGCCTTCGGCGCCTGGCAAAGCACTGCGTGCCCTCGCCGCCTCGCACAGCGCTGCGTCCTTGGGCGCCTGGCAAAGCGCTGCGTGCCTTCGCCGCCTCGCCGCCTAGCAAGGCGCCCTAGCCCGTCCACCACGATCAGATCGCTGCGTGCCTTCGCTGCCTCGGTGCTTAGCAAAGCGCCACGTGCCTTCGGCGCCTACAAAAGCGCCGTGTGCCTTCGGCGCTACTACGGCGTTTGCTAAGCGGCGAGGCGGCGAAGGGACGCAGCGGTGTGTGAGGCGGCGAAGGCAAGCAGCGCTTTGCTGGGCGGCGAGGCGGCGAAGGGCCGAAGCGATTGGGGAGGCGGTGAAGGGACAGGGCGCTTTGTTGGGCGGCGAGGGCGAAAGGCACGCAGCGCTTTCTTAGGCGGCGAGGCGGCGAAGGCACGCGCTGCTTTGCTAGGCGCCGAAGGAACACGGCGCTTTGCTAGGCGGCGACGGCACGCGCAGCTTTGCTAGGCGGCGAGGCGGTGAAGGGACACGGCGCTTTGCTAGGCGGCGAGGGCGAGAAGGCACGCAGCGCTTTCTCAGGCGGCGAGGCGGCGAAGGCACGCGCTGCTCTGCCAGCCGCCGAAGGCACGCCGCGCTGTGTGAGGCGGCGAAGGCACGCACGGCTTTGCCAGCCGCCGAAGGCACGCAGCGCTTTGCTAGGCTGCGATGCGGCGAGGCGCCCAACGCAGGCAGTTCCTTGCTAGGCGCCCAAGGAACACGGCGCTTTGCCTGACGGCGACGGCACGCGCAGCTTTGCTAGGCGCCCAAGGCAGACGACGCTTTGCTAGGCAGCGAGGCGGCGAACGCACAAAGCGATTTGCTCTGCCGTCATTCGCTGCCTCGCACAAGAGCTAACCACTGGGCATGTTGGCTGTCTCACAAACAAGCAGACTGCTGCGTCTCTTCGCTGCCTCGCCAACTAGCAAAGTGCTGCCTCGCTTCGCCTCCACGCCAAAAAGCCATCCGCGATGCCACTGCGCCACCTGGTGCACAAGCAAAGTGCTGCATCTCTTCGCTGCCTCGCACAAGGAGCAAGCACTGTGCATGTTGGCTGTCTCACAAACAAGGAGACTGCTGAATCTCTTCGCTGCCTTGCCAACAAGCAAACCGCTGCATCTCTTCGCTGCCTCACCAACAAGCAAACCACTCGATCTGCTCGCCGCCTCGGCAGCATGCAAAGCGCCGCGTCTCTTGGCCGCCTCGCAAACTAAACGCTGCATCTGTTCAGTGCCTCGCCAAAAAGCAGAGCGCTGCGTGTATTCGCTGAGTGGCAGAAAGCAAAGCACAGCGCCTGTTCGCTGCCTGGCCAACAAGCAAAGCGCTCCATCTCTTCGCTGCCTCGCAAACGAAGGAAGCGCTGCGTGCCTTCGGCGCCTAGCAAAGCAGCGCGTGCCTTCGCTGCCTCGCCGCCTAAGAGAGCGCTGCGTGCCTTCTCGCCCTCGCCGCCTAGCAAAGCGCCGTGTGCCTTCGCCGCCTCCCCAATCGCTTCGTGCCTTCGCCGCCTAGCAAAGCGCCTAGCAAAGCGTCCTCAGCCTTCGCTGCCTAGCAAAGCTCCACGTCCGCTCGCCGCCTAGCAAAGCACTGTGTGCCCTCGCCACCTCCTAGAGCGCTGCGTGCCTTCGGCGCCTGGCAAAGCGCTGCGTGCCTTCGGCGCCTGGCAAAGCACTGCGTGCCCTCGCCGCCTCGCACAGCGCTGCGTCCTTGGGCGCCTGGCAAAGCGCTGCGTGCCTTCGCCGCCTCGCCGCCTAGCAAGGCGCCCTAGCCCGTCCACCACGATCAGATCGCTGCGTGCCTTCGCTGCCTCGGTGCTTAGCAAAGCGCCACGTGCCTTCGGCGCCTACAAAAGCGCCGTGTGCCTTCGGCGCTACTACGGCGTTTGCTAAGCGGCGAGGCGGCGAAGGGACGCAGCGGTGTGTGAGGCGGCGAAGGCAAGCAGCGCTTTGCTGGGCGGCGAGGCGGCGAAGGGCCGAAGCGATTGGGGAGGCGGTGAAGGGACAGGGCGCTTTGTTGGGCGGCGAGGGCGAAAGGCACGCAGCGCTTTCTTAGGCGGCGAGGCGGCGAAGGCACGCGCTGCTTTGCTAGGCGCCGAAGGAACACGGCGCTTTGCTAGGCGGCGACGGCACGCGCAGCTTTGCTAGGCGGCGAGGCGGTGAAGGGACACGGCGCTTTGCTAGGCGGCGAGGGCGAGAAGGCACGCAGCGCTTTCTCAGGCGGCGAGGCGGCGAAGGCACGCGCTGCTCTGCCAGGCGGCGAAGGCACGCCGCGCTGTGTGAGGCGGCGAAGGCACGCACGGCTTTGCCAGCCGCCGAAGGCACGCAGCGCTTTGCTAGGCTGCGATGCGGCGAGGCGCCCAACGCAGGCAGTTCCTTGCTAGGCGCCCAAGGAACACGGCGCTTTGCCTGACGGCGACGGCACGCGCAGCTTTGCTAGGCGCCCAAGGCAGACGACGCTTTGCTAGGCAGCGAGGCGGCGAACGCACAAAGCGATTTGCTCTGCCGTCATTCGCTGCCTCGCACAAGAGCTAACCACTGGGCATGTTGGCTGTCTCACAAACAAGCAGACTGCTGCGTCTCTTCGCTGCCTCGCCAACTAGCAAAGTGCTGCCTCGCTTCGCCTCCACGCCAAAAAGCCATCCGCGATGCCACTGCGCCACCTGGTGCACAAGCAAAGTGCTGCATCTCTTCGCTGCCTCGCACAAGGAGCAAGCACTGTGCATGTTGGCTGTCTCACAAACAAGGAGACTGCTGAATCTCTTCGCTGCCTTGCCAACAAGCAAACCGCTGCATCTCTTCGCTGCCTCACCAACAAGCAAACCACTCGATCTGCTCGCCGCCTCGGCAGCATGCAAAGCGCCGCGTCTCTTGGCCGCCTCGCAAACTAAACGCTGCATCTGTTCAGTGCCTCGCCAACAAGCAGAGCGCTGCGTGTATTCGCTGAGTGGCAGAAAGCAAAGCACAGCGCCTGTTCGCTGCCTGGCCAACAAGCAAAGCGCTCCATCTCTTCGCTGCCTCGCAAACGAAGGAAGCGCTGCGTGCCTTCGGCGCCTAGCAAAGCAGCGCGTGCCTTCGCTGCCTCGCCGCCTAAGAGAGCGCTGCGTGCCTTCTCGCCCTCGCCGCCTAGCAAAGCGCCGTGTGCCTTCGCCGCCTCCCCAATCGCTTCGTGCCTTCGCCGCCTAGCAAAGCGCCTAGCAAAGCGTCCTCAGCCTTCGCTGCCTAGCAAAGCTCCACGTCGGCTCGCCGCCTAGCAAAGCACTGTGTGCCCTCACCGCCTCGCACAGCGCTGCGTGCCTTCGGCGCCTGGCAAAGCGCTGAGTGCCTTGGGCGCCTGGCAAAGCACTGCGTGCCCTCGCCACCTCGCACAGCGCTGCGTCCTTGGGCGCCTGGCAAAGCGCTGCGTGCCTTCGCCGCCTCGCCGCCTAGCAAGGCGCCCTAGCCCGTCCACCACGATCAGATCGCTGCGTGCCTTCGCTGCCTCGGTGCTTAGCAAAGCGCCACGTGCCTTCGGCGCCTACAAAAGCGCCGTGTGCCTTCGGCGCTACTACGGCGTTTGCTAAGCGGCGAGGCGGCGAAGGGACGCAGCGGTGTGTGAGGCGGCGAAGGCAAGCAGCGCTTTGCTGGGCGGCGAGGCGGCGAAGGGCCGAAGCGATTGGGGAGGCGGTGAAGGGACAGGGCGCTTTGTTGGGCGGCGAGGGCGAAAGGGACGCAGCGCTTTCTTAGGCGGCGAGGCGGCGAAGGCACGCGCTGCTTTGCTAGGCGCCGAAGGAACACGGCGCTTTGCTAGGCGGCGACGGCACGCGCAGCTTTGCTAGGCGGCGAGGCGGTGAAGGGACACGGCGCTTTGCTAGGCGGCGAGGGCGGGAAGGCACGCAGCGCTTTCTCGGGCGGCGAGGCGGCGAAGGCACGCACTGCTCTGCCAGGCGGCGAAGGCACGCCGCGCTGTGTGAGGCGGCGAAGGCACGCACGGCTTTGCCAGCCGCCGAAGGCACGCAGCGCTTTGCTAGGCTGCGATGCGGCGAGGCGCCCAACGCAGGCAGTTCCTTGCTAGGCGCCCAAGGAACACGGCGCTTTGCCTGACGGCGACGGCACGCGCAGCTTTGCTAGGCGCCCAAGGCAGACGACGCTTTGCTAGGCAGCGAGGCGGCGAACGCACAAAGCGATTTGCTCTGCGGTCATTCGCTGCCTCGCACAAGAGCTAACCACTGGGCATGTTGGCTGTCTCACAAACAAGCAGACTGCTGCGTCTCTTCGCTGCCTCGCCAACTAGCAAAGTGCTGCCTCGCTTCGCCTCCACGCCAAAAAGCCATCCGCGATGCCACTGCGCCACCTGGTGCACAAGCAAAGTGCTGCATCTCTTCGCTGCCTCGCACAAGGAGCAAGCACTGTGCATGTTGGCTGTCTCACAAACAAGGAGACTGCTGAATCTCTTCGCTGCCTTGCCAACAAGCAAACCGCTGCATCTCTTCGCTGCCTCACCAACAAGCAAACCACTCGATCTGCTCGCCGCCTCGCCAGCATGCAAAGCGCCGCGTCTCTTGGCCGCCTCGCAAACTAAACGCTGCATCTGTTCAGTGCCTCGCCAACAAGCAGAGCGCTGCGTGTATTCGCTGAGTGGCAGAAAGCAAAGCACAGCGCCTGTTCGCTGCCTGGCCAACAAGCAAAGCGCTCCATCTCTTCGCTGCCTCGCAAACGAAGGAAGCGCTGCGTGCCTTCGGCGCCTAGCAAAGCAGCGCGTGCCTTCGCTGCCTCGCCGCCTAAGAGAGCGCTGCGTGCCTTCTCGCCCTCGCCGCCTAGCAAAGCGCCGTGTGCCTTCGCCGCCTCCCCAATCGCTTCGTGCCTTCGCCGCCTAGCAAAGCGCCTAGCAAAGCGTCCTCAGCCTTCGCTGCCTAGCAAAGCTCCACGTCGGCTCGCCGCCTAGCAAAGCACTGTGTGCCCTCACCGCCTCGCACAGCGCTGCGTGCCTTCGGCGCCTGGCAAAGCGCTGAGTGCCTTGGGCGCCTGGCAAAGCACTGCGTGCCCTCGCCACCTCGCACAGCGCTGCGTCCTTGGGCGCCTGGCAAAGCGCTGCGTGCCTTCGCCGCCTCGCCGCCTAGCAAGGCGCCCTAGCCCGTCCACCACCATCAGATCGCTGCGTGCCTTCGCTGCCTCGGTGCTTAGCAAAGCGCCACGTGCCTTCGGCGCCTACAAAAGCGCCGTGTGCCTTCGGCGCTACTACGGCGTTTGCTAAGCGGCGAGGCGGCGAAGGGACGCAGCGGTGTGTGAGGCGGCGAAGGCAAGCAGCGCTTTGCTGGGCGGCGAGGCGGCGAAGGGCCGAAGCGATTGGGGAGGCGGTGAAGGGACAGGGCGCTTTGTTGGGCGGCGAGGGCGAAAGGCACGCAGCGCTTTCTTAGGCGGCGAGGCGGCGAAGGCACGCGCTGCTTTGCTAGGCGCCGAAGGAACACGGCGCTTTGCTAGGCGGCGACGGCACGCGCAGCTTTGCTAGGCGGCGAGGCGGTGAAGGGACACGGCGCTTTGCTAGGCGGCGAGGGCGAGAAGGCACGCAGCGCTTTCTCAGGCGGCGAGGCGGCGAAGGCACGCGCTGCTCTGCCAGGCGGCGAAGGCACGCCGCGCTGTGTGAGGCGGCGAAGGCACGCACGGCTTTGCCAGCCGCCGAAGGCACGCAGCGCTTTGCTAGGCTGCGATGCGGCGAGGCGCCCAACGCAGGCAGTTCCTTGCTAGGCGCCCAAGGAACACGGCGCTTTGCCTGACGGCGACGGCACGCGCAGCTTTGCTAGGCGCCCAAGGCAGACGACGCTTTGCTAGGCAGCGAGGCGGCGAACGCACAAAGCGATTTGCTCTGCGGTCATTCGCTGCCTCGCACAAGAGCTAACCACTGGGCATGTTGGCTGTCTCACAAACAAGCAGACTGCTGCGTCTCTTCGCTGCCTCGCCAACTAGCAAAGTGCTGCCTCGCTTCGCCTCCACGCCAAAAAGCCATCCGCGATGCCACTGCGCCACCTGGTGCACAAGCAAAGTGCTGCATCTCTTCGCTGCCTCGCACAAGGAGCAAGCACTGTGCATGTTGGCTGTCTCACAAACAAGGAGACTGCTGAATCTCTTCGCTGCCTTGCCAACAAGCAAACCGCTGCATCTCTTCGCTGCCTCACCAACAAGCAAACCACTCGATCTGCTCGCCGCCTCGGCAGCATGCAAAGCGCCGCGTCTCTTGGCCGCCTCGCAAACTAAACGCTGCATCTGTTCAGTGCCTCGCCAAAAAGCAGAGCGCTGCGTGTATTCGCTGAGTGGCAGAAAGCAAAGCACAGCGCCTGTTCGCTGCCTGGCCAACAAGCAAAGCGCTCCATCTCTTCGCTGCCTCGCAAACGAAGGAAGCGCTGCGTGCCTTCGGCGCCTAGCAAAGCAGCGCGTGCCTTCGCTGCCTCGCCGCCTAAGAGAGCGCTGCGTGCCTTCTCGCCCTCGCCGCCTAGCAAAGCGCCGTGTGCCTTCGCCGCCTCCCCAATCGCTTCGTGCCTTCGTCGCCTAGCAAAGCGCCTAGCAAAGCGTCCTCAGCCTTCGCTGCCTAGCAAAGCTCCACGTCGGCTCGCCGCCTAGCAAAGCACTGTGTGCCCTCACCGCCTCGCACAGCGCTGCGTGCCTTCGGCGCCTGGCAAAGCGCTGAGTGCCTTGGGCGCCTGGCAAAGCACTGCGTGCCCTCGCCACCTCGCACAGCGCTGCGTGCCTTCGGCGCCTGGCAAAGCGCTGAGTGCCTTCGGCGCCTGGCAAAGCACTGCGTGCCCTCGCCGCCTCGCACAGCGCTGCGTCCTTGGGCGCCTGGCAAAGCGCTGCGTGCCTTCGCCGCCTCGCCGCCTAGCAAGGCGCCCTAGCCCGTCCACCACCATCAGATCGCTGCGTGCCTTCGCTGCCTCGGTGCTTAGCAAAGCGCCACGTGCCTTCGGCGCCTACAAAAGCGCCGTGTGCCTTCGGCGCTACTACGGCGTTTGCTAAGCGGCGAGGCGGCGAAGGGACGCAGCGGTGTGTGAGGCGGCGAAGGCAAGCAGCGCTTTGCTGGGCGGCGAGGCGGCGAAGGGCCGAAGCGATTGGGGAGGCGGTGAAGGGACAGGGCGCTTTGTTGGGCGGCGAGGGCGAAAGGCACGCAGCGCTTTCTTAGGCGGCGAGGCGGCGAAGGCACGCGCTGCTTTGCTAGGCGCCGAAGGAACACGGCGCTTTGCTAGGCGGCGAGGCGGTGAAGGGACACGGCGCTTTGCTAGGCGGCGAGGGCGAGAAGGCACGCAGCGCTTTCTCAGGCGGCGAGGCGGCGAAGGCACGCGCTGCTCTGCCAGGCGCCGAAGGCACGCCGCGCTGTGTGAGGCGGCGAAGGCACGCACGGCTTTGCCAGCCGCCGAAGGCACGCAGCGCTTTGCTAGGCTGCGATGCGGCGAGGCGCCCAACGCAGGCAGTTCCTTGCTAGGCGCCCAAGGAACACGGCGCTTTGCCTGACGGCGACGGCACGCGCAGCTTTGCTAGGCGCCCAAGGCAGACGACGCTTTGCTAGGCAGCGAGGCGGCGAACGCACAAAGCGATTTGCTCTGCGGTCATTCGCTGCCTCGCACAATAGCTAACCACTGGGCATGTTGGCTGTCTCACAAACAAGCAGACTGCTGCGTCTCTTCGCTGCCTCGCCAACTAGCAAAGTGCTGCCTCGCTTCGCCTCCACGCCAAAAAGCCATCCGCGATGCCACTGCGCCACCTGGTGCACAAGCAAAGTGCTGCATCTCTTCGCTGCCTCGCACAAGGAGCAAGCACTGTGCATGTTGGCTGTCTCACAAACAAGGAGACTGCTGAATCTCTTCGCTGCCTTGCCAACAAGCAAACCGCTGCATCTCTTCGCTGCCTCACCAACAAGCAAACCACTCGATCTGCTCGCCGCCTCGGCAGCATGCAAAGCGCCGCGTCTCTTGGCCGCCTCGCAAACTAAACGCTGCATCTGTTCAGTGCCTCGCCAAAAAGCAGAGCGCTGCGTGTATTCGCTGAGTGGCAGAAAGCAAAGCACAGCGCCTGTTCGCTGCCTGGCCAACAAGCAAAGCGCTCCATCTCTTCGCTGCCTCGCAAACGAAGGAAGCGCTGCGTGCCTTCGGCGCCTAGCAAAGCAGCGCGTGCCTTCGCTGCCTCGCCGCCTAAGAGAGCGCTGCGTGCCTTCTCGCCCTCGCCGCCTAGCAAAGCGCCGTGTGCCTTCGCCGCCTCCCCAATCGCTTCGTGCCTTCGTCGCCTAGCAAAGCGCCTAGCAAAGCGTCCTCAGCCTTCGCTGCCTAGCAAAGCTCCACGTCGGCTCGCCGCCTAGCAAAGCACTGTGTGCCCTCACTGCCTCGCACAGCGCTGCGTGCCTTCGGCGCCTGGCAAAGCGCTGAGTGCCTTGGGCGCCTGGCAAAGCACTGCGTGCCCTCGCCACCTCGCACAGCGCTGCGTGCCTTCGGCGCCTGGCAAAGCGCTGAGTGCCTTCGGCGCCTGGCAAAGCACTGCGTGCCCTCGCCGCCTCGCACAGCGCTGCGTCCTTGGGCGCCTGGCAAAGCGCTGCGTGCCTTCGCCGCCTCGCCGCCTAGCAAGGCACCCTAGCCCGTCCACCACGATCAGATCGCTGCGTGCCTTCGCTGCCTCGGTGCTTAGCAAAGCGCCACGTGCCTTCGGCGCCTACAAAAGCGCCGTGTGCCTTCGGCGCTACTACGGCGTTTGCTAAGCGGCGAGGCGGCGAAGGGACGCAGCGGTGTGTGAGGCGGCGAAGGCAAGCAGCGCTTTGCTGGGCGGCGAGGCGGCGAAGGGCCGAAGCGATTGGGGAGGCGGTGAAGGGACAGGGCGCTTTGTTGGGCGGCGAGGGCGAAAGGCACGCAGCGCTTTCTTAGGCGGCGAGGCGGCGAAGGCACGCGCTGCTTTGCTAGGCGCCGAAGGAACACGGCGCTTTGCTAGGCGGCGACGGCACGCGCAGCTTTGCTAGGCGGCGAGGCGGTGAAGGGACACGGCGCTTTGCTAGGCGGCGAGGGCGAGAAGGCACGCAGCGCTTTCTCAGGCGGCGAGGCGGCGAAGGCACGCGCTGCTCTGCCAGCCGCCGAAGGCACGCCGCGCTGTGTGAGGCGGCGAAGGCACGCACGGCTTTGCCAGCCGCCGAAGGCACGCAGCGCTTTGCTAGGCTGCGATGCGGCGAGGCGCCCAACGCAGGCAGTTCCTTGCTAGGCGCCCAAGGAACACGGCGCTTTGCCTGACGGCGACGGCACGCGCAGCTTTGCTAGGCGCCCAAGGCAGACGACGCTTTGCTAGGCAGCGAGGCGGCGAACGCACAAAGCGATTTGCTCTGCGGTCATTCGCTGCCTCGCACAATAGCTAACCACTGGGCATGTTGGCTGTCTCACAAACAAGCAGACTGCTGCGTCTCTTCGCTGCCTCGCCAACTAGCAAAGTGCTGCCTCGCTTCGCCTCCACGCCAAAAAGCCATCCGCGATGCCACTGCGCCACCTGGTGCACAAGCAAAGTGCTGCATCTCTTCGCTGCCTCGCACAAGGAGCAAGCACTGTACATGTTGGCTGTCTCACAAACAAGGAGACTGCTGAATCTCTTCGCTGCCTTGCCAACAAGCAAACCGCTGCATCTCTTCGCTGCCTCACCAACAAGCAAACCACTCGATCTGCTCGCCGCCTCGGCAGCATGCAAAGCGCCGCGTCTCTTGGCCGCCTCGCAAACTAAACGCTGCATCTGTTCAGTGCCTCGCCAAAAAGCAGAGCGCTGCGTGTATTCGCTGAGTGGCAGAAAGCAAAGCACAGCGCCTGTTCGCTGCCTGGCCAACAAGCAAAGCGCTCCATCTCTTCGCTGCCTCGCAAACGAAGGAAGCGCTGCGTGCCTTCGGCGCCTAGCAAAGCAGCGCGTGCCTTCGCTGCCTCGCCGCCTAAGAGAGCGCTGCGTGCCTTCTCGCCCTCGCCGCCTAGCAAAGCGCCGTGTGCCTTCGCCGCCTCCCCAATCGCTTCGTGCCTTCGCCGCCTAGCAAAGCGCCTAGCAAAGCGTCCTCAGCCTTCGCTGCCTAGCAAAGCTCCACGTCCGCTCGCCGCCTAGCAAAGCACTGTGTGCCCTCGCCACCTCGCACAGCGCTGCGTGCCTTCGGTGCCTGGCAAAGCGCTGAGTGCCTTCGGCGCCTGGCAAAGCACTGCGTGCCCTCGCCGCCTCGCACAGCGCTGCGTCCTTGGGCGCCTGGCAAAGCGCTGCGTGCCTTCGCCGCCTCGCCGCCTAGCAAGGCGCCCTAGCCCGTCCACCACGATCAGATCGCTGCGTGCCTTCGCTGCCTCGGTGCTTAGCAAAGCGCCACGTGCCTTCGGCGCCTACAAAAGCGCCGTGTGCCTTCGGCGCTACTACGGCGTTTGCTAAGCGGCGAGGCGGCGAAGGGACGCAGCGGTGTGTGAGGCGGCGAAGGCAAGCAGCGCTTTGCTGGGCGGCGAGGCGGCGAAGGGCCGAAGCGATTGGGGAGGCGGTGAAGGGACAGGGCGCTTTGTTGGGCGGCGAGGGCGAAAGGCACGCAGCGCTTTCTTAGGCGGCGAGGCGGCGAAGGCACGCGCTGCTTTGCTAGGCGCCGAAGGAACACGGCGCTTTGCTAGGCGGCGAGGGCGAGAAGGCACGCAGCGCTTTCTCAGGCGGCGAGGCGGCGAAGGCACGCGCTGCTCTGCCAGGCGCCGAAGGCACGCCGCGCTGTGTGAGGCGGCGAAGGCACGCACGGCTTTGCCAGCCGCCGAAGGCACGCAGCGCTTTGCTAGGCTGCGATGCGGCGAGGCGCCCAACGCAGGCAGTTCCTTGCTAGGCGCCCAAGGAACACGGCGCTTTGCCTGACGGCGACGGCACGCGCAGCTTTGCTAGGCGCCCAAGGCAGACGACGCTTTGCTAGGCAGCGAGGCGGCGAACGCACAAAGCGATTTGCTCTGCCCTCATTCGCTGCCTCGCACAAGAGCTAACCACTGGGCATGTTGGCTGTCTCACAAACAAGCAGACTGCTGCGTCTCTTCGCTGCCTCGCCAACTAGCAAAGTGCTGCCTCGCTTCGCCTCCACGCCAAAAAGCCATCCGCGATGCCACTGCGCCACCTGGTGCACAAGCAAAGTGCTGCATCTCTTCGCTGCCTCGCACAAGGAGCAAGCACTGTGCATGTTGGCTGTCTCACAAACAAGGAGACTGCTGAATCTCTTCGCTGCCTTGCCAACAAGCAAACCACTCGATCTGCTCGCCGCCTCGGCAGCATGCAAAGCGCCGCGTCTCTTGGCCGCCTCGCAAACTAAACGCTGCATCTGTTCAGTGCCTCGCCAAAAAGCAGAGCGCTGCGTGTATTCGCTGAGTGGCAGAAAGCAAAGCACAGCGCCTGTTCGCTGCCTGGCCAACAAGCAAAGCGCTCCATCTCTTCGCTGCCTCGCAAACGAAGGAAGCGCTGCGTGCCTTCGGCGCCTAGCAAAGCAGCGCGTGCCTTCGCTGCCTCGCCGCCTAAGAGAGCGCTGCGTGCCTTCTCGCCCTCGCCGCCTAGCAAAGCGCCGTGTGCCTTCGCCGCCTCCCCAATCGCTTCGTGCCTTCGCCGCCTAGCAAAGCGCCTAGCAAAGCGTCCTCAGCCTTCGCTGCCTAGCAAAGCTCCACGTCGGCTCGCCGCCTAGCAAAGCACTGTGTGCCCTCACCGCCTCGCACAGCGCTGCGTGCCTTCGGCGCCTGGCAAAGCGCTGAGTGCCTTCGGCGCCTGGCAACGCACTGCGTGCCCTCGCCACCTCGCACAGCGCTGCGTGCCTTCGGCGCCTGGCAAAGCGCTGAGTGCCTTGGGCGCCTGGCAAAGCACTGCGTGCCCTCGCCACCTCGCACAGCGCTGCGTGCCTTCGGCGCCTGGCAAAGCGCTGAGTGCCTTCGGCGCCTGGCAAAGCACTGCGTGCCCTCGCCGCCTCGCACAGCGCTGCGTCCTTGGGCGCCTGGCAAAGCGCTGCGTGCCTTCGCCGCCTCGCCGCCTAGCAAGGCGCCCTAGCCCGTCCACCACCATCAGATCGCTGCGTGCCTTCGCTGCCTCGGTGCTTAGCAAAGCGCCACGTGCCTTCGGCGCCTACAAAAGCGCCGTGTGCCTTCGGCGCTACTACGGCGTTTGCTAAGCGGCGAGGCGGCGAAGGGACGCAGCGGTGTGTGAGGCGGCGAAGGCAAGCAGCGCTTTGCTGGGCGGCGAGGCGGCGAAGGGCCGAAGCGATTGGGGAGGCGGTGAAGGGACAGGGCGCTTTGTTGGGCGGCGAGGGCGAAAGGCACGCAGCGCTTTCTTAGGCGGCGAGGCGGCGAAGGCACGCGCTGCTTTGCTAGGCGCCGAAGGAACACGGCGGTTTGCTAGGCGGCGACGGCACGCGCAGCTTTGCTAGGCGGCGAGGCGGTGAAGGGACACGGCGCTTTGCTAGGCGGCGAGGGCGAGAAGGCACGCAGCGCTTTCTCAGGCGGCGAGGCGGCGAAGGCACGCGCTGCTCTGCCAGGCGCCGAAGGCACGCCGCGCTGTGTGAGGCGGCGAAGGCACGCACGGCTTTGCCAGCCGCCGAAGGCACGCAGCGCTTTGCTAGGCTGCGATGCGGCGAGGCGCCCAACGCAGGCAGTTCCTTGCTAGGCGCCCAAGGAACACGGCGCTTTGCCTGACGGCGACGGCACGCGCAGCTTTGCTAGGCGCCCAAGGCAGACGACGCTTTGCTAGGCAGCGAGGCGGCGAACGCACAAAGCGATTTGCTCTGCGGTCATTCGCTGCCTCGCACAATAGCTAACCACTGGGCATGTTGGCTGTCTCACAAACAAGCAGACTGCTGCGTCTCTTCGCTGCCTCGCCAACTAGCAAAGTGCTGCCTCGCTTCGCCTCCACGCCAAAAAGCCATCCGCGATGCCACTGCGCCACCTGGTGCACAAGCAAAGTGCTGCATCTCTTCGCTGCCTCGCACAAGGAGCAAGCACTGTGCATGTTGGCTGTCTCACAAACAAGGAGACTGCTGAATCTCTTCGCTGCCTTGCCAACAAGCAAACCGCTGCATCTCTTCGCTGCCTCACCAACAAGCAAACCACTCGATCTGCTCGCCGCCTCGCCAGCATGCAAAGCGCCGCGTCTCTTGGCCGCCTCGCAAACTAAACGCTGCATCTGTTCAGTGCCTCGCCAAAAAGCAGAGCGCTGCGTGTATTCGCTGAGTGGCAGAAAGCAAAGCACAGCGCCTGTTCGCTGCCTGGCCAACAAGCAAAGCGCTCCATCTCTTCGCTGCCTCGCAAACGAAGGAAGCGCTGCGTGCCTTCGGCGCCTAGCAAAGCAGCGCGTGCCTTCGCTGCCTCGCCGCCTAAGAGAGCGCTGCGTGCCTTCTCGCCCTCGCCGCCTAGCAAAGCGCCGTGTGCCTTCGCCGCCTCCCCAATCGCTTCGTGCCTTCGCCGCCTAGCAAAGCGCCTAGCAAAGCGTCCTCAGCCTTCGCTGCCTAGCAAAGCTCCACGTCCGCTCGCCGCCTAGCAAAGCACTGTGTGCCCTCGCCACCTCGCACAGCGCTGCGTGCCTTCGGTGCCTGGCAAAGCGCTGAGTGCCTTCGGCGCCTGGCAAAGCACTGCGTGCCCTCGCCGCCTCGCACAGCGCTGCGTCCTTGGGCGCCTGGCAAAGCGCTGCGTGCCTTCGCCGCCTCGCCGCCTAGCAAGGCGCCCTAGCCCGTCCACCACGATCAGATCGCTGCGTGCCTTCGCTGCCTCGGTGCTTAGCAAAGCGCCACGTGCCTTCGGCGCCTACAAAAGCGCCGTGTGCCTTCGGCGCTACTACGGCGTTTGCTAAGCGGCGAGGCGGCGAAGGGACGCAGCGGTGTGTGAGGCGGCGAAGGCAAGCAGCGCTTTGCTGGGCGGCGAGGCGGCGAAGGGCCGAAGCGATTGGGGAGGCGGTGAAGGGACAGGGCGCTTTGTTGGGCGGCGAGGGCGAAAGGCACGCAGCGCTTTCTTAGGCGGCGAGGCGGCGAAGGCACGCGCTGCTTTGCTAGGCGCCGAAGGAACACGGCGCTTTGCTAGGCGGCGAGGGCGAGAAGGCACGCAGCGCTTTCTCAGGCGGCGAGGCGGCGAAGGCACGCGCTGCTCTGCCAGGCGCCGAAGGCACGCCGCGCTGTGTGAGGCGGCGAAGGCACGCACGGCTTTGCCAGCCGCCGAAGGCACGCAGCGCTTTGCTAGGCTGCGATGCGGCGAGGCGCCCAACGCAGGCAGTTCCTTGCTAGGCGCCCAAGGAACACGGCGCTTTGCCTGACGGCGACGGCACGCGCAGCTTTGCTAGGCGCCCAAGGCAGACGACGCTTTGCTAGGCAGCGAGGCGGCGAACGCACAAAGCGATTTGCTCTGCCCTCATTCGCTGCCTCGCACAAGAGCTAACCACTGGGCATGTTGGCTGTCTCACAAACAAGCAGACTGCTGCGTCTCTTCGCTGCCTCGCCAACTAGCAAAGTGCTGCCTCGCTTCGCCTCCACGCCAAAAAGCCATCCGCGATGCCACTGCGCCACCTGGTGCACAAGCAAAGTGCTGCATCTCTTCGCTGCCTCGCACAAGGAGCAAGCACTGTGCATGTTGGCTGTCTCACAAACAAGGAGACTGCTGAATCTCTTCGCTGCCTTGCCAACAAGCAAACCACTCGATCTGCTCGCCGCCTCGGCAGCATGCAAAGCGCCGCGTCTCTTGGCCGCCTCGCAAACTAAACGCTGCATCTGTTCAGTGCCTCGCCAAAAAGCAGAGCGCTGCGTGTATTCGCTGAGTGGCAGAAAGCAAAGCACAGCGTCTGTTCGCTGCCTGGCCAACAAGCAAAGCGCTCCATCTCTTCGCTGCCTCGCAAACGAAGGAAGCGCTGCGTGCCTTCGGCGCCTAGCAAAGCAGCGCGTGCCTTCGCTGCCTCGCCGCCTAAGAGAGCGCTGCGTGCCTTCTCGCCCTCGCCGCCTAGCAAAGCGCCGTGTGCCTTCGCCGCCTCCCCAATCGCTTCGTGCCTTCGCCGCCTAGCAAAGCGCCTAGCAAAGCGTCCTCAGCCTTCGCTGCCTAGCAAAGCTCCACGTCGGCTCGCCGCCTAGCAAAGCACTGTGTGCCCTCACCGCCTCGCACAGCGCTGCGTGCCTTCGGCGCCTGGCAAAGCGCTGAGTGCCTTCGGCGCCTGGCAACGCACTGCGTGCCCTCGCCACCTCGCACAGCGCTGCGTGCCTTCGGCGCCTGGCAAAGCGCTGAGTGCCTTGGGCGCCTGGCAAAGCACTGCGTGCCCTCGCCACCTCGCACAGCGCTGCGTGCCTTCGGCGCCTGGCAAAGCGCTGAGTGCCTTCGGCGCCTGGCAAAGCACTGCGTGCCCTCGCCGCCTCGCACAGCGCTGCGTCCTTGGGCGCCTGGCAAAGCGCTGCGTGCCTTCGCCGCCTCGCCGCCTAGCAAGGCGCCCTAGCCCGTCCACCACCATCAGATCGCTGCGTGCCTTCGCTGCCTCGGTGCTTAGCAAAGCGCCACGTGCCTTCGGCGCCTACAAAAGCGCCGTGTGCCTTCGGCGCTACTACGGCGTTTGCTAAGCGGCGAGGCGGCGAAGGGACGCAGCGGTGTGTGAGGCGGCGAAGGCAAGCAGCGCTTTGCTGGGCGGCGAGGCGGCGAAGGGCCGAAGCGATTGGGGAGGCGGTGAAGGGACAGGGCGCTTTGTTGGGCGGCGAGGGCGAAAGGCACGCAGCGCTTTCTTAGGCGGCGAGGCGGCGAAGGCACGCGCTGCTTTGCTAGGCGCCGAAGGAACACGGCGCTTTGCTAGGCGGCGACGGCACGCGCAGCTTTGCTAGGCGGCGAGGCGGTGAAGGGACACGGCGCTTTGCTAGGCGGCGAGGGCGAGAAGGCACGCAGCGCTTTCTCAGGCGGCGAGGCGGCGAAGGCACGCGCTGCTCTGCCAGGCGGCGAAGGCACGCCGCGCTGTGTGAGGCGGCGAAGGCACGCACGGCTTTGCCAGCCGCCGAAGGCACGCAGCGCTTTGCTAGGCTGCGATGCGGCGAGGCGCCCAACGCAGGCAGTTCCTTGCTAGGCGCCCAAGGAACACGGCGCTTTGCCTGACGGCGACGGCACGCGCAGCTTTGCTAGGCGCCCAAGGCAGACGACGCTTTGCTAGGCAGCGAGGCGGCGAACGCACAAAGCGATTTGCTCTGCGGTCATTCGCTGCCTCGCACAATAGCTAACCACTGGGCATGTTGGCTGTCTCACAAACAAGCAGACTGCTGCGTCTCTTCGCTGCCTCGCCAACTAGCAAAGTGCTGCCTCGCTTCGCCTCCACGCCAAAAAGCCATCCGCGATGCCACTGCGCCACCTGGTGCACAAGCAAAGTGCTGCATCTCTTCGCTGCCTCGCACAAGGAGCAAGCACTGTACATGTTGGCTGTCTCACAAACAAGGAGACTGCTGAATCTCTTCGCTGCCTTGCCAACAAGCAAACCGCTGCATCTCTTCGCTGCCTCACCAACAAGCAAACCACTCGATCTGCTCGCCGCCTCGCCAGCATGCAAAGCGCCGCGTCTCTTGGCCGCCTCGCAAACTAAACGCTGCATCTGTTCAGTGCCTCGCCAAAAAGCAGAGCGCTGCGTGTATTCGCTGAGTGGCAGAAAGCAAAGCACAGCGCCTGTTCGCTGCCTGGCCAACAAGCAAAGCGCTCCATCTCTTCGCTGCCTCGCAAACGAAGGAAGCGCTGCGTGCCTTCGGCGCCTAGCAAAGCAGCGCGTGCCTTCGCTGCCTCGCCGCCTAAGAGAGCGCTGCGTGCCTTCTCGCCCTCGCCGCCTAGCAAAGCGCCGTGTGCCTTCGCCGCCTCCCCAATCGCTTCGTGCCTTCGCCGCCTAGCAAAGCGCCTAGCAAAGCGTCCTCAGCCTTCGCTGCCTAGCAAAGCTCCACGTCGGCTCGCCGCCTAGCAAAGCACTGTGTGCCCTCGCCACCTCGCACAGCGCTGCGTGCCTTCGGTGCCTGGCAAAGCGCTGAGTGCCTTCGGCGCCTGGCAAAGCACTGCGTGCCCTCGCCGCCTCGCACAGCGCTGCGTCCTTGGGCGCCTGGCAAAGCGCTGCGTGCCTTCGCCGCCTCGCCGCCTAGCAAGGCGCCCTAGCCCGTCCACCACGATCAGATCGCTGCGTGCCTTCGCTGCCTCGGTGCTTAGCAAAGCGCCACGTGCCTTCGGCGCCTACAAAAGCGCCGTGTGCCTTCGGCGCTACTACGGCGTTTGCTAAGCGGCGAGGCGGCGAAGGGACGCAGCGGTGTGTGAGGCGGCGAAGGCAAGCAGCGCTTTGCTGGGCGGCGAGGCGGCGAAGGGCCGAAGCGATTGGGGAGGCGGTGAAGGGACAGGGCGCTTTGTTGGGCGGCGAGGGCGAAAGGCACGCAGCGCTTTCTTAGGCGGCGAGGCGGCGAAGGCACGCGCTGCTTTGCTAGGCGCCGAAGGAACACGGCGCTTTGCTAGGCGGCGAGGGCGAGAAGGCACGCAGCGCTTTCTCAGGCGGCGAGGCGGCGAAGGCACGCGCTGCTCTGCCAGGCGCCGAAGGCACGCCGCGCTGTGTGAGGCGGCGAAGGCACGCACGGCTTTGCCAGCCGCCGAAGGCACGCAGCGCTTTGCTAGGCTGCGATGCGGCGAGGCGCCCAACGCAGGCAGTTCCTTGCTAGGCGCCCAAGGAACACGGCGCTTTGCCTGACGGCGACGGCACGCGCAGCTTTGCTAGGCGCCCAAGGCAGACGACGCTTTGCTAGGCAGCGAGGCGGCGAACGCACAAAGCGATTTGCTCTGCCCTCATTCGCTGCCTCGCACAAGAGCTAACCACTGGGCATGTTGGCTGTCTCACAAACAAGCAGACTGCTGCGTCTCTTCGCTGCCTCGCCAACTAGCAAAGTGCTGCCTCGCTTCGCCTCCACGCCAAAAAGCCATCCGCGATGCCACTGCGCCACCTGGTGCACAAGCAAAGTGCTGCATCTCTTCGCTGCCTCGCACAAGGAGCAAGCACTGTGCATGTTGGCTGTCTCACAAACAAGGAGACTGCTGAATCTCTTCGCTGCCTTGCCAACAAGCAAACCACTCGATCTGCTCGCCGCCTCGGCAGCATGCAAAGCGCCGCGTCTCTTGGCCGCCTCGCAAACTAAACGCTGCATCTGTTCAGTGCCTCGCCAAAAAGCAGAGCGCTGCGTGTATTCGCTGAGTGGCAGAAAGCAAAGCACAGCGTCTGTTCGCTGCCTGGCCAACAAGCAAAGCGCTCCATCTCTTCGCTGCCTCGCAAACGAAGGAAGCGCTGCGTGCCTTCGGCGCCTAGCAAAGCAGCGCGTGCCTTCGCTGCCTCGCCGCCTAAGAGAGCGCTGCGTGCCTTCTCGCCCTCGCCGCCTAGCAAAGCGCCGTGTGCCTTCGCCGCCTCCCCAATCGCTTCGTGCCTTCGCCGCCTAGCAAAGCGCCTAGCAAAGCGTCCTCAGCCTTCGCTGCCTAGCAAAGCTCCACGTCGGCTCGCCGCCTAGCAAAGCACTGTGTGCCCTCACCGCCTCGCACAGCGCTGCGTGCCTTCGGCGCCTGGCAAAGCGCTGAGTGCCTTCGGCGCCTGGCAACGCACTGCGTGCCCTCGCCACCTCGCACAGCGCTGCGTGCCTTCGGCGCCTGGCAAAGCGCTGAGTGCCTTGGGCGCCTGGCAAAGCACTGCGTGCCCTCGCCACCTCGCACAGCGCTGCGTGCCTTCGGCGCCTGGCAAAGCGCTGAGTGCCTTCGGCGCCTGGCAAAGCACTGCGTGCCCTCGCCGCCTCGCACAGCGCTGCGTCCTTGGGCGCCTGGCAAAGCGCTGCGTGCCTTCGCCGCCTCGCCGCCTAGCAAGGCGCCCTAGCCCGTCCACCACCATCAGATCGCTGCGTGCCTTCGCTGCCTCGGTGCTTAGCAAAGCGCCACGTGCCTTCGGCGCCTACAAAAGCGCCGTGTGCCTTCGGCGCTACTACGGCGTTTGCTAAGCGGCGAGGCGGCGAAGGGACGCAGCGGTGTGTGAGGCGGCGAAGGCAAGCAGCGCTTTGCTGGGCGGCGAGGCGGCGAAGGGCCGAAGCGATTGGGGAGGCGGTGAAGGGACAGGGCGCTTTGTTGGGCGGCGAGGGCGAAAGGCACGCAGCGCTTTCTTAGGCGGCGAGGCGGCGAAGGCACGCGCTGCTTTGCTAGGCGCCGAAGGAACACGGCGCTTTGCTAGGCGGCGACGGCACGCGCAGCTTTGCTAGGCGGCGAGGCGGTGAAGGGACACGGCGCTTTGCTAGGCGGCGAGGGCGAGAAGGCACGCAGCGCTTTCTCAGGCGGCGAGGCGGCGAAGGCACGCGCTGCTCTGCCAGGCGGCGAAGGCACGCCGCGCTGTGTGAGGCGGCGAAGGCACGCACGGCTTTGCCAGCCGCCGAAGGCACGCAGCGCTTTGCTAGGCTGCGATGCGGCGAGGCGCCCAACGCAGGCAGTTCCTTGCTAGGCGCCCAAGGAACACGGCGCTTTGCCTGACGGCGACGGCACGCGCAGCTTTGCTAGGCGCCCAAGGCAGACGACGCTTTGCTAGGCAGCGAGGCGGCGAACGCACAAAGCGATTTGCTCTGCGGTCATTCGCTGCCTCGCACAATAGCTAACCACTGGGCATGTTGGCTGTCTCACAAACAAGCAGACTGCTGCGTCTCTTCGCTGCCTCGCCAACTAGCAAAGTGCTGCCTCGCTTCGCCTCCACGCCAAAAAGCCATCCGCGATGCCACTGCGCCACCTGGTGCACAAGCAAAGTGCTGCATCTCTTCGCTGCCTCGCACAAGGAGCAAGCACTGTACATGTTGGCTGTCTCACAAACAAGGAGACTGCTGAATCTCTTCGCTGCCTTGCCAACAAGCAAACCGCTGCATCTCTTCGCTGCCTCACCAACAAGCAAACCACTCGATCTGCTCGCCGCCTCGCCAGCATGCAAAGCGCCGCGTCTCTTGGCCGCCTCGCAAACTAAACGCTGCATCTGTTCAGTGCCTCGCCAAAAAGCAGAGCGCTGCGTGTATTCGCTGAGTGGCAGAAAGCAAAGCACAGCGCCTGTTCGCTGCCTGGCCAACAAGCAAAGCGCTCCATCTCTTCGCTGCCTCGCAAACGAAGGAAGCGCTGCGTGCCTTCGGCGCCTAGCAAAGCAGCGCGTGCCTTCGCTGCCTCGCCGCCTAAGAGAGCGCTGCGTGCCTTCTCGCCCTCGCCGCCTAGCAAAGCGCCGTGTGCCTTCGCCGCCTCCCCAATCGCTTCGTGCCTTCGCCGCCTAGCAAAGCGCCTAGCAAAGCGTCCTCAGCCTTCGCTGCCTAGCAAAGCTCCACGTCCGCTCGCCGCCTAGCAAAGCACTGTGTGCCCTCGCCACCTCGCACAGCGCTGCGTGCCTTCGGTGCCTGGCAAAGCGCTGAGTGCCTTCGGCGCCTGGCAAAGCACTGCGTGCCCTCGCCGCCTCGCACAGCGCTGCGTCCTTGGGCGCCTGGCAAAGCGCTGCGTGCCTTCGCCGCCTCGCCGCCTAGCAAGGCGCCCTAGCCCGTCCACCACGATCAGATCGCTGCGTGCCTTCGCTGCCTCGGTGCTTAGCAAAGCGCCACGTGCCTTCGGCGCCTACAAAAGCGCCGTGTGCCTTCGGCGCTACTACGGCGTTTGCTAAGCGGCGAGGCGGCGAAGGGACGCAGCGGTGTGTGAGGCGGCGAAGGCAAGCAGCGCTTTGCTGGGCGGCGAGGCGGCGAAGGGCCGAAGCGATTGGGGAGGCGGTGAAGGGACAGGGCGCTTTGTTGGGCGGCGAGGGCGAAAGGGACGCAGCGCTTTCTTAGGCGGCGAGGCGGCGAAGGCACGCGCTGCTTTGCTAGGCGCCGAAGGAACACGGCGCTTTGCTAGGCGGCGACGGCACGCGCAGCTTTGCTAGGCGGCGAGGCGGTGAAGGGACACGGCGCTTTGCTAGGCGGCGAGGGCGAGAAGGCACGCAGCGCTTTCTCAGGCGGCGAGGCGGCGAAGGCACGCGCTGCTCTGCCAGGCGCCGAAGGCACGCCGCGCTGTGTGAGGCGGCGAAGGCACGCACGGCTTTGCCAGCCGCCGAAGGCACGCAGCGCTTTGCTAGGCTGCGATGCGGCGAGGCGCCCAACGCAGGCAGTTCCTTGCTAGGCGCCCAAGGAACACGGCGCTTTGCCTGACGGCGACGGCACGCGCAGCTTTGCTAGGCGCCCAAGGCAGACGACGCTTTGCTAGGCAGCGAGGCGGCGAACGCACAAAGCGATTTGCTCTGCCCTCATTCGCTGCCTCGCACAAGAGCTAACCACTGGGCATGTTGGCTGTCTCACAAACAAGCAGACTGCTGCGTCTCTTCGCTGCCTCGCCAACTAGCAAAGTGCTGCCTCGCTTCGCCTCCACGCCAAAAAGCCATCCGCGATGCCACTGCGCCACCTGGTGCACAAGCAAAGTGCTGCATCTCTTCGCTGCCTCGCACAAGGAGCAAGCACTGTGCATGTTGGCTGTCTCACAAACAAGGAGACTGCTGAATCTCTTCGCTGCCTTGCCAACAAGCAAACCACTCGATCTGCTCGCCGCCTCGGCAGCATGCAAAGCGCCGCGTCTCTTGGCCGCCTCGCAAACTAAACGCTGCATCTGTTCAGTGCCTCGCCAAAAAGCAGAGCGCTGCGTGTATTCGCTGAGTGGCAGAAAGCAAAGCACAGCGCCTGTTCGCTGCCTGGCCAACAAGCAAAGCGCTCCATCTCTTCGCTGCCTCGCAAACGAAGGAAGCGCTGCGTGCCTTCGGCGCCTAGCAAAGCAGCGCGTGCCTTCGCTGCCTCGCCGCCTAAGAGAGCGCTGCGTGCCTTCTCGCCCTCGCCGCCTAGCAAAGCGCCGTGTGCCTTCGCTGCCTCCCCAATCGCTTCGTGCCTTCGCCGCCTAGCAAAGCGCCTAGCAAAGCGTCCTCAGCCTTCGCTGCCTAGCAAAGCTCCACGTCGGCTCGCCGCCTAGCAAAGCACTGTGTGCCCTCACCGCCTCGCACAGCGCTGCGTGCCTTCGGCGCCTGGCAAAGCGCTGAGTGCCTTCGGCGCCTGGCAACGCACTGCGTGCCCTCGCCACCTCGCACAGCGCTGCGTGCCTTCGGCGCCTGGCAAAGCGCTGAGTGCCTTCGGCGCCTGGCAAAGCACTGCGTGCCCTCGCCACCTCGCACAGCGCTGCGTGCCTTCGGCGCCTGGCAAAGCGCTGAGTGCCTTCGGCGCCTGGCAAAGCACTGCGTGCCCTCGCCGCCTCGCACAGCGCTGCGTCCTTGGGCGCCTGGCAAAGCGCTGCGTGCCTTCGCCGCCTCGCCGCCTAGCAAGGCGCCCTAGCCCGTCCACCACCATCAGATCGCTGCGTGCCTTCGCTGCCTCGGTGCTTAGCAAAGCGCCACGTGCCTTCGGCGCCTACAAAAGCGCCGTGTGCCTTCGGCGCTACTACGGCGTTTGCTAAGCGGCGAGGCGGCGAAGGGACGCAGCGGTGTGTGAGGCGGCGAAGGCAAGCAGCGCTTTGCTGGGCGGCGAGGCGGCGAAGGGCCGAAGCGATTGGGGAGGCGGTGAAGGGACAGGGCGCTTTGTTGGGCGGCGAGGGCGAAAGGCACGCAGCGCTTTCTTAGGCGGCGAGGCGGCGAAGGCACGCGCTGCTTTGCTAGGCGCCGAAGGAACACGGCGCTTTGCTAGGCGGCGACGGCACGCGCAGCTTTGCTAGGCGGCGAGGCGGTGAAGGGACACGGCGCTTTGCTAGGCGGCGAGGGCGAGAAGGCACGCAGCGCTTTCTCAGGCGGCGAGGCGGCGAAGGCACGCGCTGCTCTGCCAGCCGCCGAAGGCACGCCGCGCTGTGTGAGGCGGCGAAGGCACGCACGGCTTTGCCAGCCGCCGAAGGCACGCAGCGCTTTGCTAGGCTGCGATGCGGCGAGGCGCCCAACGCAGGCAGTTCCTTGCTAGGCGCCCAAGGAACACGGCGCTTTGCCTGACGGCGACGGCACGCGCAGCTTTGCTAGGCGCCCAAGGCAGACGACGCTTTGCTAGGCAGCGAGGCGGCGAATGCACAAAGCGATTTGCTCTGCGGTCATTCGCTGCCTCGCACAAGAGCTAACCACTGGGCATGTTGGCTGTCTCACAAACAAGCAGACTGCTGCGTCTCTTCGCTGCCTTGCCAACAAGCAAACCGCTGCATCTCTTCGCTGCCTCACCAACAAGCAAACCACTCGATCTGCTCGCCGCCTCGGCAGCATGCAAAGCGCCGCGTCTCTTGGCCGCCTCGCAAACTAAACGCTGCATCTGTTCAGTGCCTCGCCAAAAAGCAGAGCGCTGCGTGTATTCGCTGAGTGGCAGAAAGCAAAGCACAGCGCCTGTTCGCTGCCTGGCCAACAAGCAAAGCGCTCCATCTCTTCGCTGCCTCGCAAACGAAGGAAGCGCTGCGTGCCTTCGGCGCCTAGCAAAGCAGCGCGTGCCTTCGCTGCCTCGCCGCCTAAGAGAGCGCTGCGTGCCTTCTCGCCCTCGCCGCCTAGCAAAGCGCCGTGTGCCTTCGCCGCCTCCCCAATCGCTTCGTGCCTTCGCCGCCTAGCAAAGCGCCTAGCAAAGCGTCCTCAGCCTTCGCTGCCTAGCAAAGCTCCACGTCGGCTCGCCGCCTAGCAAAGCACTGTGTGCCCTCGCCACCTCGCACAGCGCTGCGTGCCTTCGGCGCCTGGCAAAGCGCTGAGTGCCTTGGGCGCCTGGCAAAGCACTGCGTGCCCTCGCCACCTCGCACAGCGCTGCGTCCTTGGGCGCCTGGCAAAGCGCTGCGTGCCTTCGCCGCCTCGCCGCCTAGCAAGGCGCCCTAGCCCGTCCACCACCATCAGATCGCTGCGTGCCTTCGCTGCCTCGGTGCTTAGCAAAGCGCCACGTGCCTTCGGCGCCTACAAAAGCGCCGTGTGCCTTCGGCGCTACTACGGCGTTTGCTAAGCGGCGAGGCGGCGAAGGGACGCAGCGGTGTGTGAGGCGGCGAAGGCAAGCAGCGCTTTGCTGGGCGGCGAGGCGGCGAAGGGCCGAAGCGATTGGGGAGGCGGTGAAGGGACAGGGCGCTTTGTTGGGCGGCGAGGGCGAAAGGCACGCAGCGCTTTCTTAGGCGGCGAGGCGGCGAAGGCACGCGCTGCTTTGCTAGGCGCCGAAGGAACACGGCGCTTTGCTAGGCGGCGACGGCACGCGCAGCTTTGCTAGGCGGCGAGGCGGTGAAGGGACACGGCGCTTTGCTAGGCGGCGAGGGCGAGAAGGCACGCAGCGCTTTCTCAGGCGGCGAGGCGGCGAAGGCACGCGCTGCTCTGCCAGGCGCCGAAGGCACGCCGCGCTGTGTGAGGCGGCGAAGGCACGCACGGCTTTGCCAGCCGCCGAAGGCACGCAGCGCTTTGCTAGGCTGCGATGCGGCGAGGCGCCCAACGCAGGCAGTTCCTTGCTAGGCGCCCAAGGAACACGGCGCTTTGCCTGACGGCGACGGCACGCGCAGCTTTGCTAGGCGCCCAAGGCAGACGACGCTTTGCTAGGCAGCGAGGCGGCGAACGCACAAAGCGATTTGCTCTGCCCTCATTCGCTGCCTCGCACAAGAGCTAACCACTGGGCATGTTGGCTGTCTCACAAACAAGCAGACTGCTGCGTCTCTTCGCTGCCTCGCCAACTAGCAAAGTGCTGCCTCGCTTCGCCTCCACGCCAAAAAGCCATCCGCGATGCCACTGCGCCACCTGGTGCACAAGCAAAGTGCTGCATCTCTTCGCTGCCTCGCACAAGGAGCAAGCACTGTGCATGTTGGCTGTCTCACAAACAAGGAGACTGCTGAATCTCTTCGCTGCCTTGCCAACAAGCAAACCACTCGATCTGCTCGCCGCCTCGGCAGCATGCAAAGCGCCGCGTCTCTTGGCCGCCTCGCAAACTAAACGCTGCATCTGTTCAGTGCCTCGCCAAAAAGCAGAGCGCTGCGTGTATTCGCTGAGTGGCAGAAAGCAAAGCACAGCGCCTGTTCGCTGCCTGGCCAACAAGCAAAGCGCTCCATCTCTTCGCTGCCTCGCAAACGAAGGAAGCGCTGCGTGCCTTCGGCGCCTAGCAAAGCAGCGCGTGCCTTCGCTGCCTCGCCGCCTAAGAGAGCGCTGCGTGCCTTCTCGCCCTCGCCGCCTAGCAAAGCGCCGTGTGCCTTCGCCGCCTCCCCAATCGCTTCGTGCCTTCGCCGCCTAGCAAAGCGCCTAGCAAAGCGTCCTCAGCCTTCGCTGCCTAGCAAAGCTCCACGTCGGCTCGCCGCCTAGCAAAGCACTGTGTGCCCTCACCGCCTCGCACAGCGCTGCGTGCCTTCGGCGCCTGGCAAAGCGCTGAGTGCCTTCGGCGCCTGGCAACGCACTGCGTGCCCTCGCCACCTCGCACAGCGCTGCGTGCCTTCGGCGCCTGGCAAAGCGCTGAGTGCCTTCGGCGCCTGGCAAAGCACTGCGTGCCCTCGCCACCTCGCACAGCGCTGCGTGCCTTCGGCGCCTGGCAAAGCGCTGAGTGCCTTCGGCGCCTGGCAAAGCACTGCGTGCCCTCGCCGCCTCGCACAGCGCTGCGTCCTTGGGCGCCTGGCAAAGCGCTGCGTGCCTTCGCCGCCTCGCCGCCTAGCAAGGCGCCCTAGCCCGTCCACCACCATCAGATCGCTGCGTGCCTTCGCTGCCTCGGTGCTTAGCAAAGCGCCACGTGCCTTCGGCGCCTACAAAAGCGCCGTGTGCCTTCGGCGCTACTACGGCGTTTGCTAAGCGGCGAGGCGGCGAAGGGACGCAGCGGTGTGTGAGGCGGCGAAGGCAAGCAGCGCTTTGCTGGGCGGCGAGGCGGCGAAGGGCCGAAGCGATTGGGGAGGCGGTGAAGGGACAGGGCGCTTTGTTGGGCGGCGAGGGCGAAAGGCACGCAGCGCTTTCTTAGGCGGCGAGGCGGCGAAGGCACGCGCTGCTTTGCTAGGCGCCGAAGGAACACGGCGCTTTGCTAGGCGGCGACGGCACGCGCAGCTTTGCTAGGCGGCGAGGCGGTGAAGGGACACGGCGCTTTGCTAGGCGGCGAGGGCGAGAAGGCACGCAGCGCTTTCTCAGGCGGCGAGGCGGCGAAGGCACGCGCTGCTCTGCCAGCCGCCGAAGGCACGCCGCGCTGTGTGAGGCGGCGAAGGCACGCACGGCTTTGCCAGCCGCCGAAGGCACGCAGCGCTTTGCTAGGCTGCGATGCGGCGAGGCGCCCAACGCAGGCAGTTCTTTGCTAGGCGCCCAAGGAACACGGCGCTTTGCCTGACGGCGACGGCACGCGCAGCTTTGCTAGGCGCCCAAGGCAGACGACGCTTTGCTAGGCAGCGAGGCGGCGAACGCACAAAGCGATTTGCTCTGCGGTCATTCGCTGCCTCGCACAAGAGCTAACCACTGGGCATGTTGGCTGTCTCACAAACAAGCAGACTGCTGCGTCTCTTCGCTGCCTTGCCAACAAGCAAACCGCTGCATCTCTTCGCTGCCTCACCAACAAGCAAACCACTCGATCTGCTCGCCGCCTCGGCAGCATGCAAAGCGCCGCGTCTCTTGGCCGCCTCGCAAACTAAACGCTGCATCTGTTCAGTGCCTCGCCAAAAAGCAGAGCGCTGCGTGTATTCGCTGAGTGGCAGAAAGCAAAGCACAGCGCCTGTTCGCTGCCTGGCCAACAAGCAAAGCGCTCCATCTCTTCGCTGCCTCGCAAACGAAGGAAGCGCTGCGTGCCTTCGGCGCCTAGCAAAGCAGCGCGTGCCTTCGCTGCCTCGCCGCCTAAGAGAGCGCTGCGTGCCTTCTCGCCCTCGCCGCCTAGCAAAGCGCCGTGTGCCTTCGCCGCCTCCCCAATCGCTTCGTGCCTTCGCCGCCTAGCAAAGCGCCTAGCAAAGCGTCCTCAGCCTTCGCTGCCTAGCAAAGCTCCACGTCGGCTCGCCGCCTAGCAAAGCACTGTGTGCCCTCACCACCTCGCACAGCGCTGCGTGCCTTCGGCGCCTGGCAAAGCGCTGAGTGCCTTGGGCGCCTGGCAAAGCACTGCGTGCCCTCGCCACCTCGCACAGCGCTGCGTGCCTTCGGCGCCTGGCAAAGCGCTGAGTGCCTTCGGCGCCTGGCAAAGCACTGCGTGCCCTCGCCGCCTCGCACAGCGCTGCGTCCTTGGGCGCCTGGCAAAGCGCTGCGTGCCTTCGCCGCCTCGCCGCCTAGCAAGGCACCCTAGCCCGTCCACCACGATCAGATCGCTGCGTGCCTTCGCTGCCTCGGTGCTTAGCAAAGCGCCACGTGCCTTCGGCGCCTACAAAAGCGCCGTGTGCCTTCGGCGCTACTACGGCGTTTGCTAAGCGGCGAGGCGGCGAAGGGACGCAGCGGTGTGTGAGGCGGCGAAGGCAAGCAGCGCTTTGCTGGGCGGCGAGGCGGCGAAGGGCCGAAGCGATTGGGGAGGCGGTGAAGGGACAGGGCGCTTTGTTGGGCGGCGAGGGCGAAAGGCACGCAGCGCTTTCTTAGGCGGCGAGGCGGCGAAGGCACGCGCTGCTTTGCTAGGCGCCCAAGGAACACGGCGCTTTGCTAGGCGGCGACGGCACGCGCAGCTTTGCTAGGCGGCGAGGCGGTGAAGGGACACGGCGCTTTGCTAGGCGGCGAGGGCGAGAAGGCACGCAGCGCTTTCTCAGGCGGCGAGGCGGCGAAGGCACGCGCTGCTCTGCCAGGCGGCGAAGGCACGCCGCGCTGTGTGAGGCGGCGAAGGCACGCACGGCTTTGCCAGCCGCCGAAGGCACGCAGCGCTTTGCTAGGCTGCGATGCGGCGAGGCGCCCAACGCAGGCAGTTCCTTGCTAGGCGCCCAAGGAACACGGCGCTTTGCCTGACGGCGACGGCACGCGCAGCTTTGCTAGGCGCCCAAGGCAGACGACGCTTTGCTAGGCAGCGAGGCGGCGAACGCACAAAGCGATTTGCTCTGCCGTCATTCGCTGCCTCGCACAAGAGCTAACCACTGGGCATGTTGGCTGTCTCACAAACAAGCAGACTGCTGCGTCTCTTCGCTGCCTCGCCAACTAGCAAAGTGCTGCCTCGCTTCGCCTCCACGCCAAAAAGCCATCCGCGATGCCACTGCGCCACCTGGTGCACAAGCAAAGTGCTGCATCTCTTCGCTGCCTCGCACAAGGAGCAAGCACTGTGCATGTTGGCTGTCTCACAAACAAGGAGACTGCTGAATCTCTTCGCTGCCTTGCCAACAAGCAAACCGCTGCATCTCTTCGCTGCCTCACCAACAAGCAAACCACTCGATCTGCTCGCCGCCTCGGCAGCATGCAAAGCGCCGCGTCTCTTGGCCGCCTCGCAAACTAAACGCTGCATCTGTTCAGTGCCTCGCCAAAAAGCAGAGCGCTGCGTGTATTCGCTGAGTGGCAGAAAGCAAAGCACAGCGCCTGTTCGCTGCCTGGCCAACAAGCAAAGCGCTCCATCTCTTCGCTGCCTCGCAAACGAAGGAAGCGCTGCGTGCCTTCGGCGCCTAGCAAAGCAGCGCGTGCCTTCGCTGCCTCGCCGCCTAAGAGAGCGCTGCGTGCCTTCTCGCCCTCGCCGCCTAGCAAAGCGCCGTGTGCCTTCGCCGCCTCCCCAATCGCTTCGTGCCTTCGCCGCCTAGCAAAGCGCCTAGCAAAGCGTCCTCAGCCTTCGCTGCCTAGCAAAGCTCCACGTCGGCTCGCCGCCTAGCAAAGCACTGTGTGCCCTCACCGCCTCGCACAGCGCTGCGTGCCTTCGGCGCCTGGCAAAGCGCTGAGTGCCTTCGGCGCCTGGCAACGCACTGCGTGCCCTCGCCACCTCGCACAGCGCTGCGTGCCTTCGGCGCCTGGCAAAGCGCTGAGTGCCTTCGGCGCCTGGCAAAGCACTGCGTGCCCTCGCCGCCTCGCACAGCGCTGCGTCCTTGGGCGCCTGGCAAAGCGCTGCGTGCCTTCGCCGCCTCGCCGCCTAGCAAGGCGCCCTAGCCCGTCCACCACGATCAGATCGCTGCGTGCCTTCGCTGCCTCGGTGCTTAGCAAAGCGCCACGTGCCTTCGGCGCCTACAAAAGCGCCGTGTGCCTTCGGCGCTACTACGGCGTTTGCTAAGCGGCGAGGCGGCGAAGGGACGCAGCGGTGTGTGAGGCGGCGAAGGCAAGCAGCGCTTTGCTGGGCGGCGAGGCGGCGAAGGGCCGAAGCGATTGGGGAGGCGGTGAAGGGACAGGGCGCTTTGTTGGGCGGCGAGGGCGAAAGGCACGCAGCGCTTTCTTAGGCGGCGAGGCGGCGAAGGCACGCGCTGCTTTGCTAGGCGCCGAAGGAACACGGCGCTTTGCTAGGCGGCGACGGCACGCGCAGCTTTGCTAGGCGGCGAGGCGGTGAAGGGACACGGCGCTTTGCTAGGCGGCGAGGGCGAGAAGGCACGCAGCGCTTTCTCAGGCGGCGAGGCGGCGAAGGCACGCGCTGCTCTGCCAGCCGCCGAAGGCACGCCGCGCTGTGTGAGGCGGCGAAGGCACGCACGGCTTTGCCAGCCGCCGAAGGCACGCAGCGCTTTGCTAGGCTGCGATGCGGCGAGGCGCCCAACGCAGGCAGTTCCTTGCTAGGCGCCCAAGGAACACGGCGCTTTGCCTGACGGCGACGGCACGCGCAGCTTTGCTAGGCGCCCAAGGCAGACGACGCTTTGCTAGGCAGCGAGGCGGCGAACGCACAAAGCGATTTGCTCTGCGGTCATTCGCTGCCTCGCACAAGAGCTAACCACTGGGCATGTTGGCTGTCTCACAAACAAGCAGACTGCTGCGTCTCTTCGCTGCCTCGCCAACTAGCAAAGTGCTGCCTCGCTTCGCCTCCACGCCAAAAAGCCATCCGCGATGCCACTGCGCCACCTGGTGCACAAGCAAAGTGCTGCATCTCTTCGCTGCCTCGCACAAGGAGCAAGCACTGTGCATGTTGGCTGTCTCACAAACAAGGAGACTGCTGAATCTCTTCGCTGCCTTGCCAACAAGCAAACCGCTGCATCTCTTCGCTGCCTCACCAACAAGCAAACCACTCGATCTGCTCGCCGCCTCGGCAGCATGCAAAGCGCCGCGTCTCTTGGCCGCCTCGCAAACTAAACGCTGCATCTGTTCAGTGCCTCGCCAAAAAGCAGAGCGCTGCGTGTATTCGCTGAGTGGCAGAAAGCAAAGCACAGCGCCTGTTCGCTGCCTGGCCAACAAGCAAAGCGCTCCATCTCTTCGCTGCCTCGCAAACGAAGGAAGCGCTGCGTGCCTTCGGCGCCTAGCAAAGCAGCGCGTGCCTTCGCTGCCTCGCCGCCTAAGAGAGCGCTGCGTGCCTTCTCGCCCTCGCCGCCTAGCAAAGCGCCGTGTGCCTTCGCCGCCTCCCCAATCGCTTCGTGCCTTCGCCGCCTAGCAAAGCGCCTAGCAAAGCGTCCTCAGCCTTCGCTGCCTAGCAAAGCTCCACGTCCGCTCGCCGCCTAGCAAAGCACTGTGTGCCCTCACCGCCTCGCACAGCGCTGCGTGCCTTCGGCGCCTGGCAAAGCGCTGAGTGCCTTCGGCGCCTGGCAACGCACTGCGTGCCCTCGCCACCTCGCACAGCGCTGCGTCCTTGGGCGCCTGGCAAAGCGCTGCGTGCCTTCGCCGCCTCGCCGCCTAGCAAGGCGCCCTAGCCCGTCCACCACGATCAGATCGCTGCGTGCCTTCGCTGCCTCGGTGCTTAGCAAAGCGCCACGTGCCTTCGGCGCCTACAAAAGCGCCGTGTGCCTTCGGCGCTACTACGGCGTTTGCTAAGCGGCGAGGCAGCGAAGGGACGCAGCGGTGTGTGAGGCGGCGAAGGCAAGCAGCGCTTTGCTGGGCGGCGAGGCGGCGAAGGGCCGAAGCGATTGGGGAGGCGGTGAAGGGACAGGGCGCTTTGTTGGGCGGCGAGGGCGAAAGGCACGCAGCGCTTTCTTAGGCGGCGAGGCGGCGAAGGCACGCGCTGCTTTGCTAGGCGCCGAAGGAACACGGCGCTTTGCTAGGCGGCGACGGCACGCGCAGCTTTGCTAGGCGGCGAGGCGGTGAAGGGACACGGCGCTTTGCTAGGCGGCGAGGGCGAGAAGGCACGCAGCGCTTTCTCAGGCGGCGAGGCGGCGAAGGCACGCGCTGCTCTGCCAGGCGGCGAAGGCACGCCGCGCTGTGTGAGGCGGCGAAGGCACGCACGGCTTTGCCAGCCGCCGAAGGCACGCAGCGCTTTGCTAGGCTGCGATGCGGCGAGGCGCCCAACGCAGGCAGTTCCTTGCTAGGCGCCCAAGGAACACGGCGCTTTGCCTGACGGCGACGGCACGCGCAGCTTTGCTAGGCGCCCAAGGCAGACGACGCTTTGCTAGGCAGCGAGGCGGCGAACGCACAAAGCGATTTGCTCTGCGGTCATTCGCTGCCTCGCACAAGAGCTAACCACTGGGCATGTTGGCTGTCTCACAAACAAGCAGACTGCTGCGTCTCTTCGCTGCCTCGCCAACTAGCAAAGTGCTGCCTCGCTTCGCCTCCACGCCAAAAAGCCATCCGCGATGCCACTGCGCCACCTGGTGCACAAGCAAAGTGCTGCATCTCTTCGCTGCCTCGCACAAGGAGCAAGCACTGTGCATGTTGGCTGTCTCACAAACAAGGAGACTGCTGAATCTCTTCGCTGCCTCGCCAACAAGCAAACCGCTGCATCTCTTCGCTGCCTCACCAACAAGCAAACCACTCGATCTGCTCGCCGCCTCGCCAGCATGCAAAGCGCCGCGTCTCTTGGCCGCCTCGCAAACTAAACGCTGCATCTGTTCAGTGCCTCGCCAAAAAGCAGAGCGCTGCGTGTATTCGCTGAGTGGCAGAAAGCAAAGCACAGCGCCTGTTCGCTGCCTGGCCAACAAGCAAAGCGCTCCATCTCTTCGCTGCCTCGCAAACGAAGGAAGCGCTGCGTGCCTTCGGCGCCTAGCAAAGCAGCGCGTGCCTTCGCTGCCTCGCCGCCTAAGAGAGCGCTGCGTGCCTTCTCGCCCTCGCCGCCTAGCAAAGCGCCGTGTGCCTTCGCCGCCTCCCCAATCGCTTCGTGCCTTCGCCGCCTAGCAAAGCGCCTAGCAAAGCGTCCTCAGCCTTCGCTGCCTAGCAAAGCTCCACGTCGGCTCGCCGCCTAGCAAAGCACTGTGTGCCCTCACCGCCTCGCACAGCGCTGCGTGCCTTCGGCGCCTGGCAAAGCGCTGAGTGCCTTCGGCGCCTGGCAACGCACTGCGTGCCCTCGCCACCTCGCACAGCGCTGCGTGCCTTCGGCGCCTGGCAAAGCGCTGAGTGCCTTCGGCGCCTGGCAAAGCACTGCGTGCCCTCGCCGCCTCGCACAGCGCTGCGTCCTTGGGCGCCTGGCAAAGCGCTGCGTGCCTTCGCCGCCTCGCCGCCTAGCAAGGCGCCCTAGCCCGTCCACCACGATCAGATCGCTGCGTGCCTTCGCTGCCTCGGTGCTTAGCAAAGCGCCACGTGCCTTCGGCGCCTACAAAAGCGCCGTGTGCCTTCGGCGCTACTACGGCGTTTGCTAAGCGGCGAGGCGGCGAAGGGACGCAGCGGTGTGTGAGGCGGCGAAGGCAAGCAGCGCTTTGCTGGGCGGCGAGGCGGCGAAGGGCCGAAGCGATTGGGGAGGCGGTGAAGGGACAGGGCGCTTTGTTGGGCGGCGAGGGCGAAAGGCACGCAGCGCTTTCTTAGGCGGCGAGGCGGCGAAGGCACGCGCTGCTTTGCTAGGCGCCGAAGGAACACGGCGCTTTGCTAGGCGGCGACGGCACGCGCAGCTTTGCGAGGCGGTGAAGGGACACGGCGCTTTGCTAGGCGGCGAGGGCGGGAAGGCACGCAGCGCTTTCTCAGGCGGCGAGGCGGCGAAGGCACGCGCTGCTTTGCTAGGCGCCGAAGGAACACGGCGCTTTGCTAGGCGGCGAGGCGGTGAAGGCACACGGCGCTTTGCTAGGCGGCGAGGGCGAGAAGGCACGCAGCGCTTTCTCAGGCGGCGAGGCGGCGAAGGCACGCGCTGCTCTGCCAGGCGCCGAAGGCACGCCGCGGTGTGTGAGGCGGCGAAGGCACGCACGGCTTTGCCAGCCGCCGAAGGCAAGCAGCGCTTTGCTAGGCTGCGATGCGGCGAGGCGCCCAACGCAGGCAGTTCCTTGCTAGGCGCCCAAGGAACACGGCGCTTTGCCTGACGGCGACGGCACGCGCAGCTTTGCTAGGCGCCCAAGGCAGACGACGCTTTGCTAGGCAGCGAGGCGGCGAACGCACAAAGCGATTTGCTCTGCCGTCATTCGCTGCCTCGCACAATAGCTAACCACTGGGCATGTTGGCTGTCTCACAAACAAGCAGACTGCTGCGTCTCTTCGCTGCCTCGCCAACTAGCAAAGTGCTGCCTCGCTTCGCCTCCACGCCAAAAAGCCATCCGCGATGCCACTGCGCCACCTGGTGCACAAGCAAAGTGCTGCATCTCTTCGCTGCCTCGCACAAGGAGCAAGCACTGTGCATGTTGGCTGTCTCACAAACAAGGAGACTGCTGAATCTCTTCGCTGCCTTGCCAACAAGCAAACCGCTGCATCTCTTCGCTGCCTCACCAACAAGCAAACCACTCGATCTGCTCGCCGCCTCGCCAGCATGCAAAGCGCCGCGTCTCTTGGCCGCCTCGCAAACTAAACGCTGCATCTGTTCAGTGCCTCGCCAAAAAGCAGAGCGCTGCGTGTATTCGCTGAGTGGCATAAAGCAAAGCACAGCGCCTGTTCGCTGCCTGGCCAACAAGCAAAGCGCTCCATCTCTTCGCTGCCTCGCAAACGAAGGAAGCGCTGCATGCCTTCTCGCCCTCGCCGCCTAGCAAAGCGCCGTGTGCCTTCGCCGCCTCCCCAATCGCTTCGTGCCTTCGCCGCCTAGCAAAGCGCCTAGCAAAGCGTCCTCAGCCTTCGCTGCCTAGCAAAGCTCCACGTCCGCTCGCCGCCTAGCAAAGCACTGTGTGCCCTCGCCACCTCGCACAGCGCTGCGTGCCTTGGGCGCCTGGCAAAGCGCTGCGTGCCTTCGGCGCCTGGCAAAGCACTGCGTGCCCTCGCCGCCTCGCACAGCGCTGCGTCCTTGGGCGCCTGGCAAAGCGCTGCGTGCCTTCGCCGCCTCGCCGCCTAGCAAGGCGCCCTAGCCCGTCCACCACGATCAGATCGCTGCGTGCCTTCGCTGCCTCGGTGCTTAGCAAAGCGCCACGTGCCTTCGGCGCCTACAAAAGCGCCGTGTGCCTTCGGCGCTACTACGGCGTTTGCTAAGCGGCGAGGCGGCGAAGGGACGCAGCGGTGTGTGAGGCGGCGAAGGCAAGCAGCGCTTTGCTGGGCGGCGAGGCGGCGAAGGGCCGAAGCGATTGGGGAGGCGGTGAAGGGACAGGGCGCTTTGTTGGGCGGCGAGGGCGAAAGGCACGCAGCGCTTTCTTAGGCGGCGAGGCGGCGAAGGCACGCGCTGCTTTGCTAGGCGCCCAAGGAACACGGCGCTTTGCTAGGCGGCGACGGCACGCGCAGCTTTGCTAGGCGGCGAGGCGGTGAAGGCACACGGCGCTTTGCTAGGCGGCGAGGGCGAGAAGGCACGCAGCGCTTTCTCAGGCGGCGAGGCGGCGAAGGCACGCGCTGCTCTGCCAGGCGCCGAAGGCACGCCGCGCTGTGTGAGGCGGCGAAGGCACGCACGGCTTTGCCAGCCGCCGAAGGCAAGCAGCGCTTTGCTAGGCTGCGATGCGGCGAGGCGCCGAACGCAGGCAGTTCCTTGCTAGGCGCCCAAGGAACACGGCGCTTTGCCTGACGGCGACGGCACGCGCAGCTTTGCTAGGCGCCCAAGGCAGACGACGCTTTGCTAGGCAGCGAGGCGGCGAACGCACAAAGCCATTTGCTCTGCCGTCATTCGCTGCCTCGCACAAGAGCTAACCACTGGGCATGTTGGCTGTCTCACAAACAAGCAGACTGCTGCGTCTCTTCGCTGCCTCGCCAACTAGCAAAGTGCTGCCTCGCTTCGCCTCCACGCCAAAAAGCCATCCGCGATGCCACTGCGCCACCTGGTGCACAAGCAAAGTGCTGCATCTCTTCGCTGCCTCGCACAAGGAGCAAGCACTGTGCATGTTGGCTGTCTCACAAACAAGGAGACTGCTGAATCTCTTCGCTGCCTTGCCAACAAGCAAACCACTCGATCTGCTCGCCGCCTCGCCAGCATGCAAAGCGCCGCGTCTCTTGGCCGCCTCGCAAACTAAACGCTGCATCTGTTCAGTGCCTCGCCAAAAAGCAGAGCGCTGCGTGTATTCGCTGAGTGGCAGAAAGCAAAGCACAGCGCCTGTTCGCTGCCTGGCCAACAAGCAAAGCGCTCCATCTCTTCGCTGCCTCGCAAACGAAGGAAGCGCTGCGTGCCTTCGGCGCCTAGCAAAGCAGCGCGTGTCTTCGCTGCCTCGCCGCCTAAGAGAGCGCTGCGTGCCTTCTCGCCCTCGCCGCCTAGCAAAGCGCCGTGTGCCTTCGCCGCCTCCCCAATCGCTTCGTGCCTTCGCCGCCTAGCAAAGCGCCTAGCAAAGCGTCCTCAGCCTTCGCTGCCTAGCAAAGCTCCACGTCGGCTCGCCGCCTAGCAAAGCACTGTGTGCCCTCACCGCCTCGCACAGCGCTGCGTGCCTTCGGCGCCTGGCAAAGCGCTGAGTGCCTTCGGCGCCTGGCAACGCACTGCGTGCCCTCGCCACCTAGCACAGCGCTGCGTGCCTTGGGCGCCTGGCAAAGCGCTGAGTGCCTTCGGCGCCTGGCAAAGCACTGCGTGCCCTCGCCGCCTCGCACAGCGCTGCGTCCTTGGGCGCCTGGCAAAGCGCTGCGTGCCTTCGCCGCCTCGCCGCCTAGCAAGGCGCCCTAGCCCGTCCACCACGATCAGATCGCTGCGTGCCTTCGCTGCCTCGGTGCTTAGCAAAGCGCCACGTGCCTTCGGCGCCTACAAAAGCGCCGTGTGCCTTCGGCGCTACTACGGCGTTTGCTAAGCGGCGAGGCGGCGAAGGGACGCAGCGGTGTGTGAGGCGGCGAAGGCAAGCAGCGCTTTGCTGGGCGGCGAGGCGGCGAAGGGCCGAAGCGATTGGGGAGGCGGTGAAGGGACAGGGCGCTTTGTTGGGCGGCGAGGGCGAAAGGCACGCAGCGCTTTCTTAGGCGGCGAGGCGGCGAAGGCACGCGCTGCTTTGCTAGGCGCCGAAGGAACACGGCGCTTTGCTAGGCGGCGACGGCACGCGCAGCTTTGCTAGGCGGCGAGGCGGTGAAGGGACACGGCGCTTTGCTAGGCGGCGAGGGCGAGAAGGCACGCAGCGCTTTCTCAGGCGGCGAGGCGGCGAAGGCACGCGCTGCTCTGCCAGGCGCCGAAGGCACGCCGCGCTGTGTGAGGCGGCGAAGGCACGCACGGCTTTGCCAGCCGCCGAAGGCACGCAGCGCTTTGCTAGGCTGCGATGCGGCGAGGCGCCCAACGCAGGCAGTTCCTTGCTAGGCGCCCAAGGAACACGGCGCTTTGCCTGACGGCGACGGCACGCGCAGCTTTGCTAGGCGCCCAAGGCAGACGACGCTTTGCTAGGCAGCGAGGCGGCGAACGCACAAAGCGATTTGCTCTGCGGTCATTCGCTGCCTCGCACAAGAGCTAACCACTGGGCATGTTGGCTGTCTCACAAACAAGCAGACTGCTGCGTCTCTTCGCTGCCTCGCCAACTAGCAAAGTGCTGCCTCGCTTCGCCTCCACGCCAAAAAGCCATCCGCGATGCCACTGCGCCACCTGGTGCACAAGCAAAGTGCTGCATCTCTTCGCTGCCTCGCACAAGGAGCAAGCACTGTGCATGTTGGCTGTCTCACAAACAAGGAGACTGCTGAATCTCTTCGCTGCCTTGCCAACAAGCAAACCGCTGCATCTCTTCGCTGCCTCACCAACAAGCAAACCACTCGATCTGCTCGCCGCCTCGGCAGCATGCAAAGCGCCGCGTCTCTTGGCCGCCTCGCAAACTAAACGCTGCATCTGTTCAGTGCCTCGCCAAAAAGCAGAGCGCTGCGTGTATTCGCTGAGTGGCAGAAAGCAAAGCACAGCGCCTGTTCGCTGCCTGGCCAACAAGCAAAGCGCTCCATCTCTTCGCTGCCTCGCAAACGAAGGAAGCGCTGCGTGCCTTCGGCGCCTAGCAAAGCAGCGCGTGCCTTCGCTGCCTCGCCGCCTAAGAGAGCGCTGCGTGCCTTCTCGCCCTCGCCGCCTAGCAAAGCGCCGTGTGCCTTCGCCGCCTCCCCAATCGCTTCGTGCCTTCGTCGCCTAGCAAAGCGCCTAGCAAAGCGTCCTCAGCCTTCGCTGCCTAGCAAAGCTCCACGTCGGCTCGCCGCCTAGCAAAGCACTGTGTGCCCTCACCGCCTCGCACAGCGCTGCGTGCCTTCGGCGCCTGGCAAAGCGCTGAGTGCCTTGGGCGCCTGGCAAAGCACTGCGTGCCCTCGCCACCTCGCACAGCGCTGCGTGCCTTCGGCGCCTGGCAAAGCGCTGAGTGCCTTCGGCGCCTGGCAAAGCACTGCGTGCCCTCGCCGCCTCGCACAGCGCTGCGTCCTTGGGCGCCTGGCAAAGCGCTGCGTGCCTTCGCCGCCTCGCCGCCTAGCAAGGCACCCTAGCCCGTCCACCACGATCAGATCGCTGCGTGCCTTCGCTGCCTCGGTGCTTAGCAAAGCGCCACGTGCCTTCGGCGCCTACAAAAGCGCCGTGTGCCTTCGGCGCTACTACGGCGTTTGCTAAGCGGCGAGGCGGCGAAGGGACGCAGCGGTGTGTGAGGCGGCGAAGGCAAGCAGCGCTTTGCTGGGCGGCGAGGCGGCGAAGGGCCGAAGCGATTGGGGAGGCGGTGAAGGGACAGGGCGCTTTGTTGGGCGGCGAGGGCGAAAGGCACGCAGCGCTTTCTTAGGCGGCGAGGCGGCGAAGGCACGCGCTGCTTTGCTAGGCGCCGAAGGAACACGGCGCTTTGCTAGGCGGCGACGGCACGCGCAGCTTTGCTAGGCGGCGAGGCGGTGAAGGGACACGGCGCTTTGCTAGGCGGCGAGGGCGAGAAGGCACGCAGCGCTTTCTCAGGCGGCGAGGCGGCGAAGGCACGCGCTGCTCTGCCAGCCGCCGAAGGCACGCCGCGCTGTGTGAGGCGGCGAAGGCACGCACGGCTTTGCCAGCCGCCGAAGGCACGCAGCGCTTTGCTAGGCTGCGATGCGGCGAGGCGCCCAACGCAGGCAGTTCCTTGCTAGGCGCCCAAGGAACACGGCGCTTTGCCTGACGGCGACGGCACGCGCAGCTTTGCTAGGCGCCCAAGGCAGACGACGCTTTGCTAGGCAGCGAGGCGGCGAACGCACAAAGCGATTTGCTCTGCCGTCATTCGCTGCCTCGCACAAGAGCTAACCACTGGGCATGTTGGCTGTCTCACAAACAAGCAGACTGCTGCGTCTCTTCGCTGCCTCGCCAACTAGCAAAGTGCTGCCTCGCTTCGCCTCCACGCCAAAAAGCCATCCGCGATGCCACTGCGCCACCTGGTGCACAAGCAAAGTGCTGCATCTCTTCGCTGCCTCGCACAAGGAGCAAGCACTGTGCATGTTGGCTGTCTCACAAACAAGGAGACTGCTGAATCTCTTCGCTGCCTTGCCAACAAGCAAACCGCTGCATCTCTTCGCTGCCTCACCAACAAGCAAACCACTCGATCTGCTCGCCGCCTCGGCAGCATGCAAAGCGCCGCGTCTCTTGGCCGCCTCGCAAACTAAACGCTGCATCTGTTCAGTGCCTCGCCAAAAAGCAGAGCGCTGCGTGTATTCGCTGAGTGGCAGAAAGCAAAGCACAGCGCCTGTTCGCTGCCTGGCCAACAAGCAAAGCGCTCCATCTCTTCGCTGCCTCGCAAACGAAGGAAGCGCTGCGTGCCTTCGGCGCCTAGCAAAGCAGCGCGTGCCTTCGCTGCCTCGCCGCCTAAGAGAGCGCTGCGTGCCTTCTCGCCCTCGCCGCCTAGCAAAGCGCCGTGTGCCTTCGCCGCCTCCCCAATCGCTTCGTGCCTTCGCCGCCTAGCAAAGCGCCTAGCAAAGCGTCCTCAGCCTTCGCTGCCTAGCAAAGCTCCACGTCGGCTCGCCGCCTAGCAAAGCACTGTGTGCCCTCACCGCCTCGCACAGCGCTGCGTGCCTTCGGCGCCTGGCAAAGCGCTGAGTGCCTTCGGCGCCTGGCAACGCACTGCGTGCCCTCGCCACCTCGCACAGCGCTGCGTGCCTTCGGCGCCTGGCAAAGCGCTGAGTGCCTTCGGCGCCTGGCAAAGCACTGCGTGCCCTCGCCGCCTCGCACAGCGCTGCGTCCTTGGGCGCCTGGCAAAGCGCTGCGTGCCTTCGCCGCCTCGCCGCCTAGCAAGGCGCCCTAGCCCGTCCACCACGATCAGATCGCTGCGTGCCTTCGCTGCCTCGGTGCTTAGCAAAGCGCCACGTGCCTTCGGCGCCTACAAAAGCGCCGTGTGCCTTCGGCGCTACTACGGCGTTTGCTAAGCGGCGAGGCGGCGAAGGGACGCAGCGGTGTGTGAGGCGGCGAAGGCAAGCAGCGCTTTGCTGGGCGGCGAGGCGGCGAAGGGCCGAAGCGATTGGGGAGGCGGTGAAGGGACAGGGCGCTTTGTTGGGCGGCGAGGGCGAAAGGCACGCAGCGCTTTCTTAGGCGGCGAGGCGGCGAAGGCACGCGCTGCTTTGCTAGGCGCCGAAGGAACACGGCGCTTTGCTAGGCGGCGACGGCACGCGCAGCTTTGCTAGGCGGCGAGGCGGTGAAGGGACACGGCGCTTTGCTAGGCGGCGAGGGCGAGAAGGCACGCAGCGCTTTCTCAGGCGGCGAGGCGGCGAAGGCACGCGCTGCTCTGCCAGCCGCCGAAGGCACGCCGCGCTGTGTGAGGCGGCGAAGGCACGCACGGCTTTGCCAGCCGCCGAAGGCACGCAGCGCTTTGCTAGGCTGCGATGCGGCGAGGCGCCCAACGCAGGCAGTTCCTTGCTAGGCGCCCAAGGAACACGGCGCTTTGCCTGACGGCGACGGCACGCGCAGCTTTGCTAGGCGCCCAAGGCAGACGACGCTTTGCTAGGCAGCGAGGCGGCGAACGCACAAAGCGATTTGCTCTGCCCTCATTCGCTGCCTCGCACAAGAGCTAACCACTGGGCATGTTGGCTGTCTCACAAACAAGCAGACTGCTGCGTCTCTTCGCTGCCTCGCCAACTAGCAAAGTGCTGCCTCGCTTCGCCTCCACGCCAAAAAGCCATCCGCGATGCCACTGCGCCACCTGGTGCACAAGCAAAGTGCTGCATCTCTTCGCTGCCTCGCACAAGGAGCAAGCACTGTGCATGTTGGCTGTCTCACAAACAAGGAGACTGCTGAATCTCTTCGCTGCCTCGCCAACAAGCAAACCGCTGCATCTCTTCGCTGCCTCACCAACAAGCAAACCACTCGATCTGCTCGCCGCCTCGGCAGCATGCAAAGCGCCGCGTCTCTTGGCCGCCTCGCAAACTAAACGCTGCATCTGTTCAGTGCCTCGCCAAAAAGCAGAGCGCTGCGTGTATTCGCTGAGTGGCAGAAAGCAAAGCACAGCGCCTGTTCGCTGCCTGGCCAACAAGCAAAGCGCTCCATCTCTTCGCTGCCTCGCAAACGAAGGAAGCGCTGCGTGCCTTCGGCGCCTAGCAAAGCAGCGCGTGCCTTCGCTGCCTCGCCGCCTAAGAGAGCGCTGCGTGCCTTCTCGCCCTCGCTGCCTAGCAAAGCGCCGTGTGCCTTCGCCGCCTCCCCAATCGCTTCGTGCCTTCGTCGCCTAGCAAAGCGCCTAGCAAAGCGTCCTCAGCCTTCGCTGCCTAGCAAAGCTCCACGTCGGCTCGCCGCCTAGCAAAGCACTGTGTGCCCTCACCGCCTCGCACAGCGCTGCGTGCCTTCGGCGCCTGGCAAAGCGCTGAGTGCCTTCGGCGCCTGGCAACGCACTGCGTGCCCTCGCCACCTCGCACAGCGCTGCGTGCCTTCGGCGCCTGGCAAAGCGCTGAGTGCCTTCGGCGCCTGGCAAAGCACTGCGTGCCCTCGCCGCCTCGCACAGCGCTGCGTCCTTGGGCGCCTGGCAAAGCGCTGCGTGCCTTCGCCGCCTCGCCGCCTAGCAAGGCGCCCTAGCCCGTCCACCACCATCAGATCGCTGCGTGCCTTCGCTGCCTCGGTGCTTAGCAAAGCGCCACGTGCCTTCGGCGCCTACAAAAGCGCCGTGTGCCTTCGGCGCTACTACGGCGTTTGCTAAGCGGCGAGGCGGCGAAGGGACGCAGCGGTGTGTGAGGCGGCGAAGGCAAGCAGCGCTTTGCTGGGCGGCGAGGCGGCGAAGGGCCGAAGCGATTGGGGAGGCGGTGAAGGGACAGGGCGCTTTGTTGGGCGGCGAGGGCGAAAGGCACGCAGCGCTTTCTTAGGCGGCGAGGCGGCGAAGGCACGCGCTGCTTTGCTAGGCGCCGAAGGAACACGGCGCTTTGCTAGGCGGCGACGGCACGCGCAGCTTTGCTAGGCGGCGAGGCGGTGAAGGGACACGGCGCTTTGCTAGGCGGCGAGGGCGAGAAGGCACGCAGCGCTTTCTCAGGCGGCGAGGCGGCGAAGGCACGCGCTGCTCTGCCAGGCGGCGAAGGCACGCCGCGCTGTGTGAGGCGGCGAAGGCACGCACGGCTTTGCCAGCCGCCGAAGGCACGCAGCGCTTTGCTAGGCTGCGATGCGGCGAGGCGCCCAACGCAGGCAGTTCCTTGCTAGGCGCCCAAGGAACACGGCGCTTTGCCTGACGGCGACGGCACGCGCAGCTTTGCTAGGCGCCCAAGGCAGACGACGCTTTGCTAGGCAGCGAGGCGGCGAACGCACAAAGCGATTTGCTCTGCCCTCATTCGCTGCCTCGCACAAGAGCTAACCACTGGGCATGTTGGCTGTCTCACAAACAAGCAGACTGCTGCGTCTCTTCGCTGCCTCGCCAACTAGCAAAGTGCTGCCTCGCTTCGCCTCCACGCCAAAAAGCCATCCGCGATGCCACTGCGCCACCTGGTGCACAAGCAAAGTGCTGCATCTCTTCGCTGCCTCGCACAAGGAGCAAGCACTGTGCATGTTGGCTGTCTCACAAACAAGGAGACTGCTGAATCTCTTCGCTGCCTCGCCAACAAGCAAACCGCTGCATCTCTTCGCTGCCTCACCAACAAGCAAACCACTCGATCTGCTCGCCGCCTCGGCAGCATGCAAAGCGCCGCGTCTCTTGGCCGCCTCGCAAACTAAACGCTGCATCTGTTCAGTGCCTCGCCAAAAAGCAGAGCGCTGCGTGTATTCGCTGAGTGGCAGAAAGCAAAGCACAGCGCCTGTTCGCTGCCTGGCCAACAAGCAAAGCGCTCCATCTCTTCGCTGCCTCGCAAACGAAGGAAGCGCTGCGTGCCTTCGGCGCCTAGCAAAGCAGCGCGTGCCTTCGCTGCCTCGCCGCCTAAGAGAGCGCTGCGTGCCTTCTCGCCCTCGCTGCCTAGCAAAGCGCCGTGTGCCTTCGCCGCCTCCCCAATCGCTTCGTGCCTTCGCTGCCTAGCAAAGCGCCTAGCAAAGCGTCCTCAGCCTTCGCTGCCTAGCAAAGCTCCACGTCGGCTCGCCGCCTAGCAAAGCACTGTGTGCCCTCACCGCCTCGCACAGCGCTGCGTGCCTTCGGCGCCTGGCAAAGCGCTGAGTGCCTTCGGCGCCTGGCAACGCACTGCGTGCCCTCGCCACCTCGCACAGCGCTGCGTGCCTTCGGCGCCTGGCAAAGCGCTGAGTGCCTTCGGCGCCTGGCAAAGCACTGCGTGCCCTCGCCGCCTCGCACAGCGCTGCGTCCTTGGGCGCCTGGCAAAGCGCTGCGTGCCTTCGCCGCCTCGCCGCCTAGCAAGGCGCCCTAGCCCGTCCACCACGATCAGATCGCTGCGTGCCTTCGCTGCCTCGGTGCTTAGCAAAGCGCCACGTGCCTTCGGCGCCTACAAAAGCGCCGTGTGCCTTCGGCGCTACTACGGCGTTTGCTAAGCGGCGAGGCGGCGAAGGGACGCAGCGGTGTGTGAGGCGGCGAAGGCAAGCAGCGCTTTGCTGGGCGGCGAGGCGGCGAAGGGCCGAAGCGATTGGGGAGGCGGTGAAGGGACAGGGCGCTTTGTTGGGCGGCGAGGGCGAAAGGCACGCAGCGCTTTCTTAGGCGGCGAGGCGGCGAAGGCACGCGCTGCTTTGCTAGGCGCCGAAGGAACACGGCGCTTTGCTAGGCGGCGACGGCACGCGCAGCTTTGCTAGGCGGCGAGGCGGTGAAGGGACACGGCGCTTTGCTAGGCGGCGAGGGCGAGAAGGCACGCAGCGCTTTCTCAGGCGGCGAGGCGGCGAAGGCACGCGCTGCTCTGCCAGGCGGCGAAGGCACGCCGCGCTGTGTGAGGCGGCGAAGGCACGCACGGCTTTGCCAGCCGCCGAAGGCACGCAGCGCTTTGCTAGGCTGCGATGCGGCGAGGCGCCCAACGCAGGCAGTTCCTTGCTAGGCGCCCAAGGAACACGGCGCTTTGCCTGACGGCGACGGCACGCGCAGCTTTGCTAGGCGCCCAAGGCAGACGACGCTTTGCTAGGCAGCGAGGCGGCGAACGCACAAAGCGATTTGCTCTGCGGTCATTCGCTGCCTCGCACAAGAGCTAACCACTGGGCATGTTGGCTGTCTCACAAACAAGCAGACTGCTGCGTCTCTTCGCTGCCTCGCCAACTAGCAAAGTGCTGCCTCGCTTCGCCTCCACGCCAAAAAGCCATCCGCGATGCCACTGCGCCACCTGGTGCACAAGCAAAGTGCTGCATCTCTTCGCTGCCTCGCACAAGGAGCAAGCACTGTGCATGTTGGCTGTCTCACAAACAAGGAGACTGCTGAATCTCTTCGCTGCCTTGCCAACAAGCAAACCGCTGCATCTCTTCGCTGCCTCACCAACAAGCAAACCACTCGATCTGCTCGCCGCCTCGGCAGCATGCAAAGCGCCGCGTCTCTTGGCCGCCTCGCAAACTAAACGCTGCATCTGTTCAGTGCCTCGCCAAAAAGCAGAGCGCTGCGTGTATTCGCTGAGTGGCAGAAAGCAAAGCACAGCGCCTGTTCGCTGCCTGGCCAACAAGCAAAGCGCTCCATCTCTTCGCTGCCTCGCAAACGAAGGAAGCGCTGCGTGCCTTCGGCGCCTAGCAAAGCAGCGCGTGCCTTCGCTGCCTCGCCGCCTAAGAGAGCGCTGCGTGCCTTCTCGCCCTCGCCGCCTAGCAAAGCGCCGTGTGCCTTCGCCGCCTCCCCAATCGCTTCGTGCCTTCGCCGCCTAGCAAAGCGCCTAGCAAAGCGTCCTCAGCCTTCGCTGCCTAGCAAAGCTCCACGTCGGCTCGCCGCCTAGCAAAGCACTGTGTGCCCTCACCGCCTCGCACAGCGCTGCGTGCCTTCGGCGCCCGGCAAAGCGCTGAGTGCCTTCGGCGCCTGGCAAAGCACTGCGTGCCCTCGCCGCCTCGCACAGCGCTGCGTCCTTGGGCGCCTGGCAAAGCGCTGCGTGCCTTCGCCGCCTCGCCGCCTAGCAAGGCGCCCTAGCCCGTCCACCACCATCAGATCGCTGCGTGCCTTCGCTGCCTCGGTGCTTAGCAAAGCGCCACGTGCCTTCGGCGCCTACAAAAGCGCCGTGTGCCTTCGGCGCTACTACGGCGTTTGCTAAGCGGCGAGGCGGCGAAGGGACGCAGCGGTGTGTGAGGCGGCGAAGGCAAGCAGCGCTTTGCTGGGCGGCGAGGCGGCGAAGGGCCGAAGCGATTGGGGAGGCGGTGAAGGGACAGGGCGCTTTGTTGGGCGGCGAGGGCGAAAGGCACGCAGCGCTTTCTTAGGCGGCGAGGCGGCGAAGGCACGCGCTGCTTTGCTAGGCGCCGAAGGAACACGGCGCTTTGCTAGGCGGCGACGGCACGCGCAGCTTTGCTAGGCGGCGAGGCGGTGAAGGGACACGGCGCTTTGCTAGGCGGCGAGGGCGAGAAGGCACGCAGCGCTTTCTCAGGCGGCGAGGCGGCGAAGGCACGCGCTGCTCTGCCAGCCGCCGAAGGCACGCCGCGCTGTGTGAGGCGGCGAAGGCACGCACGGCTTTGCCAGCCGCCGAAGGCACGCAGCGCTTTGCTAGGCTGCGATGCGGCGAGGCGCCCAACGCAGGCAGTTCCTTGCTAGGCGCCCAAGGAACACGGCGCTTTGCCTGACGGCGACGGCACGCGCAGCTTTGCTAGGCGCCCAAGGCAGACGACGCTTTGCTAGGCAGCGAGGCGGCGAACGCACAAAGCGATTTGCTCTGCGGTCATTCGCTGCCTCGCACAAGAGCTAACCACTGGGCATGTTGGCTGTCTCACAAACAAGCAGACTGCTGCGTCTCTTCGCTGCCTCGCCAACTAGCAAAGTGCTGCCTCGCTTCGCCTCCACGCCAAAAAGCCATCCGCGATGCCACTGCGCCACCTGGTGCACAAGCAAAGTGCTGCATCTCTTCGCTGCCTCGCACAAGGAGCAAGCACTGTGCATGTTGGCTGTCTCACAAACAAGGAGACTGCTGAATCTCTTCGCTGCCTTGCCAACAAGCAAACCGCTGCATCTCTTCGCTGCCTCACCAACAAGCAAACCACTCGATCTGCTCGCCGCCTCGGCAGCATGCAAAGCGCCGCGTCTCTTGGCCGCCTCGCAAACTAAACGCTGCATCTGTTCAGTGCCTCGCCAAAAAGCAGAGCGCTGCGTGTATTCGCTGAGTGGCAGAAAGCAAAGCACAGCGCCTGTTCGCTGCCTGGCCAACAAGCAAAGCGCTCCATCTCTTCGCTGCCTCGCAAACGAAGGAAGCGCTGCGTGCCTTCGGCGCCTAGCAAAGCAGCGCGTGCCTTCGCTGCCTCGCCGCCTAAGAGAGCGCTGCGTGCCTTCTCGCCCTCGCCGCCTAGCAAAGCGCCGTGTGCCTTCGCCGCCTCCCCAATCGCTTCGTGCCTTCGTCGCCTAGCAAAGCGCCTAGCAAAGCGTCCTCAGCCTTCGCTGCCTAGCAAAGCTCCACGTCGGCTCGCCGCCTAGCAAAGCACTGTGTGCCCTCGCCACCTCGCACAGCGCTGCGTGCCTTCGGCGCCTGGCAAAGCGCTGAGTGCCTTGGGCGCCTGGCAAAGCACTGCGTGCCCTCGCCACCTCGCACAGCGCTGCGTGCCTTCGGCGCCTGGCAAAGCGCTGAGTGCCTTCGGCGCCTGGCAAAGCACTGCGTGCCCTCGCCGCCTCGCACAGCGCTGCGTCCTTGGGCGCCTGGCAAAGCGCTGCGTGCCTTCGCCGCCTCGCCGCCTAGCAAGGCGCCCTAGCCCGTCCACCACCATCAGATCGCTGCGTGCCTTCGCTGCCTCGGTGCTTAGCAAAGCGCCACGTGCCTTCGGCGCCTACAAAAGCGCCGTGTGCCTTCGGCGCTACTACGGCGTTTGCTAAGCGGCGAGGCGGCGAAGGGACGCAGCGGTGTGTGAGGCGGCGAAGGCAAGCAGCGCTTTGCTGGGCGGCGAGGCGGCGAAGGGCCGAAGCGATTGGGGAGGCGGTGAAGGGACAGGGCGCTTTGTTGGGCGGCGAGGGCGAAAGGCACGCAGCGCTTTCTTAGGCGGCGAGGCGGCGAAGGCACGCGCTGCTTTGCTAGGCGCCGAAGGAACACGGCGCTTTGCTAGGCGGCGACGGCACGCGCAGCTTTGCGAGGCGGTGAAGGGACACGGCGCTTTGCTAGGCGGCGAGGGCGGGAAGGCACGCAGCGCTTTCTCAGGCGGCGAGGCGGCGAAGGCACGCGCTGCTTTGCTAGGCGCCGAAGGAACACGGCGCTTTGCTAGGCGGCGAGGCGGTGAAGGCACACGGCGCTTTGCTAGGCGGCGAGGGCGAGAAGGCACGCAGCGCTTTCTCAGGCGGCGAGGCGGCGAAGGCACGCGCTGCTCTGCCAGGCGCCGAAGGCACGCCGCGGTGTGTGAGGCGGCGAAGGCACGCACGGCTTTGCCAGCCGCCGAAGGCAAGCAGCGCTTTGCTAGGCTGCGATGCGGCGAGGCGCCCAACGCAGGCAGTTCCTTGCTAGGCGCCCAAGGAACACGGCGCTTTGCCTGACGGCGACGGCACGCGCAGCTTTGCTAGGCGCCCAAGGCAGACGACGCTTTGCTAGGCAGCGAGGCGGCGAACGCACAAAGCGATTTGCTCTGCCGTCATTCGCTGCCTCGCACAATAGCTAACCACTGGGCATGTTGGCTGTCTCACAAACAAGCAGACTGCTGCGTCTCTTCGCTGCCTCGCCAACTAGCAAAGTGCTGCCTCGCTTCGCCTCCACGCCAAAAAGCCATCCGCGATGCCACTGCGCCACCTGGTGCACAAGCAAAGTGCTGCATCTCTTCGCTGCCTCGCACAAGGAGCAAGCACTGTGCATGTTGGCTGTCTCACAAACAAGGAGACTGCTGAATCTCTTCGCTGCCTTGCCAACAAGCAAACCGCTGCATCTCTTCGCTGCCTCACCAACAAGCAAACCACTCGATCTGCTCGCCGCCTCGCCAGCATGCAAAGCGCCGCGTCTCTTGGCCGCCTCGCAAACTAAACGCTGCATCTGTTCAGTGCCTCGCCAAAAAGCAGAGCGCTGCGTGTATTCGCTGAGTGGCATAAAGCAAAGCACAGCGCCTGTTCGCTGCCTGGCCAACAAGCAAAGCGCTCCATCTCTTCGCTGCCTCGCAAACGAAGGAAGCGCTGCATGCCTTCTCGCCCTCGCCGCCTAGCAAAGCGCCGTGTGCCTTCGCCGCCTCCCCAATCGCTTCGTGCCTTCGCCGCCTAGCAAAGCGCCTAGCAAAGCGTCCTCAGCCTTCGCTGCCTAGCAAAGCTCCACGTCCGCTCGCCGCCTAGCAAAGCACTGTGTGCCCTCGCCACCTCGCACAGCGCTGCGTGCCTTGGGCGCCTGGCAAAGCGCTGCGTGCCTTCGGCGCCTGGCAAAGCACTGCGTGCCCTCGCCGCCTCGCACAGCGCTGCGTCCTTGGGCGCCTGGCAAAGCGCTGCGTGCCTTCGCCGCCTCGCCGCCTAGCAAGGCGCCCTAGCCCGTCCACCACGATCAGATCGCTGCGTGCCTTCGCTGCCTCGGTGCTTAGCAAAGCGCCACGTGCCTTCGGCGCCTACAAAAGCGCCGTGTGCCTTCGGCGCTACTACGGCGTTTGCTAAGCGGCGAGGCGGCGAAGGGACGCAGCGGTGTGTGAGGCGGCGAAGGCAAGCAGCGCTTTGCTGGGCGGCGAGGCGGCGAAGGGCCGAAGCGATTGGGGAGGCGGTGAAGGGACAGGGCGCTTTGTTGGGCGGCGAGGGCGAAAGGCACGCAGCGCTTTCTTAGGCGGCGAGGCGGCGAAGGCACGCGCTGCTTTGCTAGGCGCCCAAGGAACACGGCGCTTTGCTAGGCGGCGACGGCACGCGCAGCTTTGCTAGGCGGCGAGGCGGTGAAGGCACACGGCGCTTTGCTAGGCGGCGAGGGCGAGAAGGCACGCAGCGCTTTCTCAGGCGGCGAGGCGGCGAAGGCACGCGCTGCTCTGCCAGGCGCCGAAGGCACGCCGCGCTGTGTGAGGCGGCGAAGGCACGCACGGCTTTGCCAGCCGCCGAAGGCAAGCAGCGCTTTGCTAGGCTGCGATGCGGCGAGGCGCCGAACGCAGGCAGTTCCTTGCTAGGCGCCCAAGGAACACGGCGCTTTGCCTGACGGCGACGGCACGCGCAGCTTTGCTAGGCGCCCAAGGCAGACGACGCTTTGCTAGGCAGCGAGGCGGCGAACGCACAAAGCCATTTGCTCTGCCGTCATTCGCTGCCTCGCACAAGAGCTAACCACTGGGCATGTTGGCTGTCTCACAAACAAGCAGACTGCTGCGTCTCTTCGCTGCCTCGCCAACTAGCAAAGTGCTGCCTCGCTTCGCCTCCACGCCAAAAAGCCATCCGCGATGCCACTGCGCCACCTGGTGCACAAGCAAAGTGCTGCATCTCTTCGCTGCCTCGCACAAGGAGCAAGCACTGTGCATGTTGGCTGTCTCACAAACAAGGAGACTGCTGAATCTCTTCGCTGCCTTGCCAACAAGCAAACCACTCGATCTGCTCGCCGCCTCGCCAGCATGCAAAGCGCCGCGTCTCTTGGCCGCCTCGCAAACTAAACGCTGCATCTGTTCAGTGCCTCGCCAAAAAGCAGAGCGCTGCGTGTATTCGCTGAGTGGCAGAAAGCAAAGCACAGCGCCTGTTCGCTGCCTGGCCAACAAGCAAAGCGCTCCATCTCTTCGCTGCCTCGCAAACGAAGGAAGCGCTGCGTGCCTTCGGCGCCTAGCAAAGCAGCGCGTGTCTTCGCTGCCTCGCCGCCTAAGAGAGCGCTGCGTGCCTTCTCGCCCTCGCCGCCTAGCAAAGCGCCGTGTGCCTTCGCCGCCTCCCCAATCGCTTCGTGCCTTCGCCGCCTAGCAAAGCGCCTAGCAAAGCGTCCTCAGCCTTCGCTGCCTAGCAAAGCTCCACGTCGGCTCGCCGCCTAGCAAAGCACTGTGTGCCCTCACCGCCTCGCACAGCGCTGCGTGCCTTCGGCGCCTGGCAAAGCGCTGAGTGCCTTCGGCGCCTGGCAACGCACTGCGTGCCCTCGCCACCTAGCACAGCGCTGCGTGCCTTCGGCGCCTGGCAAAGCGCTGAGTGCCTTCGGCGCCTGGCAAAGCACTGCGTGCCCTCGCCGCCTCGCACAGCGCTGCGTCCTTGGGCGCCTGGCAAAGCGCTGCGTGCCTTCGCCGCCTCGCCGCCTAGCAAGGCGCCCTAGCCCGTCCACCACGATCAGATCGCTGCGTGCCTTCGCTGCCTCGGTGCTTAGCAAAGCGCCACGTGCCTTCGGCGCCTACAAAAGCGCCGTGTGCCTTCGGCGCTACTACGGCGTTTGCTAAGCGGCGAGGCGGCGAAGGGACGCAGCGGTGTGTGAGGCGGCGAAGGCAAGCAGCGCTTTGCTGGGCGGCGAGGCGGCGAAGGGCCGAAGCGATTGGGGAGGCGGTGAAGGGACAGGGCGCTTTGTTGGGCGGCGAGGGCGAAAGGCACGCAGCGCTTTCTTAGGCGGCGAGGCGGCGAAGGCACGCGCTGCTTTGCTAGGCGCCGAAGGAACACGGCGCTTTGCTAGGCGGCGACGGCACGCGCAGCTTTGCTAGGCGGCGAGGCGGTGAAGGGACACGGCGCTTTGCTAGGCGGCGAGGGCGAGAAGGCACGCAGCGCTTTCTCAGGCGGCGAGGCGGCGAAGGCACGCGCTGCTCTGCCAGGCGCCGAAGGCACGCCGCGCTGTGTGAGGCGGCGAAGGCACGCACGGCTTTGCCAGCCGCCGAAGGCACGCAGCGCTTTGCTAGGCTGCGATGCGGCGAGGCGCCCAACGCAGGCAGTTCCTTGCTAGGCGCCCAAGGAACACGGCGCTTTGCCTGACGGCGACGGCACGCGCAGCTTTGCTAGGCGCCCAAGGCAGACGACGCTTTGCTAGGCAGCGAGGCGGCGAACGCACAAAGCGATTTGCTCTGCGGTCATTCGCTGCCTCGCACAAGAGCTAACCACTGGGCATGTTGGCTGTCTCACAAACAAGCAGACTGCTGCGTCTCTTCGCTGCCTCGCCAACTAGCAAAGTGCTGCCTCGCTTCGCCTCCACGCCAAAAAGCCATCCGCGATGCCACTGCGCCACCTGGTGCACAAGCAAAGTGCTGCATCTCTTCGCTGCCTCGCACAAGGAGCAAGCACTGTGCATGTTGGCTGTCTCACAAACAAGGAGACTGCTGAATCTCTTCGCTGCCTTGCCAACAAGCAAACCGCTGCATCTCTTCGCTGCCTCACCAACAAGCAAACCACTCGATCTGCTCGCCGCCTCGGCAGCATGCAAAGCGCCGCGTCTCTTGGCCGCCTCGCAAACTAAACGCTGCATCTGTTCAGTGCCTCGCCAAAAAGCAGAGCGCTGCGTGTATTCGCTGAGTGGCAGAAAGCAAAGCACAGCGCCTGTTCGCTGCCTGGCCAACAAGCAAAGCGCTCCATCTCTTCGCTGCCTCGCAAACGAAGGAAGCGCTGCGTGCCTTCGGCGCCTAGCAAAGCAGCGCGTGCCTTCGCTGCCTCGCCGCCTAAGAGAGCGCTGCGTGCCTTCTCGCCCTCGCCGCCTAGCAAAGCGCCGTGTGCCTTCGCCGCCTCCCCAATCGCTTCGTGCCTTCGTCGCCTAGCAAAGCGCCTAGCAAAGCGTCCTCAGCCTTCGCTGCCTAGCAAAGCTCCACGTCGGCTCGCCGCCTAGCAAAGCACTGTGTGCCCTCACCGCCTCGCACAGCGCTGCGTGCCTTCGGCGCCTGGCAAAGCGCTGAGTGCCTTGGGCGCCTGGCAAAGCACTGCGTGCCCTCGCCACCTCGCACAGCGCTGCGTGCCTTCGGCGCCTGGCAAAGCGCTGAGTGCCTTCGGCGCCTGGCAAAGCACTGCGTGCCCTCGCCGCCTCGCACAGCGCTGCGTCCTTGGGCGCCTGGCAAAGCGCTGCGTGCCTTCGCCGCCTCGCCGCCTAGCAAGGCACCCTAGCCCGTCCACCACGATCAGATCGCTGCGTGCCTTCGCTGCCTCGGTGCTTAGCAAAGCGCCACGTGCCTTCGGCGCCTACAAAAGCGCCGTGTGCCTTCGGCGCTACTACGGCGTTTGCTAAGCGGCGAGGCGGCGAAGGGACGCAGCGGTGTGTGAGGCGGCGAAGGCAAGCAGCGCTTTGCTGGGCGGCGAGGCGGCGAAGGGCCGAAGCGATTGGGGAGGCGGTGAAGGGACAGGGCGCTTTGTTGGGCGGCGAGGGCGAAAGGCACGCAGCGCTTTCTTAGGCGGCGAGGCGGCGAAGGCACGCGCTGCTTTGCTAGGCGCCGAAGGAACACGGCGCTTTGCTAGGCGGCGACGGCACGCGCAGCTTTGCTAGGCGGCGAGGCGGTGAAGGGACACGGCGCTTTGCTAGGCGGCGAGGGCGAGAAGGCACGCAGCGCTTTCTCAGGCGGCGAGGCGGCGAAGGCACGCGCTGCTCTGCCAGCCGCCGAAGGCACGCCGCGCTGTGTGAGGCGGCGAAGGCACGCACGGCTTTGCCAGCCGCCGAAGGCACGCAGCGCTTTGCTAGGCTGCGATGCGGCGAGGCGCCCAACGCAGGCAGTTCCTTGCTAGGCGCCCAAGGAACACGGCGCTTTGCCTGACGGCGACGGCACGCGCAGCTTTGCTAGGCGCCCAAGGCAGACGACGCTTTGCTAGGCAGCGAGGCGGCGAACGCACAAAGCGATTTGCTCTGCCGTCATTCGCTGCCTCGCACAAGAGCTAACCACTGGGCATGTTGGCTGTCTCACAAACAAGCAGACTGCTGCGTCTCTTCGCTGCCTCGCCAACTAGCAAAGTGCTGCCTCGCTTCGCCTCCACGCCAAAAAGCCATCCGCGATGCCACTGCGCCACCTGGTGCACAAGCAAAGTGCTGCATCTCTTCGCTGCCTCGCACAAGGAGCAAGCACTGTGCATGTTGGCTGTCTCACAAACAAGGAGACTGCTGAATCTCTTCGCTGCCTTGCCAACAAGCAAACCGCTGCATCTCTTCGCTGCCTCACCAACAAGCAAACCACTCGATCTGCTCGCCGCCTCGGCAGCATGCAAAGCGCCGCGTCTCTTGGCCGCCTCGCAAACTAAACGCTGCATCTGTTCAGTGCCTCGCCAAAAAGCAGAGCGCTGCGTGTATTCGCTGAGTGGCAGAAAGCAAAGCACAGCGCCTGTTCGCTGCCTGGCCAACAAGCAAAGCGCTCCATCTCTTCGCTGCCTCGCAAACGAAGGAAGCGCTGCGTGCCTTCGGCGCCTAGCAAAGCAGCGCGTGCCTTCGCTGCCTCGCCGCCTAAGAGAGCGCTGCGTGCCTTCTCGCCCTCGCCGCCTAGCAAAGCGCCGTGTGCCTTCGCCGCCTCCCCAATCGCTTCGTGCCTTCGCCGCCTAGCAAAGCGCCTAGCAAAGCGTCCTCAGCCTTCGCTGCCTAGCAAAGCTCCACGTCGGCTCGCCGCCTAGCAAAGCACTGTGTGCCCTCACCGCCTCGCACAGCGCTGCGTGCCTTCGGCGCCTGGCAAAGCGCTGAGTGCCTTCGGCGCCTGGCAACGCACTGCGTGCCCTCGCCACCTCGCACAGCGCTGCGTGCCTTCGGCGCCTGGCAAAGCGCTGAGTGCCTTCGGCGCCTGGCAAAGCACTGCGTGCCCTCGCCGCCTCGCACAGCGCTGCGTCCTTGGGCGCCTGGCAAAGCGCTGCGTGCCTTCGCCGCCTCGCCGCCTAGCAAGGCGCCCTAGCCCGTCCACCACGATCAGATCGCTGCGTGCCTTCGCTGCCTCGGTGCTTAGCAAAGCGCCACGTGCCTTCGGCGCCTACAAAAGCGCCGTGTGCCTTCGGCGCTACTACGGCGTTTGCTAAGCGGCGAGGCGGCGAAGGGACGCAGCGGTGTGTGAGGCGGCGAAGGCAAGCAGCGCTTTGCTGGGCGGCGAGGCGGCGAAGGGCCGAAGCGATTGGGGAGGCGGTGAAGGGACAGGGCGCTTTGTTGGGCGGCGAGGGCGAAAGGCACGCAGCGCTTTCTTAGGCGGCGAGGCGGCGAAGGCACGCGCTGCTTTGCTAGGCGCCGAAGGAACACGGCGCTTTGCTAGGCGGCGACGGCACGCGCAGCTTTGCTAGGCGGCGAGGCGGTGAAGGGACACGGCGCTTTGCTAGGCGGCGAGGGCGAGAAGGCACGCAGCGCTTTCTCAGGCGGCGAGGCGGCGAAGGCACGCGCTGCTCTGCCAGCCGCCGAAGGCACGCCGCGCTGTGTGAGGCGGCGAAGGCACGCACGGCTTTGCCAGCCGCCGAAGGCACGCAGCGCTTTGCTAGGCTGCGATGCGGCGAGGCGCCCAACGCAGGCAGTTCCTTGCTAGGCGCCCAAGGAACACGGCGCTTTGCCTGACGGCGACGGCACGCGCAGCTTTGCTAGGCGCCCAAGGCAGACGACGCTTTGCTAGGCAGCGAGGCGGCGAACGCACAAAGCGATTTGCTCTGCCCTCATTCGCTGCCTCGCACAAGAGCTAACCACTGGGCATGTTGGCTGTCTCACAAACAAGCAGACTGCTGCGTCTCTTCGCTGCCTCGCCAACTAGCAAAGTGCTGCCTCGCTTCGCCTCCACGCCAAAAAGCCATCCGCGATGCCACTGCGCCACCTGGTGCACAAGCAAAGTGCTGCATCTCTTCGCTGCCTCGCACAAGGAGCAAGCACTGTGCATGTTGGCTGTCTCACAAACAAGGAGACTGCTGAATCTCTTCGCTGCCTCGCCAACAAGCAAACCGCTGCATCTCTTCGCTGCCTCACCAACAAGCAAACCACTCGATCTGCTCGCCGCCTCGGCAGCATGCAAAGCGCCGCGTCTCTTGGCCGCCTCGCAAACTAAACGCTGCATCTGTTCAGTGCCTCGCCAAAAAGCAGAGCGCTGCGTGTATTCGCTGAGTGGCAGAAAGCAAAGCACAGCGCCTGTTCGCTGCCTGGCCAACAAGCAAAGCGCTCCATCTCTTCGCTGCCTCGCAAACGAAGGAAGCGCTGCGTGCCTTCGGCGCCTAGCAAAGCAGCGCGTGCCTTCGCTGCCTCGCCGCCTAAGAGAGCGCTGCGTGCCTTCTCGCCCTCGCCGCCTAGCAAAGCGCCGTGTGCCTTCGCCGCCTCCCCAATCGCTTCGTGCCTTCGCTGCCTAGCAAAGCGCCTAGCAAAGCGTCCTCAGCCTTCGCTGCCTAGCAAAGCTCCACGTCGGCTCGCCGCCTAGCAAAGCACTGTGTGCCCTCACCGCCTCGCACAGCGCTGCGTGCCTTCGGCGCCTGGCAAAGCGCTGAGTGCCTTGGGCGCCTGGCAACGCACTGCGTGCCCTCGCCACCTCGCACAGCGCTGCGTGCCTTCGGCGCCTGGCAAAGCGCTGAGTGCCTTCGGCGCCTGGCAAAGCACTGCGTGCCCTCGCCGCCTCGCACAGCGCTGCGTCCTTGGGCGCCTGGCAAAGCGCTGCGTGCCTTCGCCGCCTCGCCGCCTAGCAAGGCGCCCTAGCCCGTCCACCACGATCAGATCGCTGCGTGCCTTCGCTGCCTCGGTGCTTAGCAAAGCGCCACGTGCCTTCGGCGCCTACAAAAGCGCCGTGTGCCTTCGGCGCTACTACGGCGTTTGCTAAGCGGCGAGGCGGCGAAGGGACGCAGCGGTGTGTGAGGCGGCGAAGGCAAGCAGCGCTTTGCTGGGCGGCGAGGCGGCGAAGGGCCGAAGCGATTGGGGAGGCGGTGAAGGGACAGGGCGCTTTGTTGGGCGGCGAGGGCGAAAGGCACGCAGCGCTTTCTTAGGCGGCGAGGCGGCGAAGGCACGCGCTGCTTTGCTAGGCGCCGAAGGAACACGGCGCTTTGCTAGGCGGCGACGGCACGCGCAGCTTTGCTAGGCGGCGAGGCGGTGAAGGGACACGGCGCTTTGCTAGGCGGCGAGGGCGAGAAGGCACGCAGCGCTTTCTCAGGCGGCGAGGCGGCGAAGGCACGCGCTGCTCTGCCAGGCGGCGAAGGCACGCCGCGCTGTGTGAGGCGGCGAAGGCACGCACGGCTTTGCCAGCCGCCGAAGGCACGCAGCGCTTTGCTAGGCTGCGATGCGGCGAGGCGCCCAACGCAGGCAGTTCCTTGCTAGGCGCCCAAGGAACACGGCGCTTTGCCTGACGGCGACGGCACGCGCAGCTTTGCTAGGCGCCCAAGGCAGACGACGCTTTGCTAGGCAGCGAGGCGGCGAACGCACAAAGCGATTTGCTCTGCCCTCATTCGCTGCCTCGCACAAGAGCTAACCACTGGGCATGTTGGCTGTCTCACAAACAAGCAGACTGCTGCGTCTCTTCGCTGCCTCGCCAACTAGCAAAGTGCTGCCTCGCTTCGCCTCCACGCCAAAAAGCCATCCGCGATGCCACTGCGCCACCTGGTGCACAAGCAAAGTGCTGCATCTCTTCGCTGCCTCGCACAAGGAGCAAGCACTGTGCATGTTGGCTGTCTCACAAACAAGGAGACTGCTGAATCTCTTCGCTGCCTCGCCAACAAGCAAACCGCTGCATCTCTTCGCTGCCTCACCAACAAGCAAACCACTCGATCTGCTCGCCGCCTCGGCAGCATGCAAAGCGCCGCGTCTCTTGGCCGCCTCGCAAACTAAACGCTGCATCTGTTCAGTGCCTCGCCAAAAAGCAGAGCGCTGCGTGTATTCGCTGAGTGGCAGAAAGCAAAGCACAGCGCCTGTTCGCTGCCTGGCCAACAAGCAAAGCGCTCCATCTCTTCGCTGCCTCGCAAACGAAGGAAGCGCTGCGTGCCTTCGGCGCCTAGCAAAGCAGCGCGTGCCTTCGCTGCCTCGCCGCCTAAGAGAGCGCTGCGTGCCTTCTCGCCCTCGCTGCCTAGCAAAGCGCCGTGTGCCTTCGCCGCCTCCCCAATCGCTTCGTGCCTTCGTCGCCTAGCAAAGCGCCTAGCAAAGCGTCCTCAGCCTTCGCTGCCTAGCAAAGCTCCACGTCGGCTCGCCGCCTAGCAAAGCACTGTGTGCCCTCACCGCCTCGCACAGCGCTGCGTGCCTTCGGCGCCTGGCAAAGCGCTGAGTGCCTTCGGCGCCTGGCAACGCACTGCGTGCCCTCGCCACCTCGCACAGCGCTGCGTGCCTTCGGCGCCTGGCAAAGCGCTGAGTGCCTTCGGCGCCTGGCAAAGCACTGCGTGCCCTCGCCGCCTCGCACAGCGCTGCGTCCTTGGGCGCCTGGCAAAGCGCTGCGTGCCTTCGCCGCCTCGCCGCCTAGCAAGGCGCCCTAGCCCGTCCACCACCATCAGATCGCTGCGTGCCTTCGCTGCCTCGGTGCTTAGCAAAGCGCCACGTGCCTTCGGCGCCTACAAAAGCGCCGTGTGCCTTCGGCGCTACTACGGCGTTTGCTAAGCGGCGAGGCGGCGAAGGGACGCAGCGGTGTGTGAGGCGGCGAAGGCAAGCAGCGCTTTGCTGGGCGGCGAGGCGGCGAAGGGCCGAAGCGATTGGGGAGGCGGTGAAGGGACAGGGCGCTTTGTTGGGCGGCGAGGGCGAAAGGCACGCAGCGCTTTCTTAGGCGGCGAGGCGGCGAAGGCACGCGCTGCTTTGCTAGGCGCCGAAGGAACACGGCGCTTTGCTAGGCGGCGACGGCACGCGCAGCTTTGCTAGGCGGCGAGGCGGTGAAGGGACACGGCGCTTTGCTAGGCGGCGAGGGCGAGAAGGCACGCAGCGCTTTCTCAGGCGGCGAGGCGGCGAAGGCACGCGCTGCTCTGCCAGGCGGCGAAGGCACGCCGCGCTGTGTGAGGCGGCGAAGGCACGCACGGCTTTGCCAGCCGCCGAAGGCACGCAGCGCTTTGCTAGGCTGCGATGCGGCGAGGCGCCCAACGCAGGCAGTTCCTTGCTAGGCGCCCAAGGAACACGGCGCTTTGCCTGACGGCGACGGCACGCGCAGCTTTGCTAGGCGCCCAAGGCAGACGACGCTTTGCTAGGCAGCGAGGCGGCGAACGCACAAAGCGATTTGCTCTGCCCTCATTCGCTGCCTCGCACAAGAGCTAACCACTGGGCATGTTGGCTGTCTCACAAACAAGCAGACTGCTGCGTCTCTTCGCTGCCTCGCCAACTAGCAAAGTGCTGCCTCGCTTCGCCTCCACGCCAAAAAGCCATCCGCGATGCCACTGCGCCACCTGGTGCACAAGCAAAGTGCTGCATCTCTTCGCTGCCTCGCACAAGGAGCAAGCACTGTGCATGTTGGCTGTCTCACAAACAAGGAGACTGCTGAATCTCTTCGCTGCCTCGCCAACAAGCAAACCGCTGCATCTCTTCGCTGCCTCACCAACAAGCAAACCACTCGATCTGCTCGCCGCCTCGGCAGCATGCAAAGCGCCGCGTCTCTTGGCCGCCTCGCAAACTAAACGCTGCATCTGTTCAGTGCCTCGCCAAAAAGCAGAGCGCTGCGTGTATTCGCTGAGTGGCAGAAAGCAAAGCACAGCGCCTGTTCGCTGCCTGGCCAACAAGCAAAGCGCTCCATCTCTTCGCTGCCTCGCAAACGAAGGAAGCGCTGCGTGCCTTCGGCGCCTAGCAAAGCAGCGCGTGCCTTCGCTGCCTCGCCGCCTAAGAGAGCGCTGCGTGCCTTCTCGCCCTCGCTGCCTAGCAAAGCGCCGTGTGCCTTCGCCGCCTCCCCAATCGCTTCGTGCCTTCGCTGCCTAGCAAAGCGCCTAGCAAAGCGTCCTCAGCCTTCGCTGCCTAGCAAAGCTCCACGTCGGCTCGCCGCCTAGCAAAGCACTGTGTGCCCTCACCGCCTCGCACAGCGCTGCGTGCCTTCGGCGCCTGGCAAAGCGCTGAGTGCCTTCGGCGCCTGGCAACGCACTGCGTGCCCTCGCCACCTCGCACAGCGCTGCGTGCCTTCGGCGCCTGGCAAAGCGCTGAGTGCCTTCGGCGCCTGGCAAAGCACTGCGTGCCCTCGCCGCCTCGCACAGCGCTGCGTCCTTGGGCGCCTGGCAAAGCGCTGCGTGCCTTCGCCGCCTCGCCGCCTAGCAAGGCGCCCTAGCCCGTCCACCACGATCAGATCGCTGCGTGCCTTCGCTGCCTCGGTGCTTAGCAAAGCGCCACGTGCCTTCGGCGCCTACAAAAGCGCCGTGTGCCTTCGGCGCTACTACGGCGTTTGCTAAGCGGCGAGGCGGCGAAGGGACGCAGCGGTGTGTGAGGCGGCGAAGGCAAGCAGCGCTTTGCTGGGCGGCGAGGCGGCGAAGGGCCGAAGCGATTGGGGAGGCGGTGAAGGGACAGGGCGCTTTGTTGGGCGGCGAGGGCGAAAGGCACGCAGCGCTTTCTTAGGCGGCGAGGCGGCGAAGGCACGCGCTGCTTTGCTAGGCGCCGAAGGAACACGGCGCTTTGCTAGGCGGCGACGGCACGCGCAGCTTTGCTAGGCGGCGAGGCGGTGAAGGGACACGGCGCTTTGCTAGGCGGCGAGGGCGAGAAGGCACGCAGCGCTTTCTCAGGCGGCGAGGCGGCGAAGGCACGCGCTGCTCTGCCAGGCGGCGAAGGCACGCCGCGCTGTGTGAGGCGGCGAAGGCACGCACGGCTTTGCCAGCCGCCGAAGGCACGCAGCGCTTTGCTAGGCTGCGATGCGGCGAGGCGCCCAACGCAGGCAGTTCCTTGCTAGGCGCCCAAGGAACACGGCGCTTTGCCTGACGGCGACGGCACGCGCAGCTTTGCTAGGCGCCCAAGGCAGACGACGCTTTGCTAGGCAGCGAGGCGGCGAACGCACAAAGCGATTTGCTCTGCGGTCATTCGCTGCCTCGCACAAGAGCTAACCACTGGGCATGTTGGCTGTCTCACAAACAAGCAGACTGCTGCGTCTCTTCGCTGCCTCGCCAACTAGCAAAGTGCTGCCTCGCTTCGCCTCCACGCCAAAAAGCCATCCGCGATGCCACTGCGCCACCTGGTGCACAAGCAAAGTGCTGCATCTCTTCGCTGCCTCGCACAAGGAGCAAGCACTGTGCATGTTGGCTGTCTCACAAACAAGGAGACTGCTGAATCTCTTCGCTGCCTCGCCAACAAGCAAACCGCTGCATCTCTTCGCTGCCTCACCAACAAGCAAACCACTCGATCTGCTCGCCGCCTCGGCAGCATGCAAAGCGCCGCGTCTCTTGGCCGCCTCGCAAACTAAACGCTGCATCTGTTCAGTGCCTCGCCAAAAAGCAGAGCGCTGCGTGTATTCGCTGAGTGGCAGAAAGCAAAGCACAGCGCCTGTTCGCTGCCTGGCCAACAAGCAAAGCGCTCCATCTCTTCGCTGCCTCGCAAACGAAGGAAGCGCTGCGTGCCTTCGGCGCCTAGCAAAGCAGCGCGTGCCTTCGCTGCCTCGCCGCCTAAGAGAGCGCTGCGTGCCTTCTCGCCCTCGCCGCCTAGCAAAGCGCCGTGTGCCTTCGCCGCCTCCCCAATCGCTTCGTGCCTTCGCCGCCTAGCAAAGCGCCTAGCAAAGCGTCCTCAGCCTTCGCTGCCTAGCAAAGCTCCACGTCGGCTCGCCGCCTAGCAAAGCACTGTGTGCCCTCACCGCCTCGCACAGCGCTGCGTGCCTTCGGCGCCTGGCAAAGCGCTGAGTGCCTTCGGCGCCTGGCAAAGCACTGCGTGCCCTCGCCACCTCGCACAGCGCTGCGTGCCTTCGGCGCCTGGCAAAGCGCTGAGTGCCTTCGGCGCCTGGCAAAGCACTGCGTGCCCTCGCCGCCTCGCACAGCGCTGCGTCCTTGGGCGCCTGGCAAAGCGCTGCGTGCCTTCGCCGCCTCGCCGCCTAGCAAGGCACCCTAGCCCGTCCACCACGATCAGATCGCTGCGTGCCTTCGCTGCCTCGGTGCTTAGCAAAGCGCCACGTGCCTTCGGCGCCTACAAAAGCGCCGTGTGCCTTCGGCGCTACTACGGCGTTTGCTAAGCGGCGAGGCGGCGAAGGGACGCAGCGGTGTGTGAGGCGGCGAAGGCAAGCAGCGCTTTGCTGGGCGGCGAGGCGGCGAAGGGCCGAAGCGATTGGGGAGGCGGTGAAGGGACAGGGCGCTTTGTTGGGCGGCGAGGGCGAAAGGCACGCAGCGCTTTCTTAGGCGGCGAGGCGGCGAAGGCACGCGCTGCTTTGCTAGGCGCCGAAGGAACACGGCGCTTTGCTAGGCGGCGACGGCACGCGCAGCTTTGCTAGGCGGCGAGGCGGTGAAGGGACACGGCGCTTTGCTAGGCGGCGAGGGCGAGAAGGCACGCAGCGCTTTCTCAGGCGGCGAGGCGGCGAAGGCACGCGCTGCTCTGCCAGGCGCCGAAGGCACGCCGCGCTGTGTGAGGCGGCGAAGGCACGCACGGCTTTGCCAGCCGCCGAAGGCACGCAGCGCTTTGCTAGGCTGCGATGCGGCGAGGCGCCCAACGCAGGCAGTTCCTTGCTAGGCGCCCAAGGAACACGGCGCTTTGCCTGACGGCGACGGCACGCGCAGCTTTGCTAGGCGCCCAAGGCAGACGACGCTTTGCTAGGCAGCGAGGCGGCGAACGCACAAAGCGATTTGCTCTGCCCTCATTCGCTGCCTCGCACAAGAGCTAACCACTGGGCATGTTGGCTGTCTCACAAACAAGCAGACTGCTGCGTCTCTTCGCTGCCTCGCCAACTAGCAAAGTGCTGCCTCGCTTCGCCTCCACGCCAAAAAGCCATCCGCGATGCCACTGCGCCACCTGGTGCACAAGCAAAGTGCTGCATCTCTTCGCTGCCTCGCACAAGGAGCAAGCACTGTGCATGTTGGCTGTCTCACAAACAAGGAGACTGCTGAATCTCTTCGCTGCCTCGCCAACAAGCAAACCGCTGCATCTCTTCGCTGCCTCACCAACAAGCAAACCACTCGATCTGCTCGCCGCCTCGGCAGCATGCAAAGCGCCGCGTCTCTTGGCCGCCTCGCAAACTAAACGCTGCATCTGTTCAGTGCCTCGCCAAAAAGCAGAGCGCTGCGTGTATTCGCTGAGTGGCAGAAAGCAAAGCACAGCGCCTGTTCGCTGCCTGGCCAACAAGCAAAGCGCTCCATCTCTTCGCTGCCTCGCAAACGAAGGAAGCGCTGCGTGCCTTCGGCGCCTAGCAAAGCAGCGCGTGCCTTCGCTGCCTCGCCGCCTAAGAGAGCGCTGCGTGCCTTCTCGCCCTCGCCGCCTAGCAAAGCGCCGTGTGCCTTCGCCGCCTCCCCAATCGCTTCGTGCCTTCGCTGCCTAGCAAAGCGCCTAGCAAAGCGTCCTCAGCCTTCGCTGCCTAGCAAAGCTCCACGTCGGCTCGCCGCCTAGCAAAGCACTGTGTGCCCTCACCGCCTCGCACAGCGCTGCGTGCCTTCGGCGCCTGGCAAAGCGCTGAGTGCCTTCGGCGCCTGGCAACGCACTGCGTGCCCTCGCCACCTCGCACAGCGCTGCGTGCCTTCGGCGCCTGGCAAAGCGCTGAGTGCCTTCGGCGCCTGGCAAAGCACTGCGTGCCCTCGCCGCCTCGCACAGCGCTGCGTCCTTGGGCGCCTGGCAAAGCGCTGCGTGCCTTCGCCGCCTCGCCGCCTAGCAAGGCGCCCTAGCCCGTCCACCACCATCAGATCGCTGCGTGCCTTCGCTGCCTCGGTGCTTAGCAAAGCGCCACGTGCCTTCGGCGCCTACAAAAGCGCCGTGTGCCTTCGGCGCTACTACGGCGTTTGCTAAGCGGCGAGGCGGCGAAGGGACGCAGCGGTGTGTGAGGCGGCGAAGGCAAGCAGCGCTTTGCTGGGCGGCGAGGCGGCGAAGGGCCGAAGCGATTGGGGAGGCGGTGAAGGGACAGGGCGCTTTGTTGGGCGGCGAGGGCGAAAGGCACGCAGCGCTTTCTTAGGCGGCGAGGCGGCGAAGGCACGCGCTGCTTTGCTAGGCGCCGAAGGAACACGGCGCTTTGCTAGGCGGCGACGGCACGCGCAGCTTTGCTAGGCGGCGAGGCGGTGAAGGGACACGGCGCTTTGCTAGGCGGCGAGGGCGAGAAGGCACGCAGCGCTTTCTCAGGCGGCGAGGCGGCGAAGGCACGCGCTGCTCTGCCAGGCGCCGAAGGCACGCCGCGCTGTGTGAGGCGGCGAAGGCACGCACGGCTTTGCCAGCCGCCGAAGGCACGCAGCGCTTTGCTAGGCTGCGATGCGGCGAGGCGCCCAACGCAGGCAGTTCCTTGCTAGGCGCCCAAGGAACACGGCGCTTTGCCTGACGGCGACGGCACGCGCAGCTTTGCTAGGCGCCCAAGGCAGACGACGCTTTGCTAGGCAGCGAGGCGGCGAACGCACAAAGCGATTTGCTCTGCCGTCATTCGCTGCCTCGCACAAGAGCTAACCACTGGGCATGTTGGCTGTCTCACAAACAAGCAGACTGCTGCGTCTCTTCGCTGCCTCGCCAACTAGCAAAGTGCTGCCTCGCTTCGCCTCCACGCCAAAAAGCCATCCGCGATGCCACTGCGCCACCTGGTGCACAAGCAAAGTGCTGCATCTCTTCGCTGCCTCGCACAAGGAGCAAGCACTGTGCATGTTGGCTGTCTCACAAACAAGGAGACTGCTGAATCTCTTCGCTGCCTTGCCAACAAGCAAACCGCTGCATCTCTTCGCTGCCTCACCAACAAGCAAACCACTCGATCTGCTCGCCGCCTCGGCAGCATGCAAAGCGCCGCGTCTCTTGGCCGCCTCGCAAACTAAACGCTGCATCTGTTCAGTGCCTCGCCAAAAAGCAGAGCGCTGCGTGTATTCGCTGAGTGGCAGAAAGCAAAGCACAGCGCCTGTTCGCTGCCTGGCCAACAAGCAAAGCGCTCCATCTCTTCGCTGCCTCGCAAACGAAGGAAGCGCTGCGTGCCTTCGGCGCCTAGCAAAGCAGCGCGTGCCTTCGCTGCCTCGCCGCCTAAGAGAGCGCTGCGTGCCTTCTCGCCCTCGCCGCCTAGCAAAGCGCCGTGTGCCTTCGCCGCCTCCCCAATCGCTTCGTGCCTTCGCCGCCTAGCAAAGCGCCTAGCAAAGCGTCCTCAGCCTTCGCTGCCTAGCAAAGCTCCACGTCCGCTCGCCGCCTAGCAAAGCACTGTGTGCCCTCGCCACCTCGCACAGCGCTGCGTGCCTTCGGCGCCTGGCAAAGCGCTGAGTGCCTTCGGCGCCTGGCAAAGCACTGCGTGCCCTCGCCGCCTCGCACAGCGCTGCGTCCTTGGGCGCCTGGCAAAGCGCTGCGTGCCTTCGCCGCCTCGCCGCCTAGCAAGGCGCCCTAGCCCGTCCACCACCATCAGATCGCTGCGTGCCTTCGCTGCCTCGGTGCTTAGCAAAGCGCCACGTGCCTTCGGCGCCTACAAAAGCGCCGTGTGCCTTCGGCGCTACTACGGCGTTTGCTAAGCGGCGAGGCGGCGAAGGGACGCAGCGGTGTGTGAGGCGGCGAAGGCAAGCAGCGCTTTGCTGGGCGGCGAGGCGGCGAAGGGCCGAAGCGATTGGGGAGGCGGTGAAGGGACAGGGCGCTTTGTTGGGCGGCGAGGGCGAAAGGCACGCAGCGCTTTCTTAGGCGGCGAGGCGGCGAAGGCACGCGCTGCTTTGCTAGGCGCCGAAGGAACACGGCGCTTTGCTAGGCGGCGACGGCACGCGCAGCTTTGCTAGGCGGCGAGGCGGTGAAGGGACACGGCGCTTTGCTAGGCGGCGAGGGCGAGAAGGCACGCAGCGCTTTCTCAGGCGGCGAGGCGGCGAAGGCACGCGCTGCTCTGCCAGCCGCCGAAGGCACGCCGCGCTGTGTGAGGCGGCGAAGGCACGCACGGCTTTGCCAGCCGCCGAAGGCACGCAGCGCTTTGCTAGGCTGCGATGCGGCGAGGCGCCCAACGCAGGCAGTTCCTTGCTAGGCGCCCAAGGAACACGGCGCTTTGCCTGACGGCGACGGCACGCGCAGCTTTGCTAGGCGCCCAAGGCAGACGACGCTTTGCTAGGCAGCGAGGCGGCGAACGCACAAAGCGATTTGCTCTGCGGTCATTCGCTGCCTCGCACAAGAGCTAACCACTGGGCATGTTGGCTGTCTCACAAACAAGCAGACTGCTGCGTCTCTTCGCTGCCTCGCCAACTAGCAAAGTGCTGCCTCGCTTCGCCTCCACGCCAAAAAGCCATCCGCGATGCCACTGCGCCACCTGGTGCACAAGCAAAGTGCTGCATCTCTTCGCTGCCTCGCACAAGGAGCAAGCACTGTGCATGTTGGCTGTCTCACAAACAAGGAGACTGCTGAATCTCTTCGCTGCCTTGCCAACAAGCAAACCGCTGCATCTCTTCGCTGCCTCACCAACAAGCAAACCACTCGATCTGCTCGCCGCCTCGGCAGCATGCAAAGCGCCGCGTCTCTTGGCCGCCTCGCAAACTAAACGCTGCATCTGTTCAGTGCCTCGCCAAAAAGCAGAGCGCTGCGTGTATTCGCTGAGTGGCAGAAAGCAAAGCACAGCGCCTGTTCGCTGCCTGGCCAACAAGCAAAGCGCTCCATCTCTTCGCTGCCTCGCAAACGAAGGAAGCGCTGCGTGCCTTCGGCGCCTAGCAAAGCAGCGCGTGCCTTCGCTGCCTCGCCGCCTAAGAGAGCGCTGCGTGCCTTCTCGCCCTCGCCGCCTAGCAAAGCGCCGTGTGCCTTCGCCGCCTCCCCAATCGCTTCGTGCCTTCGTCGCCTAGCAAAGCGCCTAGCAAAGCGTCCTCAGCCTTCGCTGCCTAGCAAAGCTCCACGTCGGCTCGCCGCCTAGCAAAGCACTGTGTGCCCTCACTGCCTCGCACAGCGCTGCGTGCCTTCGGCGCCTGGCAAAGCGCTGAGTGCCTTGGGCGCCTGGCAAAGCACTGCGTGCCCTCGCCACCTCGCACAGCGCTGCGTGCCTTCGGCGCCTGGCAAAGCGCTGAGTGCCTTCGGCGCCTGGCAAAGCACTGCGTGCCCTCGCCGCCTCGCACAGCGCTGCGTCCTTGGGCGCCTGGCAAAGCGCTGCGTGCCTTCGCCGCCTCGCCGCCTAGCAAGGCGCCCTAGCCCGTCCACCACCATCAGATCGCTGCGTGCCTTCGCTGCCTCGGTGCTTAGCAAAGCGCCACGTGCCTTCGGCGCCTACAAAAGCGCCGTGTGCCTTCGGCGCTACTACGGCGTTTGCTAAGCGGCGAGGCGGCGAAGGGACGCAGCGGTGTGTGAGGCGGCGAAGGCAAGCAGCGCTTTGCTGGGCGGCGAGGCGGCGAAGGGCCGAAGCGATTGGGGAGGCGGTGAAGGGACAGGGCGCTTTGTTGGGCGGCGAGGGCGAAAGGCACGCAGCGCTTTCTTAGGCGGCGAGGCGGCGAAGGCACGCGCTGCTTTGCTAGGCGCCGAAGGAACACGGCGCTTTGCTAGGCGGCGAGGCGGTGAAGGGACACGGCGCTTTGCTAGGCGGCGAGGGCGAGAAGGCACGCAGCGCTTTCTCAGGCGGCGAGGCGGCGAAGGCACGCGCTGCTCTGCCAGGCGCCGAAGGCACGCCGCGCTGTGTGAGGCGGCGAAGGCACGCACGGCTTTGCCAGCCGCCGAAGGCACGCAGCGCTTTGCTAGGCTGCGATGCGGCGAGGCGCCCAACGCAGGCAGTTCCTTGCTAGGCGCCCAAGGAACACGGCGCTTTGCCTGACGGCGACGGCACGCGCAGCTTTGCTAGGCGCCCAAGGCAGACGACGCTTTGCTAGGCAGCGAGGCGGCGAACGCACAAAGCGATTTGCTCTGCGGTCATTCGCTGCCTCGCACAATAGCTAACCACTGGGCATGTTGGCTGTCTCACAAACAAGCAGACTGCTGCGTCTCTTCGCTGCCTCGCCAACTAGCAAAGTGCTGCCTCGCTTCGCCTCCACGCCAAAAAGCCATCCGCGATGCCACTGCGCCACCTGGTGCACAAGCAAAGTGCTGCATCTCTTCGCTGCCTCGCACAAGGAGCAAGCACTGTACATGTTGGCTGTCTCACAAACAAGGAGACTGCTGAATCTCTTCGCTGCCTTGCCAACAAGCAAACCGCTGCATCTCTTCGCTGCCTCACCAACAAGCAAACCACTCGATCTGCTCGCCGCCTCGCCAGCATGCAAAGCGCCGCGTCTCTTGGCCGCCTCGCAAACTAAACGCTGCATCTGTTCAGTCCCTCGCCAAAAAGCAGAGCGCTGCGTGTATTCGCTGAGTGGCAGAAAGCAAAGCACAGCGCCTGTTCGCTGCCTGGCCAACAAGCAAAGCGCTCCATCTCTTCGCTGCCTCGCAAACGAAGGAAGCGCTGCGTGCCTTCGGCGCCTAGCAAAGCAGCGCGTGCCTTCGCTGCCTCGCCGCCTAAGAGAGCGCTGCGTGCCTTCTCGCCCTCGCCGCCTAGCAAAGCGCCGTGTGCCTTCGCCGCCTCCCCAATCGCTTCGTGCCTTCGCCGCCTAGCAAAGCGCCTAGCAAAGCGTCCTCAGCCTTCGCTGCCTAGCAAAGCTCCACGTCCGCTCGCCGCCTAGCAAAGCACTGTGTGCCCTCGCCACCTCGCACAGCGCTGCGTGCCTTCGGTGCCTGGCAAAGCGCTGAGTGCCTTCGGCGCCTGGCAAAGCACTGCGTGCCCTCGCCGCCTCGCACAGCGCTGCGTCCTTGGGCGCCTGGCAAAGCGCTGCGTGCCTTCGCCGCCTCGCCGCCTAGCAAGGCGCCCTAGCCCGTCCACCACGATCAGATCGCTGCGTGCCTTCGCTGCCTCGGTGCTTAGCAAAGCGCCACGTGCCTTCGGCGCCTACAAAAGCGCCGTGTGCCTTCGGCGCTACTACGGCGTTTGCTAAGCGGCGAGGCGGCGAAGGGACGCAGCGGTGTGTGAGGCGGCGAAGGCAAGCAGCGCTTTGCTGGGCGGCGAGGCGGCGAAGGGCCGAAGCGATTGGGGAGGCGGTGAAGGGACAGGGCGCTTTGTTGGGCGGCGAGGGCGAAAGGCACGCAGCGCTTTCTTAGGCGGCGAGGCGGCGAAGGCACGCGCTGCTTTGCTAGGCGCCGAAGGAACACGGCGCTTTGCTAGGCGGCGAGGGCGAGAAGGCACGCAGCGCTTTCTCAGGCGGCGAGGCGGCGAAGGCACGCGCTGCTCTGCCAGGCGCCGAAGGCACGCCGCGCTGTGTGAGGCGGCGAAGGCACGCACGGCTTTGCCAGCCGCCGAAGGCACGCAGCGCTTTGCTAGGCTGCGATGCGGCGAGGCGCCCAACGCAGGCAGTTCCTTGCTAGGCGCCCAAGGAACACGGCGCTTTGCCTGACGGCGACGGCACGCGCAGCTTTGCTAGGCGCCCAAGGCAGACGACGCTTTGCTAGGCAGCGAGGCGGCGAACGCACAAAGCGATTTGCTCGGCGGTCATTCGCTGCCTCGCACAAGAGCTAACCACTGGGCATGTTGGCTGTCTCACAAACAAGCAGACTGCTGCGTCTCTTCGCTGCCTCGCCAACTAGCAAAGTGCTGCCTCGCTTCGCCTCCACGCCAAAAAGCCATCCGCGATGCCACTGCGCCACCTGGTGCACAAGCAAAGTGCTGCATCTCTTCGCTGCCTCGCACAAGGAGCAAGCACTGTGCATGTTGGCTGTCTCACAAACAAGGAGACTGCTGAATCTCTTCGCTGCCTTGCCAACAAGCAAACCACTCGATCTGCTCGCCGCCTCGGCAGCATGCAAAGCGCCGCGTCTCTTGGCCGCCTCGCAAACTAAACGCTGCATCTGTTCAGTGCCTCGCCAAAAAGCAGAGCGCTGCGTGTATTCGCTGAGTGGCAGAAAGCAAAGCACAGCGCCTGTTCGCTGCCTGGCCAACAAGCAAAGCGCTCCATCTCTTCGCTGCCTCGCAAACGAAGGAAGCGCTGCGTGCCTTCGGCGCCTAGCAAAGCAGCGCGTGCCTTCGCTGCCTCGCCGCCTAAGAGAGCGCTGCGTGCCTTCTCGCCCTCGCCGCCTAGCAAAGCGCCGTGTGCCTTCGCCGCCTCCCCAATCGCTTCGTGCCTTCGCCGCCTAGCAAAGCGCCTAGCAAAGCGTCCTCAGCCTTCGCTGCCTAGCAAAGCTCCACGTCGGCTCGCCGCCTAGCAAAGCACTGTGTGCCCTCACCGCCTCGCACAGCGCTGCGTGCCTTCGGCGCCTGGCAAAGCGCTGAGTGCCTTCGGCGCCTGGCAACGCACTGCGTGCCCTCGCCACCTCGCACAGCGCTGCGTGCCTTCGGCGCCTGGCAAAGCGCTGAGTGCCTTGGGCGCCTGGCAAAGCACTGCGTGCCCTCGCCACCTCGCACAGCGCTGCGTGCCTTCGGCGCCTGGCAAAGCGCTGAGTGCCTTCGGCGCCTGGCAAAGCACTGCGTGCCCTCGCCGCCTCGCACAGCGCTGCGTCCTTGGGCGCCTGGCAAAGCGCTGCGTGCCTTCGCCGCCTCGCCGCCTAGCAAGGCGCCCTAGCCCGTCCACCACCATCAGATCGCTGCGTGCCTTCGCTGCCTCGGTGCTTAGCAAAGCGCCACGTGCCTTCGGCGCCTACAAAAGCGCCGTGTGCCTTCGGCGCTACTACGGCGTTTGCTAAGCGGCGAGGCGGCGAAGGGACGCAGCGGTGTGTGAGGCGGCGAAGGCAAGCAGCGCTTTGCTGGGCGGCGAGGCGGCGAAGGGCCGAAGCGATTGGGGAGGCGGTGAAGGGACAGGGCGCTTTGTTGGGCGGCGAGGGCGAAAGGCACGCAGCGCTTTCTTAGGCGGCGAGGCGGCGAAGGCACGCGCTGCTTTGCTAGGCGCCCAAGGAACACGGCGCTTTGCTAGGCGGCGACGGCACGCGCAGCTTTGCTAGGCGGCGAGGCGGTGAAGGGACACGGCGCTTTGCTAGGCGGCGAGGGCGAGAAGGCACGCAGCGCTTTCTCAGGCGGCGAGGCGGCGAAGGCACGCGCTGCTCTGCCAGGCGCCGAAGGCACGCCGCGCTGTGTGAGGCGGCGAAGGCACGCACGGCTTTGCCAGCCGCCGAAGGCACGCAGCGCTTTGCTAGGCTGCGATGCGGCGAGGCGCCCAACGCAGGCAGTTCCTTGCTAGGCGCCCAAGGAACACGGCGCTTTGCCTGACGGCGACGGCACGCGCAGCTTTGCTAGGCGCCCAAGGCAGACGACGCTTTGCTAGGCAGCGAGGCGGCGAACGCACAAAGCGATTTGCTCTGCCCTCATTCGCTGCCTCGCACAAGAGCTAACCACTGGGCATGTTGGCTGTCTCACAAACAAGCAGACTGCTGCGTCTCTTCGCTGCCTCGCCAACTAGCAAAGTGCTGCCTCGCTTCGCCTCCACGCCAAAAAGCCATCCGCGATGCCACTGCGCCACCTGGTGCACAAGCAAAGTGCTGCATCTCTTCGCTGCCTCGCACAAGGAGCAAGCACTGTACATGTTGGCTGTCTCACAAACAAGGAGACTGCTGAATCTCTTCGCTGCCTTGCCAACAAGCAAACCGCTGCATCTCTTCGCTGCCTCACCAACAAGCAAACCACTCGATCTGCTCGCCGCCTCGCCAGCATGCAAAGCGCCGCGTCTCTTGGCCGCCTCGCAAACTAAACGCTGCATCTGTTCACTGCCTCGCCAAAAAGCAGAGCGCTGCGTGTATTCGCTGAGTGGCAGAAAGCAAAGCACAGCGCCTGTTCGCTGCCTGGCCAACAAGCAAAGCGCTCCATCTCTTCGCTGCCTCGCAAACGAAGGAAGCGCTGCGTGCCTTCGGCGCCTAGCAAAGCAGCGCGTGCCTTCGCTGCCTCGCCGCCTAAGAGAGCGCTGCGTGCCTTCTCGCCCTCGCCGCCTAGCAAAGCGCCGTGTGCCTTCGCCGCCTCCCCAATCGCTTCGTGCCTTCGCCGCCTAGCAAAGCGCCTAGCAAAGCGTCCTCAGCCTTCGCTGCCTAGCAAAGCTCCACGTCCGCTCGCCGCCTAGCAAAGCACTGTGTGCCCTCGCCACCTCGCACAGCGCTGCGTGCCTTCGGTGCCTGGCAAAGCGCTGAGTGCCTTCGGCGCCTGGCAAAGCACTGCGTGCCCTCGCCGCCTCGCACAGCGCTGCGTCCTTGGGCGCCTGGCAAAGCGCTGCGTGCCTTCGCCGCCTCGCCGCCTAGCAAGGCGCCCTAGCCCGTCCACCACGATCAGATCGCTGCGTGCCTTCGCTGCCTCGGTGCTTAGCAAAGCGCCACGTGCCTTCGGCGCCTACAAAAGCGCCGTGTGCCTTCGGCGCTACTACGGCGTTTGCTAAGCGGCGAGGCGGCGAAGGGACGCAGCGGTGTGTGAGGCGGCGAAGGCAAGCAGCGCTTTGCTGGGCGGCGAGGCGGCGAAGGGCCGAAGCGATTGGGGAGGCGGTGAAGGGACAGGGCGCTTTGTTGGGCGGCGAGGGCGAAAGGCACGCAGCGCTTTCTTAGGCGGCGAGGCGGCGAAGGCACGCGCTGCTTTGCTAGGCGCCGAAGGAACACGGCGCTTTGCTAGGCGGCGACGGCACGCGCAGCTTTGCTAGGCGGCGAGGCGGTGAAGGGACACGGCGCTTTGCTAGGCGGCGAGGGCGAGAAGGCACGCAGCGCTTTCTCAGGCGGCGAGGCGGCGAAGGCACGCGCTGCTCTGCCAGGCGCCGAAGGCACGCCGCGCTGTGTGAGGCGGCGAAGGCACGCACGGCTTTGCCAGCCGCCGAAGGCACGCAGCGCTTTGCTAGGCTGCGATGCGGCGAGGCGCCCAACGCAGGCAGTTCCTTGCTAGGCGCCCAAGGAACACGGCGCTTTGCCTGACGGCGACGGCACGCGCAGCTTTGCTAGGCGCCCAAGGCAGACGACGCTTTGCTAGGCAGCGAGGCGGCGAACGCACAAAGCGATTTGCTCTGCCCTCATTCGCTGCCTCGCACAAGAGCTAACCACTGGGCATGTTGGCTGTCTCACAAACAAGCAGACTGCTGCGTCTCTTCGCTGCCTCGCCAACTAGCAAAGTGCTGCCTCGCTTCGCCTCCACGCCAAAAAGCCATCCGCGATGCCACTGCGCCACCTGGTGCACAAGCAAAGTGCTGCATCTCTTCGCTGCCTCGCACAAGGAGCAAGCACTGTGCATGTTGGCTGTCTCACAAACAAGGAGACTGCTGAATCTCTTCGCTGCCTTGCCAACAAGCAAACCACTCGATCTGCTCGCCGCCTCGGCAGCATGCAAAGCGCCGCGTCTCTTGGCCGCCTCGCAAACTAAACGCTGCATCTGTTCAGTGCCTCGCCAAAAAGCAGAGCGCTGCGTGTATTCGCTGAGTGGCAGAAAGCAAAGCACAGCGCCTGTTCGCTGCCTGGCCAACAAGCAAAGCGCTCCATCTCTTCGCTGCCTCGCAAACGAAGGAAGCGCTGCGTGCCTTCGGCGCCTAGCAAAGCAGCGCGTGCCTTCGCTGCCTCGCCGCCTAAGAGAGCGCTGCGTGCCTTCTCGCCCTCGCCGCCCAGCAAAGCGCCGTGTGCCTTCGCCGCCTCCCCAATCGCTTCGTGCCTTCGCCGCCTAGCAAAGCGCCTAGCAAAGCGTCCTCAGCCTTCGCTGCCTAGCAAAGCTCCACGTCGGCTCGCCGCCTAGCAAAGCACTGTGTGCCCTCACCGCCTCGCACAGCGCTGCGTGCCTTCGGCGCCTGGCAAAGCGCTGAGTGCCTTCGGCGCCTGGCAACGCACTGCGTGCCCTCGCCACCTCGCACAGCGCTGCGTGCCTTCGGCGCCTGGCAAAGCGCTGAGTGCCTTCGGCGCCTGGCAAAGCACTGCGTGCCCTCGCCACCTCGCACAGCGCTGCGTGCCTTCGGCGCCTGGCAAAGCGCTGAGTGCCTTCGGCGCCTGGCAAAGCACTGCGTGCCCTCGCCGCCTCGCACAGCGCTGCGTCCTTGGGCGCCTGGCAAAGCGCTGCGTGCCTTCGCCGCCTCGCCGCCTAGCAAGGCGCCCTAGCCCGTCCACCACCATCAGATCGCTGCGTGCCTTCGCTGCCTCGGTGCTTAGCAAAGCGCCACGTGCCTTCGGCGCCTACAAAAGCGCCGTGTGCCTTCGGCGCTACTACGGCGTTTGCTAAGCGGCGAGGCGGCGAAGGGACGCAGCGGTGTGTGAGGCGGCGAAGGCAAGCAGCGCTTTGCTGGGCGGCGAGGCGGCGAAGGGCCGAAGCGATTGGGGAGGCGGTGAAGGGACAGGGCGCTTTGTTGGGCGGCGAGGGCGAAAGGCACGCAGCGCTTTCTTAGGCGGCGAGGCGGCGAAGGCACGCGCTGCTTTGCTAGGCGCCGAAGGAACACGGCGCTTTGCTAGGCGGCGACGGCACGCGCAGCTTTGCTAGGCGGCGAGGCGGTGAAGGGACACGGCGCTTTGCTAGGCGGCGAGGGCGAGAAGGCACGCAGCGCTTTCTCAGGCGGCGAGGCGGCGAAGGCACGCGCTGCTCTGCCAGCCGCCGAAGGCACGCCGCGCTGTGTGAGGCGGCGAAGGCACGCACGGCTTTGCCAGCCGCCGAAGGTACGCAGCGCTTTGCTAGGCTGCGATGCGGCGAGGCGCCCAACGCAGGCAGTTCCTTGCTAGGCGCCCAAGGAACACGGCGCTTTGCCTGACGGCGACGGCACGCGCAGCTTTGCTAGGCGCCCAAGGCAGACGACGCTTTGCTAGGCAGCGAGGCGGCGAACGCACAAAGCGATTTGCTCTGCGGTCATTCGCTGCCTCGCACAATAGCTAACCACTGGGCATGTTGGCTGTCTCACAAACAAGCAGACTGCTGCGTCTCTTCGCTGCCTTGCCAACAAGCAAACCGCTGCATCTCTTCGCTGCCTCACCAACAAGCAAACCACTCGATCTGCTCGCCGCCTCGGCAGCATGCAAAGCGCCGCGTCTCTTGGCCGCCTCGCAAACTAAACGCTGCATCTGTTCAGTGCCTCGCCAAAAAGCAGAGCGCTGCGTGTATTCGCTGAGTGGCAGAAAGCAAAGCACAGCGCCTGTTCGCTGCCTGGCCAACAAGCAAAGCGCTCCATCTCTTCGCTGCCTCGCAAACGAAGGAAGCGCTGCGTGCCTTCGGCGCCTAGCAAAGCAGCGCGTGCCTTCGCTGCCTCGCCGCCTAAGAGAGCGCTGCGTGCCTTCTCGCCCTCGCCGCCTAGCAAAGCGCCGTGTGCCTTCGCCGCCTCCCCAATCGCTTCGTGCCTTCGCCGCCTAGCAAAGCGCCTAGCAAAGCGTCCTCAGCCTTCGCTGCCTAGCAAAGCTCCACGTCGGCTCGCCGCCTAGCAAAGCACTGTGTGCCCTCGCCACCTCGCACAGCGCTGCGTGCCTTCGGCGCCTGGCAAAGCGCTGAGTGCCTTGGGCGCCTGGCAAAGCACTGCGTGCCCTCGCCACCTCGCACAGCGCTGCGTCCTTGGGCGCCTGGCAAAGCGCTGCGTGCCTTCGCCGCCTCGCCGCCTAGCAAGGCGCCCTAGCCCGTCCACCACGATCAGATCGCTGCGTGCCTTCGCTGCCTCGGTGCTTAGCAAAGCGCCACGTGCCTTCGGCGCCTACAAAAGCGCCGTGTGCCTTCGGCGCTACTACGGCGTTTGCTAAGCGGCGAGGCGGCGAAGGGACGCAGCGGTGTGTGAGGCGGCGAAGGCAAGCAGCGCTTTGCTGGGCGGCGAGGCGGCGAAGGGCCGAAGCGATTGGGGAGGCGGTGAAGGGACAGGGCGCTTTGTTGGGCGGCGAGGGCGAAAGGCACGCAGCGCTTTCTTAGGCGGCGAGGCGGCGAAGGCACGCGCTGCTTTGCTAGGCGCCGAAGGAACACGGCGCTTTGCTAGGCGGCGACGGCACGCGCAGCTTTGCTAGGCGGCGAGGCGGTGAAGGCACACGGCGCTTTGCTAGGCGGCGAGGGCGAGAAGGCACGCAGCGCTTTCTCAGGCGGCGAGGCGGCGAAGGCACGCGCTGCTCTGCCAGGCGGCGAAGGCACGCCGCGCTGTGTGAGGCGGCGAAGGCACGCACGGCTTTGCCAGCCGCCGAAGGCACGCAGCGCTTTGCTAGGCTGCGATGCGGCGAGGCGCCCAACGCAGGCAGTTCCTTGCTAGGCGCCCAAGGAACACGGCGCTTTGCCTGACGGCGACGGCACGCGCAGCTTTGCTAGGCGCCCAAGGCAGACGACGCTTTGCTAGGCAGCGAGGCGGCGAACGCACAAAGCGATTTGCTCTGCGGTCATTCGCTGCCTCGCACAATAGCTAACCACTGGGCATGTTGGCTGTCTCACAAACAAGCAGACTGCTGCGTCTCTTCGCTGCCTCGCCAACTAGCAAAGTGCTGCCTCGCTTCGCCTCCACGCCAAAAAGCCATCCGCGATGCCACTGCGCCACCTGGTGCACAAGCAAAGTGCTGCATCTCTTCGCTGCCTCGCACAAGGAGCAAGCACTGTACATGTTGGCTGTCTCACAAACAAGGAGACTGCTGAATCTCTTCGCTGCCTTGCCAACAAGCAAACCGCTGCATCTCTTCGCTGCCTCACCAACAAGCAAACCACTCGATCTGCTCGCCGCCTCGCCAGCATGCAAAGCGCCGCGTCTCTTGGCCGCCTCGCAAACTAAACGCTGCATCTGTTCAGTGCCTCGCCAAAAAGCAGAGCGCTGCGTGTATTCGCTGAGTGGCAGAAAGCAAAGCACAGCGCCTGTTCGCTGCCTGGCCAACAAGCAAAGCGCTCCATCTCTTCGCTGCCTCGCAAACGAAGGAAGCGCTGCGTGCCTTCGGCGCCTAGCAAAGCAGCGCGTGCCTTCGCTGCCTCGCCGCCTAAGAGAGCGCTGCGTGCCTTCTCGCCCTCGCCGCCTAGCAAAGCGCCGTGTGCCTTCGCCGCCTCCCCAATCGCTTCGTGCCTTCGCCGCCTAGCAAAGCGCCTAGCAAAGCGTCCTCAGCCTTCGCTGCCTAGCAAAGCTCCACGTCCGCTCGCCGCCTAGCAAAGCACTGTGTGCCCTCGCCACCTCGCACAGCGCTGCGTGCCTTCGGCGCCTGGCAAAGCGCTGAGTGCCTTCGGCGCCTGGCAAAGCACTGCGTGCCCTCGCCGCCTCGCACAGCGCTGCGTCCTTGGGCGCCTGGCAAAGCGCTGCGTGCCTTCGCCGCCTCGCCGCCTAGCAAGGCGCCCTAGCCCGTCCACCACCATCAGATCGCTGCGTGCCTTCGCTGCCTCGGTGCTTAGCAAAGCGCCACGTGCCTTCGGCGCCTACAAAAGCGCCGTGTGCCTTCGGCGCTACTACGGCGTTTGCTAAGCGGCGAGGCGGCGAAGGGACGCAGCGGTGTGTGAGGCGGCGAAGGCAAGCAGCGCTTTGCTGGGCGGCGAGGCGGCGAAGGGCCGAAGCGATTGGGGAGGCGGTGAAGGGACAGGGCGCTTTGTTGGGCGGCGAGGGCGAAAGGCACGCAGCGCTTTCTTAGGCGGCGAGGCGGCGAAGGCACGCGCTGCTTTGCTAGGCGCCGAAGGAACACGGCGCTTTGCTAGGCGGCGACGGCACGCGCAGCTTTGCTAGGCGGCGAGGCGGTGAAGGGACACGGCGCTTTGCTAGGCGGCGAGGGCGAGAAGGCACGCAGCGCTTTCTCAGGCGGCGAGGCGGCGAAGGCACGCGCTGCTCTGCCAGCCGCCGAAGGCACGCCGCGCTGTGTGAGGCGGCGAAGGCACGCACGGCTTTGCCAGCCGCCGAAGGCACGCAGCGCTTTGCTAGGCTGCGATGCGGCGAGGCGCCCAACGCAGGCAGTTCCTTGCTAGGCGCCCAAGGAACACGGCGCTTTGCCTGACGGCGACGGCACGCGCAGCTTTGCTAGGCGCCCAAGGCAGACGACGCTTTGCTAGGCAGCGAGGCGGCGAACGCACAAAGCGATTTGCTCTGCGGTCATTCGCTGCCTCGCACAAGAGCTAACCACTGGGCATGTTGGCTGTCTCACAAACAAGCAGACTGCTGCGTCTCTTCGCTGCCTCGCCAACTAGCAAAGTGCTGCCTCGCTTCGCCTCCACGCCAAAAAGCCATCCGCGATGCCACTGCGCCACCTGGTGCACAAGCAAAGTGCTGCATCTCTTCGCTGCCTCGCACAAGGAGCAAGCACTGTGCATGTTGGCTGTCTCACAAACAAGGAGACTGCTGAATCTCTTCGCTGCCTTGCCAACAAGCAAACCGCTGCATCTCTTCGCTGCCTCACCAACAAGCAAACCACTCGATCTGCTCGCCGCCTCGGCAGCATGCAAAGCGCCGCGTCTCTTGGCCGCCTCGCAAACTAAACGCTGCATCTGTTCAGTGCCTCGCCAAAAAGCAGAGCGCTGCGTGTATTCGCTGAGTGGCAGAAAGCAAAGCACAGCGCCTGTTCGCTGCCTGGCCAACAAGCAAAGCGCTCCATCTCTTCGCTGCCTCGCAAACGAAGGAAGCGCTGCGTGCCTTCGGCGCCTAGCAAAGCAGCGCGTGCCTTCGCTGCCTCGCCGCCTAAGAGAGCGCTGCGTGCCTTCTCGCCCTCGCCGCCTAGCAAAGCGCCGTGTGCCTTCGCCGCCTCCCCAATCGCTTCGTGCCTTCGTCGCCTAGCAAAGCGCCTAGCAAAGCGTCCTCAGCCTTCGCTGCCTAGCAAAGCTCCACGTCGGCTCGCCGCCTAGCAAAGCACTGTGTGCCCTCACTGCCTCGCACAGCGCTGCGTGCCTTCGGCGCCTGGCAAAGCGCTGAGTGCCTTGGGCGCCTGGCAAAGCACTGCGTGCCCTCGCCACCTCGCACAGCGCTGCGTGCCTTCGGCGCCTGGCAAAGCGCTGAGTGCCTTCGGCGCCTGGCAAAGCACTGCGTGCCCTCGCCGCCTCGCACAGCGCTGCGTCCTTGGGCGCCTGGCAAAGCGCTGCGTGCCTTCGCCGCCTCGCCGCCTAGCAAGGCGCCCTAGCCCGTCCACCACCATCAGATCGCTGCGTGCCTTCGCTGCCTCGGTGCTTAGCAAAGCGCCACGTGCCTTCGGCGCCTACAAAAGCGCCGTGTGCCTTCGGCGCTACTACGGCGTTTGCTAAGCGGCGAGGCGGCGAAGGGACGCAGCGGTGTGTGAGGCGGCGAAGGCAAGCAGCGCTTTGCTGGGCGGCGAGGCGGCGAAGGGCCGAAGCGATTGGGGAGGCGGTGAAGGGACAGGGCGCTTTGTTGGGCGGCGAGGGCGAAAGGCACGCAGCGCTTTCTTAGGCGGCGAGGCGGCGAAGGCACGCGCTGCTTTGCTAGGCGCCGAAGGAACACGGCGCTTTGCTAGGCGGCGAGGCGGTGAAGGGACACGGCGCTTTGCTAGGCGGCGAGGGCGAGAAGGCACGCAGCGCTTTCTCAGGCGGCGAGGCGGCGAAGGCACGCGCTGCTCTGCCAGGCGCCGAAGGCACGCCGCGCTGTGTGAGGCGGCGAAGGCACGCACGGCTTTGCCAGCCGCCGAAGGCACGCAGCGCTTTGCTAGGCTGCGATGCGGCGAGGCGCCCAACGCAGGCAGTTCCTTGCTAGGCGCCCAAGGAACACGGCGCTTTGCCTGACGGCGACGGCACGCGCAGCTTTGCTAGGCGCCCAAGGCAGACGACGCTTTGCTAGGCAGCGAGGCGGCGAACGCACAAAGCGATTTGCTCTGCGGTCATTCGCTGCCTCGCACAATAGCTAACCACTGGGCATGTTGGCTGTCTCACAAACAAGCAGACTGCTGCGTCTCTTCGCTGCCTCGCCAACTAGCAAAGTGCTGCCTCGCTTCGCCTCCACGCCAAAAAGCCATCCGCGATGCCACTGCGCCACCTGGTGCACAAGCAAAGTGCTGCATCTCTTCGCTGCCTCGCACAAGGAGCAAGCACTGTACATGTTGGCTGTCTCACAAACAAGGAGACTGCTGAATCTCTTCGCTGCCTTGCCAACAAGCAAACCGCTGCATCTCTTCGCTGCCTCACCAACAAGCAAACCACTCGATCTGCTCGCCGCCTCGCCAGCATGCAAAGCGCCGCGTCTCTTGGCCGCCTCGCAAACTAAACGCTGCATCTGTTCAGTCCCTCGCCAAAAAGCAGAGCGCTGCGTGTATTCGCTGAGTGGCAGAAAGCAAAGCACAGCGCCTGTTCGCTGCCTGGCCAACAAGCAAAGCGCTCCATCTCTTCGCTGCCTCGCAAACGAAGGAAGCGCTGCGTGCCTTCGGCGCCTAGCAAAGCAGCGCGTGCCTTCGCTGCCTCGCCGCCTAAGAGAGCGCTGCGTGCCTTCTCGCCCTCGCCGCCTAGCAAAGCGCCGTGTGCCTTCGCCGCCTCCCCAATCGCTTCGTGCCTTCGCCGCCTAGCAAAGCGCCTAGCAAAGCGTCCTCAGCCTTCGCTGCCTAGCAAAGCTCCACGTCCGCTCGCCGCCTAGCAAAGCACTGTGTGCCCTCGCCACCTCGCACAGCGCTGCGTGCCTTCGGTGCCTGGCAAAGCGCTGAGTGCCTTCGGCGCCTGGCAAAGCACTGCGTGCCCTCGCCGCCTCGCACAGCGCTGCGTCCTTGGGCGCCTGGCAAAGCGCTGCGTGCCTTCGCCGCCTCGCCGCCTAGCAAGGCGCCCTAGCCCGTCCACCACGATCAGATCGCTGCGTGCCTTCGCTGCCTCGGTGCTTAGCAAAGCGCCACGTGCCTTCGGCGCCTACAAAAGCGCCGTGTGCCTTCGGCGCTACTACGGCGTTTGCTAAGCGGCGAGGCGGCGAAGGGACGCAGCGGTGTGTGAGGCGGCGAAGGCAAGCAGCGCTTTGCTGGGCGGCGAGGCGGCAAAGGGCCGAAGCGATTGGGGAGGCGGTGAAGGGACAGGGCGCTTTGTTGGGCGGCGAGGGCGAAAGGCACGCAGCGCTTTCTTAGGCGGCGAGGCGGCGAAGGCACGCGCTGCTTTGCTAGGCGCCGAAGGAACACGGCGCTTTGCTAGGCGGCGAGGGCGAGAAGGCACGCAGCGCTTTCTCAGGCGGCGAGGCGGCGAAGGCACGCGCTGCTCTGCCAGGCGCCGAAGGCACGCCGCGCTGTGTGAGGCGGCGAAGGCACGCACGGCTTTGCCAGCCGCCGAAGGCACGCAGCGCTTTGCTAGGCTGCGATGCGGCGAGGCGCCCAACGCAGGCAGTTCCTTGCTAGGCGCCCAAGGAACACGGCGCTTTGCCTGACGGCGACGGCACGCGCAGCTTTGCTAGGCGCCCAAGGCAGACGACGCTTTGCTAGGCAGCGAGGCGGCGAACGCACAAAGCGATTTGCTCTGCCCTCATTCGCTGCCTCGCACAAGAGCTAACCACTGGGCATGTTGGCTGTCTCACAAACAAGCAGACTGCTGCGTCTCTTCGCTGCCTCGCCAACTAGCAAAGTGCTGCCTCGCTTCGCCTCCACGCCAAAAAGCCATCCGCGATGCCACTGCGCCACCTGGTGCACAAGCAAAGTGCTGCATCTCTTCGCTGCCTCGCACAAGGAGCAAGCACTGTGCATGTTGGCTGTCTCACAAACAAGGAGACTGCTGAATCTCTTCGCTGCCTTGCCAACAAGCAAACCACTCGATCTGCTCGCCGCCTCGGCAGCATGCAAAGCGCCGCGTCTCTTGGCCGCCTCGCAAACTAAACGCTGCATCTGTTCAGTGCCTCGCCAAAAAGCAGAGCGCTGCGTGTATTCGCTGAGTGGCAGAAAGCAAAGCACAGCGCCTGTTCGCTGCCTGGCCAACAAGCAAAGCGCTCCATCTCTTCGCTGCCTCGCAAACGAAGGAAGCGCTGCGTGCCTTCGGCGCCTAGCAAAGCAGCGCGTGCCTTCGCTGCCTCGCCGCCTAAGAGAGCGCTGCGTGCCTTCTCGCCCTCGCCGCCTAGCAAAGCGCCGTGTGCCTTCGCCGCCTCCCCAATCGCTTCGTGCCTTCGCCGCCTAGCAAAGCGCCTAGCAAAGCGTCCTCAGCCTTCGCTGCCTAGCAAAGCTCCACGTCGGCTCGCCGCCTAGCAAAGCACTGTGTGCCCTCACCGCCTCGCACAGCGCTGCGTGCCTTCGGCGCCTGGCAAAGCGCTGAGTGCCTTCGGCGCCTGGCAACGCACTGCGTGCCCTCGCCACCTCGCACAGCGCTGCGTGCCTTCGGCGCCTGGCAAAGCGCTGAGTGCCTTGGGCGCCTGGCAAAGCACTGCGTGCCCTCGCCACCTCGCACAGCGCTGCGTGCCTTCGGCGCCTGGCAAAGCGCTGAGTGCCTTCGGCGCCTGGCAAAGCACTGCGTGCCCTCGCCGCCTCGCACAGCGCTGCGTCCTTGGGCGCCTGGCAAAGCGCTGCGTGCCTTCGCCGCCTCGCCGCCTAGCAAGGCGCCCTAGCCCGTCCACCACCATCAGATCGCTGCGTGCCTTCGCTGCCTCGGTGCTTAGCAAAGCGCCACGTGCCTTCGGCGCCTACAAAAGCGCCGTGTGCCTTCGGCGCTACTACGGCGTTTGCTAAGCGGCGAGGCGGCGAAGGGACGCAGCGGTGTGTGAGGCGGCGAAGGCAAGCAGCGCTTTGCTGGGCGGCGAGGCGGCGAAGGGCCGAAGCGATTGGGGAGGCGGTGAAGGGACAGGGCGCTTTGTTGGGCGGCGAGGGCGAAAGGCACGCAGCGCTTTCTTAGGCGGCGAGGCGGCGAAGGCACGCGCTGCTTTGCTAGGCGCCCAAGGAACACGGCGCTTTGCTAGGCGGCGACGGCACGCGCAGCTTTGCTAGGCGGCGAGGCGGTGAAGGGACACGGCGCTTTGCTAGGCGGCGAGGGCGAGAAGGCACGCAGCGCTTTCTCAGGCGGCGAGGCGGCGAAGGCACGCGCTGCTCTGCCAGGCGGCGAAGGCACGCCGCGCTGTGTGAGGCGGCGAAGGCACGCACGGCTTTGCCAGCCGCCGAAGGCACGCAGCGCTTTGCTAGGCTGCGATGCGGCGAGGCGCCCAACGCAGGCAGTTCCTTGCTAGGCGCCCAAGGAACACGGCGCTTTGCCTGACGGCGACGGCACGCGCAGCTTTGCTAGGCGCCCAAGGCAGACGACGCTTTGCTAGGCAGCGAGGCGGCGAACGCACAAAGCGATTTGCTCTGCGGTCATTCGCTGCCTCGCACAATAGCTAACCACTGGGCATGTTGGCTGTCTCACAAACAAGCAGACTGCTGCGTCTCTTCGCTGCCTCGCCAACTAGCAAAGTGCTGCCTCGCTTCGCCTCCACGCCAAAAAGCCATCCGCGATGCCACTGCGCCACCTGGTGCACAAGCAAAGTGCTGCATCTCTTCGCTGCCTCGCACAAGGAGCAAGCACTGTACATGTTGGCTGTCTCACAAACAAGGAGACTGCTGAATCTCTTCGCTGCCTTGCCAACAAGCAAACCGCTGCATCTCTTCGCTGCCTCACCAACAAGCAAACCACTCGATCTGCTCGCCGCCTCGCCAGCATGCAAAGCGCCGCGTCTCTTGGCCGCCTCGCAAACTAAACGCTGCATCTGTTCAGTCCCTCGCCAAAAAGCAGAGCGCTGCGTGTATTCGCTGAGTGGCAGAAAGCAAAGCACAGCGCCTGTTCGCTGCCTGGCCAACAAGCAAAGCGCTCCATCTCTTCGCTGCCTCGCAAACGAAGGAAGCGCTGCGTGCCTTCGGCGCCTAGCAAAGCAGCGCGTGCCTTCGCTGCCTCGCCGCCTAAGAGAGCGCTGCGTGCCTTCTCGCCCTCGCCGCCTAGCAAAGCGCCGTGTGCCTTCGCCGCCTCCCCAATCGCTTCGTGCCTTCGCCGCCTAGCAAAGCGCCTAGCAAAGCGTCCTCAGCCTTCGCTGCCTAGCAAAGCTCCACGTCCGCTCGCCGCCTAGCAAAGCACTGTGTGCCCTCGCCACCTCGCACAGCGCTGCGTGCCTTCGGTGCCTGGCAAAGCGCTGAGTGCCTTCGGCGCCTGGCAAAGCACTGCGTGCCCTCGCCGCCTCGCACAGCGCTGCGTCCTTGGGCGCCTGGCAAAGCGCTGCGTGCCTTCGCCGCCTCGCCGCCTAGCAAGGCGCCCTAGCCCGTCCACCACGATCAGATCGCTGCGTGCCTTCGCTGCCTCGGTGCTTAGCAAAGCGCCACGTGCCTTCGGCGCCTACAAAAGCGCCGTGTGCCTTCGGCGCTACTACGGCGTTTGCTAAGCGGCGAGGCGGCGAAGGGACGCAGCGGTGTGTGAGGCGGCGAAGGCAAGCAGCGCTTTGCTGGGCGGCGAGGCGGCGAAGGGCCGAAGCGATTGGGGAGGCGGTGAAGGGACAGGGCGCTTTGTTGGGCGGCGAGGGCGAAAGGCACGCAGCGCTTTCTTAGGCGGCGAGGCGGCGAAGGCACGCGCTGCTTTGCTAGGCGCCGAAGGAACACGGCGCTTTGCTAGGCGGCGACGGCACGCGCAGCTTTGCTAGGCGGCGAGGCGGTGAAGGGACACGGCGCTTTGCTAGGCGGCGAGGGCGAGAAGGCACGCAGCGCTTTCTCAGGCGGCGAGGCGGCGAAGGCACGCGCTGCTCTGCCAGGCGCCGAAGGCACGCCGCGCTGTGTGAGGCGGCGAAGGCACGCACGGCTTTGCCAGCCGCCGAAGGCACGCAGCGCTTTGCTAGGCTGCGATGCGGCGAGGCGCCCAACGCAGGCAGTTCCTTGCTAGGCGCCCAAGGAACACGGCGCTTTGCCTGACGGCGACGGCACGCGCAGCTTTGCTAGGCGCCCAAGGCAGACGACGCTTTGCTAGGCAGCGAGGCGGCGAACGCACAAAGCGATTTGCTCTGCCCTCATTCGCTGCCTCGCACAAGAGCTAACCACTGGGCATGTTGGCTGTCTCACAAACAAGCAGACTGCTGCGTCTCTTCGCTGCCTCGCCAACTAGCAAAGTGCTGCCTCGCTTCGCCTCCACGCCAAAAAGCCATCCGCGATGCCACTGCGCCACCTGGTGCACAAGCAAAGTGCTGCATCTCTTCGCTGCCTCGCACAAGGAGCAAGCACTGTGCATGTTGGCTGTCTCACAAACAAGGAGACTGCTGAATCTCTTCGCTGCCTTGCCAACAAGCAAACCACTCGATCTGCTCGCCGCCTCGGCAGCATGCAAAGCGCCGCGTCTCTTGGCCGCCTCGCAAACTAAACGCTGCATCTGTTCAGTGCCTCGCCAAAAAGCAGAGCGCTGCGTGTATTCGCTGAGTGGCAGAAAGCAAAGCACAGCGCCTGTTCGCTGCCTGGCCAACAAGCAAAGCGCTCCATCTCTTCGCTGCCTCGCAAACGAAGGAAGCGCTGCGTGCCTTCGGCGCCTAGCAAAGCAGCGCGTGCCTTCGCTGCCTCGCCGCCTAAGAGAGCGCTGCGTGCCTTCTCGCCCTCGCCGCCCAGCAAAGCGCCGTGTGCCTTCGCCGCCTCCCCAATCGCTTCGTGCCTTCGCCGCCTAGCAAAGCGCCTAGCAAAGCGTCCTCAGCCTTCGCTGCCTAGCAAAGCTCCACGTCGGCTCGCCGCCTAGCAAAGCACTGTGTGCCCTCACCGCCTCGCACAGCGCTGCGTGCCTTCGGCGCCTGGCAAAGCGCTGAGTGCCTTCGGCGCCTGGCAACGCACTGCGTGCCCTCGCCACCTCGCACAGCGCTGCGTGCCTTCGGCGCCTGGCAAAGCGCTGAGTGCCTTCGGCGCCTGGCAAAGCACTGCGTGCCCTCGCCACCTCGCACAGCGCTGCGTGCCTTCGGCGCCTGGCAAAGCGCTGAGTGCCTTCGGCGCCTGGCAAAGCACTGCGTGCCCTCGCCGCCTCGCACAGCGCTGCGTCCTTGGGCGCCTGGCAAAGCGCTGCGTGCCTTCGCCGCCTCGCCGCCTAGCAAGGCGCCCTAGCCCGTCCACCACCATCAGATCGCTGCGTGCCTTCGCTGCCTCGGTGCTTAGCAAAGCGCCACGTGCCTTCGGCGCCTACAAAAGCGCCGTGTGCCTTCGGCGCTACTACGGCGTTTGCTAAGCGGCGAGGCGGCGAAGGGACGCAGCGGTGTGTGAGGCGGCGAAGGCAAGCAGCGCTTTGCTGGGCGGCGAGGCGGCGAAGGGCCGAAGCGATTGGGGAGGCGGTGAAGGGACAGGGCGCTTTGTTGGGCGGCGAGGGCGAAAGGCACGCAGCGCTTTCTTAGGCGGCGAGGCGGCGAAGGCACGCGCTGCTTTGCTAGGCGCCGAAGGAACACGGCGCTTTGCTAGGCGGCGACGGCACGCGCAGCTTTGCTAGGCGGCGAGGCGGTGAAGGGACACGGCGCTTTGCTAGGCGGCGAGGGCGAGAAGGCACGCAGCGCTTTCTCAGGCGGCGAGGCGGCGAAGGCACGCGCTGCTCTGCCAGCCGCCGAAGGCACGCCGCGCTGTGTGAGGCGGCGAAGGCACGCACGGCTTTGCCAGCCGCCGAAGGTACGCAGCGCTTTGCTAGGCTGCGATGCGGCGAGGCGCCCAACGCAGGCAGTTCCTTGCTAGGCGCCCAAGGAACACGGCGCTTTGCCTGACGGCGACGGCACGCGCAGCTTTGCTAGGCGCCCAAGGCAGACGACGCTTTGCTAGGCAGCGAGGCGGCGAACGCACAAAGCGATTTGCTCTGCGGTCATTCGCTGCCTCGCACAATAGCTAACCACTGGGCATGTTGGCTGTCTCACAAACAAGCAGACTGCTGCGTCTCTTCGCTGCCTTGCCAACAAGCAAACCGCTGCATCTCTTCGCTGCCTCACCAACAAGCAAACCACTCGATCTGCTCGCCGCCTCGGCAGCATGCAAAGCGCCGCGTCTCTTGGCCGCCTCGCAAACTAAACGCTGCATCTGTTCAGTGCCTCGCCAAAAAGCAGAGCGCTGCGTGTATTCGCTGAGTGGCAGAAAGCAAAGCACAGCGCCTGTTCGCTGCCTGGCCAACAAGCAAAGCGCTCCATCTCTTCGCTGCCTCGCAAACGAAGGAAGCGCTGCGTGCCTTCGGCGCCTAGCAAAGCAGCGCGTGCCTTCGCTGCCTCGCCGCCTAAGAGAGCGCTGCGTGCCTTCTCGCCCTCGCCGCCTAGCAAAGCGCCGTGTGCCTTCGCCGCCTCCCCAATCGCTTCGTGCCTTCGCCGCCTAGCAAAGCGCCTAGCAAAGCGTCCTCAGCCTTCGCTGCCTAGCAAAGCTCCACGTCGGCTCGCCGCCTAGCAAAGCACTGTGTGCCCTCGCCACCTCGCACAGCGCTGCGTGCCTTCGGCGCCTGGCAAAGCGCTGAGTGCCTTGGGCGCCTGGCAAAGCACTGCGTGCCCTCGCCACCTCGCACAGCGCTGCGTCCTTGGGCGCCTGGCAAAGCGCTGCGTGCCTTCGCCGCCTCGCCGCCTAGCAAGGCGCCCTAGCCCGTCCACCACGATCAGATCGCTGCGTGCCTTCGCTGCCTCGGTGCTTAGCAAAGCGCCACGTGCCTTCGGCGCCTACAAAAGCGCCGTGTGCCTTCGGCGCTACTACGGCGTTTGCTAAGCGGCGAGGCGGCGAAGGGACGCAGCGGTGTGTGAGGCGGCGAAGGCAAGCAGCGCTTTGCTGGGCGGCGAGGCGGCGAAGGGCCGAAGCGATTGGGGAGGCGGTGAAGGGACAGGGCGCTTTGTTGGGCGGCGAGGGCGAAAGGCACGCAGCGCTTTCTTAGGCGGCGAGGCGGCGAAGGCACGCGCTGCTTTGCTAGGCGCCGAAGGAACACGGCGCTTTGCTAGGCGGCGACGGCACGCGCAGCTTTGCTAGGCGGCGAGGCGGTGAAGGGACACGGCGCTTTGCTAGGCGGCGAGGGCGAGAAGGCACGCAGCGCTTTCTCAGGCGGCGAGGCGGCGAAGGCACGCGCTGCTCTGCCAGGCGGCGAAGGCACGCCGCGCTGTGTGAGGCGGCGAAGGCACGCACGGCTTTGCCAGCCGCCGAAGGCACGCAGCGCTTTGCTAGGCTGCGATGCGGCGAGGCGCCCAACGCAGGCAGTTCCTTGCTAGGCGCCCAAGGAACACGGCGCTTTGCCTGACGGCGACGGCACGCGCAGCTTTGCTAGGCGCCCAAGGCAGACGACGCTTTGCTAGGCAGCGAGGCGGCGAACGCACAAAGCGATTTGCTCTGCGGTCATTCGCTGCCTCGCACAATAGCTAACCACTGGGCATGTTGGCTGTCTCACAAACAAGCAGACTGCTGCGTCTCTTCGCTGCCTCGCCAACTAGCAAAGTGCTGCCTCGCTTCGCCTCCACGCCAAAAAGCCATCCGCGATGCCACTGCGCCACCTGGTGCACAAGCAAAGTGCTGCATCTCTTCGCTGCCTCGCACAAGGAGCAAGCACTGTACATGTTGGCTGTCTCACAAACAAGGAGACTGCTGAATCTCTTCGCTGCCTTGCCAACAAGCAAACCGCTGCATCTCTTCGCTGCCTCACCAACAAGCAAACCACTCGATCTGCTCGCCGCCTCGCCAGCATGCAAAGCGCCGCGTCTCTTGGCCGCCTCGCAAACTAAACGCTGCATCTGTTCACTGCCTCGCCAAAAAGCAGAGCGCTGCGTGTATTCGCTGAGTGGCAGAAAGCAAAGCACAGCGCCTGTTCGCTGCCTGGCCAACAAGCAAAGCGCTCCATCTCTTCGCTGCCTCGCAAACGAAGGAAGCGCTGCGTGCCTTCGGCGCCTAGCAAAGCAGCGCGTGCCTTCGCTGCCTCGCCGCCTAAGAGAGCGCTGCGTGCCTTCTCGCCCTCGCCGCCTAGCAAAGCGCCGTGTGCCTTCGCCGCCTCCCCAATCGCTTCGTGCCTTCGCCGCCTAGCAAAGCGCCTAGCAAAGCGTCCTCAGCCTTCGCTGCCTAGCAAAGCTCCACGTCCGCTCGCCGCCTAGCAAAGCACTGTGTGCCCTCGCCACCTCGCACAGCGCTGCGTGCCTTCGGTGCCTGGCAAAGCGCTGAGTGCCTTCGGCGCCTGGCAAAGCACTGCGTGCCCTCGCCGCCTCGCACAGCGCTGCGTCCTTGGGCGCCTGGCAAAGCGCTGCGTGCCTTCGCCGCCTCGCCGCCTAGCAAGGCGCCCTAGCCCGTCCACCACGATCAGATCGCTGCGTGCCTTCGCTGCCTCGGTGCTTAGCAAAGCGCCACGTGCCTTCGGCGCCTACAAAAGCGCCGTGTGCCTTCGGCGCTACTACGGCGTTTGCTAAGCGGCGAGGCGGCGAAGGGACGCAGCGGTGTGTGAGGCGGCGAAGGCAAGCAGCGCTTTGCTGGGCGGCGAGGCGGCGAAGGGCCGAAGCGATTGGGGAGGCGGTGAAGGGACAGGGCGCTTTGTTGGGCGGCGAGGGCGAAAGGCACGCAGCGCTTTCTTAGGCGGCGAGGCGGCGAAGGCACGCGCTGCTTTGCTAGGCGCCGAAGGAACACGGCGCTTTGCTAGGCGGCGACGGCACGCGCAGCTTTGCTAGGCGGCGAGGCGGTGAAGGGACACGGCGCTTTGCTAGGCGGCGAGGGCGAGAAGGCACGCAGCGCTTTCTCAGGCGGCGAGGCGGCGAAGGCACGCGCTGCTCTGCCAGGCGGCGAAGGCACGCCGCGCTGTGTGAGGCGGCGAAGGCACGCACGGCTTTGCCAGCCGCCGAAGGCACGCAGCGCTTTGCTAGGCTGCGATGCGGCGAGGCGCCCAACGCAGGCAGTTCCTTGCTAGGCGCCCAAGGAACACGGCGCTTTGCCTGACGGCGACGGCACGCGCAGCTTTGCTAGGCGCCCAAGGCAGACGACGCTTTGCTAGGCAGCGAGGCGGCGAACGCACAAAGCGATTTGCTCTGCGGTCATTCGCTGCCTCGCACAATAGCTAACCACTGGGCATGTTGGCTGTCTCACAAACAAGCAGACTGCTGCGTCTCTTCGCTGCCTCGCCAACTAGCAAAGTGCTGCCTCGCTTCGCCTCCACGCCAAAAAGCCATCCGCGATGCCACTGCGCCACCTGGTGCACAAGCAAAGTGCTGCATCTCTTCGCTGCCTCGCACAAGGAGCAAGCACTGTGCATGTTGGCTGTCTCACAAACAAGGAGACTGCTGAATCTCTTCGCTGCCTTGCCAACAAGCAAACCACTCGATCTGCTCGCCGCCTCGCCAGCATGCAAAGCGCCGCGTCTCTTGGCCGCCTCGCAAACTAAACGCTGCATCTGTTCACTGCCTCGCCAAAAAGCAGAGCGCTGCGTGTATTCGCTGAGTGGCAGAAAGCAAAGCACAGCGCCTGTTCGCTGCCTGGCCAACAAGCAAAGCGCTCCATCTCTTCGCTGCCTCGCAAACGAAGGAAGCGCTGCGTGCCTTCGGCGCCTAGCAAAGCAGCGCGTGCCTTCGCTGCCTCGCCGCCTAAGAGAGCGCTGCGTGCCTTCTCGCCCTCGCCGCCTAGCAAAGCGCCGTGTGCCTTCGCCGCCTCCCCAATCGCTTCGTGCCTTCGCCGCCTAGCAAAGCGCCTAGCAAAGCGTCCTCAGCCTTCGCTGCCTAGCAAAGCTCCACGTCGGCTCGCCGCCTAGCAAAGCACTGTGTGCCCTCACCGCCTCGCACAGCGCTGCGTGCCTTCGGCGCCTGGCAAAGCGCTGAGTGCCTTCGGCGCCTGGCAACGCACTGCGTGCCCTCGCCACCTCGCACAGCGCTGCGTGCCTTCGGCGCCTGGCAAAGCGCTGAGTGCCTTCGGCGCCTGGCAAAGCACTGCGTGCCCTCGCCACCTCGCACAGCGCTGCGTGCCTTCGGCGCCTGGCAAAGCGCTGAGTGCCTTCGGCGCCTGGCAAAGCACTGCGTGCCCTCGCCGCCTCGCACAGCGCTGCGTCCTTGGGCGCCTGGCAAAGCGCTGCGTGCCTTCGCCGCCTCGCCGCCTAGCAAGGCGCCCTAGCCCGTCCACCACGATCAGATCGCTGCGTGCCTTCGCTGCCTCGGTGCTTAGCAAAGCGCCACGTGCCTTCGGCGCCTACAAAAGCGCCGTGTGCCTTCGGCGCTACTACGGCGTTTGCTAAGCGGCGAGGCGGCGAAGGGACGCAGCGGTGTGTGAGGCGGCGAAGGCAAGCAGCGCTTTGCTGGGCGGCGAGGCGGCGAAGGGCCGAAGCGATTGGGGAGGCGGTGAAGGGACAGGGCGCTTTGTTGGGCGGCGAGGGCGAAAGGCACGCAGCGCTTTCTTAGGCGGCGAGGCGGCGAAGGCACGCGCTGCTTTGCTAGGCGCCGAAGGAACACGGCGCTTTGCTAGGCGGCGACGGCACGCGCAGCTTTGCTAGGCGGCGAGGCGGTGAAGGGACACGGCGCTTTGCTAGGCGGCGAGGGCGAGAAGGCACGCAGCGCTTTCTCAGGCGGCGAGGCGGCGAAGGCACGCGCTGCTCTGCCAGCCGCCGAAGGCACGCCGCGCTGTGTGAGGCGGCGAAGGCACGCACGGCTTTGCCAGCCGCCGAAGGCACGCAGCGCTTTGCTAGGCTGCGATGCGGCGAGGCGCCCAACGCAGGCAGTTCCTTGCTAGGCGCCCAAGGAACACGGCGCTTTGCCTGACGGCGACGGCACGCGCAGCTTTGCTAGGCGCCCAAGGCAGACGACGCTTTGCTAGGCAGCGAGGCGGCGAACGCACAAAGCGATTTGCTCTGCGGTCATTCGCTGCCTCGCACAAGAGCTAACCACTGGGCATGTTGGCTGTCTCACAAACAAGCAGACTGCTGCGTCTCTTCGCTGCCTTGCCAACAAGCAAACCGCTGCATCTCTTCGCTGCCTCACCAACAAGCAAACCACTCGATCTGCTCGCCGCCTCGCCAGCATGCAAAGCGCCGCGTCTCTTGGCCGCCTCGCAAACTAAACGCTGCATCTGTTCAGTGCCTCGCCAAAAAGCAGAGCGCTGCGTGTATTCGCTGAGTGGCAGAAAGCAAAGCACAGCGCCTGTTCGCTGCCTGGCCAACAAGCAAAGCGCTCCATCTCTTCGCTGCCTCGCAAACGAAGGAAGCGCTGCGTGCCTTCGGCGCCTAGCAAAGCAGCGCGTGCCTTCGCTGCCTCGCCGCCTAAGAGAGCGCTGCGTGCCTTCTCGCCCTCGCCGCCTAGCAAAGCGCCGTGTGCCTTCGCCGCCTCCCCAATCGCTTCGTGCCTTCGCCGCCTAGCAAAGCGCCTAGCAAAGCGTCCTCAGCCTTCGCTGCCTAGCAAAGCTCCACGTCGGCTCGCCGCCTAGCAAAGCACTGTGTGCCCTCGCCACCTCGCACAGCGCTGCGTGCCTTCGGCGCCTGGCAAAGCGCTGAGTGCCTTGGGCGCCTGGCAAAGCACTGCGTGCCCTCGCCACCTCGCACAGCGCTGCGTCCTTGGGCGCCTGGCAAAGCGCTGCGTGCCTTCGCCGCCTCGCCGCCTAGCAAGGCGCCCTAGCCCGTCCACCACGATCAGATCGCTGCGTGCCTTCGCTGCCTCGGTGCTTAGCAAAGCGCCACGTGCCTTCGGCGCCTACAAAAGCGCCGTGTGCCTTCGGCGCTACTACGGCGTTTGCTAAGCGGCGAGGCGGCGAAGGGACGCAGCGGTGTGTGAGGCGGCGAAGGCAAGCAGCGCTTTGCTGGGCGGCGAGGCGGCGAAGGGCCGAAGCGATTGGGGAGGCGGTGAAGGGACAGGGCGCTTTGTTGGGCGGCGAGGGCGAAAGGCACGCAGCGCTTTCTTAGGCGGCGAGGCGGCGAAGGCACGCGCTGCTTTGCTAGGCGCCGAAGGAACACGGCGCTTTGCTAGGCGGCGACGGCACGCGCAGCTTTGCTAGGCGGCGAGGCGGTGAAGGGACACGGCGCTTTGCTAGGCGGCGAGGGCGAGAAGGCACGCAGCGCTTTCTCAGGCGGCGAGGCGGCGAAGGCACGCGCTGCTCTGCCAGGCGCCGAAGGCACGCCGTGCTGTGTGAGGCGGCGAAGGCACGCACGGCTTTGCCAGCCGCCGAAGGCACGCAGCGCTTTGCTAGGCTGCGATGCGGCGAGGCGCCCAACGCAGGCAGTTCCTTGCTAGGCGCCCAAGGAACACGGCGCTTTGCCTGACGGCGACGGCACGCGCAGCTTTGCTAGGCGCCCAAGGCAGACGACGCTTTGCTAGGCAGCGAGGCGGCGAACGCACAAAGCGATTTGCTCTGCGGTCATTCGCTGCCTCGCACAATAGCTAACCACTGGGCATGTTGGCTGTCTCACAAACAAGCAGACTGCTGCGTCTCTTCGCTGCCTCGCACAAGGAGCAAGCACTGTGCATGTTGGCTGTCTCACAAACAAGGAGACTGCTGAATCTCTTCGCTGCCTTGCCAACAAGCAAACCACTCGATCTGCTCGCCGCCTCGGCAGCATGCAAAGCGCCGCGTCTCTTGGCCGCCTCGCAAACTAAACGCTGCATCTGTTCAGTGCCTCGCCAAAAAGCAGAGCGCTGCGTGTATTCGCTGAGTGGCAGAAAGCAAAGCACAGCGCCTGTTCGCTGCCTGGCCAACAAGCAAAGCGCTCCATCTCTTCGCTGCCTCGCAAACGAAGGAAGCGCTGCGTGCCTTCGGCGCCTAGCAAAGCAGCGCGTGCCTTCGCTGCCTCGCCGCCTAAGAGAGCGCTGCGTGCCTTCTCGCCCTCGCCGCCTAGCAAAGCGCCGTGTGCCTTCGCCGCCTCCCCAATCGCTTCGTGCCTTCGCCGCCTAGCAAAGCGCCTAGCAAAGCGTCCTCAGCCTTCGCTGCCTAGCAAAGCTCCACGTCGGCTCGCCGCCTAGCAAAGCACTGTGTGCCCTCACCGCCTCGCACAGCGCTGCGTGCCTTCGGCGCCTGGCAAAGCGCTGAGTGCCTTCGGCGCCTGGCAACGCACTGCGTGCCCTCGCCACCTAGCACAGCGCTGCGTGCCTTCGGCGCCTGGCAAAGCGCTGAGTGCCTTCGGCGCCTGGCAAAGCACTGCGTGCCCTCGCCGCCTCGCACAGCGCTGCGTCCTTGGGCGCCTGGCAAAGCGCTGCGTGCCTTCGCCGCCTCGCCGCCTAGCAAGGCGCCCTAGCCCGTCCACCACGATCAGATCGCTGCGTGCCTTCGCTGCCTCGGTGCTTAGCAAAGCGCCACGTGCCTTCGGCGCCTACAAAAGCGCCGTGTGCCTTCGGCGCTACTACGGCGTTTGCTAAGCGGCGAGGCGGCGAAGGGACGCAGCGGTGTGTGAGGCGGCGAAGGCAAGCAGCGCTTTGCTGGGCGGCGAGGCGGCGAAGGGCCGAAGCGATTGGGGAGGCGGTGAAGGGACAGGGCGCTTTGTTGGGCGGCGAGGGCGAAAGGCACGCAGCGCTTTCTTAGGCGGCGAGGCGGCGAAGGCACGCGCTGCTTTGCTAGGCGCCGAAGGAACACGGCGCTTTGCTAGGCGGCGACGGCACGCGCAGCTTTGCGAGGCGGTGAAGGGACACGGCGCTTTGCTAGGCGGCGAGGGCGGGAAGGCACGCAGCGCTTTCTCAGGCGGCGAGGCGGCGAAGGCACGCGCTGCTTTGCTAGGCGCCGAAGGAACACGGCGCTTTGCTAGGCGGCGAGGCGGTGAAGGCACACGGCGCTTTGCTAGGCGGCGAGGGCGAGAAGGCACGCAGCGCTTTCTCAGGCGGCGAGGCGGCGAAGGCACGCGCTGCTCTGCCAGGCGCCGAAGGCACGCCGCGGTGTGTGAGGCGGCGAAGGCACGCACGGCTTTGCCAGCCGCCGAAGGCAAGCAGCGCTTTGCTAGGCTGCGATGCGGCGAGGCGCCCAACGCAGGCAGTTCCTTGCTAGGCGCCCAAGGAACACGGCGCTTTGCCTGACGGCGACGGCACGCGCAGCTTTGCTAGGCGCCCAAGGCAGACGACGCTTTGCTAGGCAGCGAGGCGGCGAACGCACAAAGCGATTTGCTCTGCCGTCATTCGCTGCCTCGCACAATAGCTAACCACTGGGCATGTTGGCTGTCTCACAAACAAGCAGACTGCTGCGTCTCTTCGCTGCCTCGCCAACTAGCAAAGTGCTGCCTCGCTTCGCCTCCACGCCAAAAAGCCATCCGCGATGCCACTGCGCCACCTGGTGCACAAGCAAAGTGCTGCATCTCTTCGCTGCCTCGCACAAGGAGCAAGCACTGTGCATGTTGGCTGTCTCACAAACAAGGAGACTGCTGAATCTCTTCGCTGCCTTGCCAACAAGCAAACCGCTGCATCTCTTCGCTGCCTCACCAACAAGCAAACCACTCGATCTGCTCGCCGCCTCGCCAGCATGCAAAGCGCCGCGTCTCTTGGCCGCCTCGCAAACTAAACGCTGCATCTGTTCAGTGCCTCGCCAAAAAGCAGAGCGCTGCGTGTATTCGCTGAGTGGCATAAAGCAAAGCACAGCGCCTGTTCGCTGCCTGGCCAACAAGCAAAGCGCTCCATCTCTTCGCTGCCTCGCAAACGAAGGAAGCGCTGCATGCCTTCTCGCCCTCGCCGCCTAGCAAAGCGCCGTGTGCCTTCGCCGCCTCCCCAATCGCTTCGTGCCTTCGCCGCCTAGCAAAGCGCCTAGCAAAGCGTCCTCAGCCTTCGCTGCCTAGCAAAGCTCCACGTCCGCTCGCCGCCTAGCAAAGCACTGTGTGCCCTCGCCACCTCGCACAGCGCTGCGTGCCTTCGGCGCCTGGCAAAGCGCTGCGTGCCTTCGGCGCCTGGCAAAGCACTGCGTGCCCTCGCCGCCTCGCACAGCGCTGCGTCCTTGGGCGCCTGGCAAAGCGCTGCGTGCCTTCGCCGCCTCGCCGCCTAGCAAGGCGCCCTAGCCCGTCCACCACGATCAGATCGCTGCGTGCCTTCGCTGCCTCGGTGCTTAGCAAAGCGCCACGTGCCTTCGGCGCCTACAAAAGCGCCGTGTGCCTTCGGCGCTACTACGGCGTTTGCTAAGCGGCGAGGCGGCGAAGGGACGCAGCGGTGTGTGAGGCGGCGAAGGTAAGCAGCGCTTTGCTAGGTGGCGAGGCGGCGAAGGGACGAAGCGATTGGGGAGGCGGTGAAGGGACAGGGCGCTTTGTTGGGCGGCGAGGGCGAAAAGGGACGCAGCGCTTTCTTAGGCGGCGAGGCGGCGAAGGCACGCGCTGCTTTGCTAGGCGCCCAAGGAACACGGCGCTTTGCTAGGCGGCGACGGCACGCGCAGCTTTGCTAGGCGGCGAGGCGGTGAAGGCACACGGCGCTTTGCTAGGCGGCGAGGGCGAGAAGGCACGCAGCGCTTTCTCAGGCGGCGAGGCGGCGAAGGCACGCGCTGCTCTGCCAGGCGCCGAAGGCACGCCGCGCTGTGTGAGGCGGCGAAGGCACGCACGGCTTTGCCAGCCGCCGAAGGCAAGCAGCGCTTTGCTAGGCTGCGATGCGGCGAGGCGCCGAACGCAGGCAGTTCCTTGCTAGGCGCCCAAGGAACACGGCGCTTTGCCTGACGGCGACGGCACGCGCAGCTTTGCTAGGCGCCCAAGGCAGACGACGCTTTGCTAGGCAGCGAGGCGGCGAACGCACAAAGCGATTTGCTCTGCCCTCATTCGCTGCCTCGCACAAGAGCTAACCACTGGGCATGTTGGCTGTCTCACAAACAAGCAGACTGCTGCGTCTCTTCGCTGCCTCGCCAACTAGCAAAGTGCTGCCTCGCTTCGCCTCCACGCCAAAAAGCCATCCGCGATGCCACTGCGCCACCTGGTGCACAAGCAAAGTGCTGCATCTCTTCGCTGCCTCGCACAAGGAGCAAGCACTGTGCATGTTGGCTGTCTCACAAACAAGGAGACTGCTGAATCTCTTCGCTGCCTTGCCAACAAGCAAACCACTCGATCTGCTCGCCGCCTCGCCAGCATGCAAAGCGCCGCGTCTCTTGGCCGCCTCGCAAACTAAACGCTGCATCTGTTCAGTGCCTCGCCAAAAAGCAGAGCGCTGCGTGTATTCGCTGAGTGGCAGAAAGCAAAGCACAGCGCCTGTTCGCTGCCTGGCCAACAAGCAAAGCGCTCCATCTCTTCGCTGCCTCGCAAACGAAGGAAGCGCTGCGTGCCTTCGGCGCCTAGCAAAGCAGCGCGTGCCTTCGCTGCCTCGCCGCCTAAGAGAGCGCTGCGTGCCTTCTCGCCCTCGCCGCCTAGCAAAGCGCCGTGTGCCTTCGCCGCCTCCCCAATCGCTTCGTGCCTTCGCCGCCTAGCAAAGCGCCTAGCAAAGCGTCCTCAGCCTTCGCTGCCTAGCAAAGCTCCACGTCGGCTCGCCGCCTAGCAAAGCACTGTGTGCCCTCGCCACCTCGCACAGCGCTGCGTGCCTTCGGCGCCTGGCAAAGCGCTGAGTGCCTTGGGCGCCTGGCAAAGCACTGCGTGCCCTCGCCACCTCGCACAGCGCTGCGTCCTTGGGCGCCTGGCAAAGCGCTGCGTGCCTTCGCCGCCTCGCCGCCTAGCAAGGCGCCCTAGCCCGTCCACCACGATCAGATCGCTGCGTGCCTTCGCTGCCTCGGTGCTTAGCAAAGCGCCACGTGCCTTCGGCGCCTACAAAAGCGCCGTGTGCCTTCGGCGCTACTACGGCGTTTGCTAAGCGGCGAGGCGGCGAAGGGACGCAGCGGTGTGTGAGGCGGCGAAGGCAAGCAGCGCTTTGCTGGGCGGCGAGGCGGCGAAGGGCCGAAGCGATTGGGGAGGCGGTGAAGGGACAGGGCGCTTTGTTGGGCGGCGAGGGCGAAAGGCACGCAGCGCTTTCTTAGGCGGCGAGGCGGCGAAGGCACGCGCTGCTTTGCTAGGCGCCGAAGGAACACGGCGCTTTGCTAGGCGGCGACGGCACGCGCAGCTTTGCTAGGCGGCGAGGCGGTGAAGGGACACGGCGCTTTGCTAGGCGGCGAGGGCGAGAAGGCACGCAGCGCTTTCTCAGGCGGCGAGGCGGCGAAGGCACGCGCTGCTCTGCCAGGCGGCGAAGGCACGCCGTGCTGTGTGAGGCGGCGAAGGCACGCACGGCTTTGCCAGCCGCCGAAGGCACGCAGCGCTTTGCTAGGCTGCGATGCGGCGAGGCGCCCAACGCAGGCAGTTCCTTGCTAGGCGCCCAAGGAACACGGCGCTTTGCCTGACGGCGACGGCACGCGCAGCTTTGCTAGGCGCCCAAGGCAGACGACGCTTTGCTAGGCAGCGAGGCGGCGAACGCACAAAGCGATTTGCTCTGCGGTCATTCGCTGCCTCGCACAATAGCTAACCACTGGGCATGTTGGCTGTCTCACAAACAAGCAGACTGCTGCGTCTCTTCGCTGCCTCGCCAACTAGCAAAGTGCTGCCTCGCTTCGCCTCCACGCCAAAAAGCCATCCGCGATGCCACTGCGCCACCTGGTGCACAAGCAAAGTGCTGCATCTCTTCGCTGCCTCGCACAAGGAGCAAGCACTGTGCATGTTGGCTGTCTCACAAACAAGGAGACTGCTGAATCTCTTCGCTGCCTTGCCAACAAGCAAACCACTCGATCTGCTCGCCGCCTCGCCAGCATGCAAAGCGCCGCGTCTCTTGGCCGCCTCGCAAACTAAACGCTGCATCTGTTCAGTGCCTCGCCAAAAAGCAGAGCGCTGCGTGTATTCGCTGAGTGGCAGAAAGCAAAGCACAGCGCCTGTTCGCTGCCTGGCCAACAAGCAAAGCGCTCCATCTCTTCGCTGCCTCGCAAACGAAGGAAGCGCTGCGTGCCTTCGGCGCCTAGCAAAGCAGCGCGTGCCTTCGCTGCCTCGCCGCCTAAGAGAGCGCTGCGTGCCTTCTCGCCCTCGCCGCCTAGCAAAGCGCCGTGTGCCTTCGCCGCCTCCCCAATCGCTTCGTGCCTTCGCCGCCTAGCAAAGCGCCTAGCAAAGCGTCCTCAGCCTTCGCTGCCTAGCAAAGCTCCACGTCGGCTCGCCGCCTAGCAAAGCACTGTGTGCCCTCGCCACCTCGCACAGCGCTGCGTGCCTTCGGCGCCTGGCAAAGCGCTGAGTGCCTTGGGCGCCTGGCAAAGCACTGCGTGCCCTCGCCACCTCGCACAGCGCTGCGTCCTTGGGCGCCTGGCAAAGCGCTGCGTGCCTTCGCCGCCTCGCCGCCTAGCAAGGCGCCCTAGCCCGTCCACCACGATCAGATCGCTGCGTGCCTTCGCTGCCTCGGTGCTTAGCAAAGCGCCACGTGCCTTCGGCGCCTACAAAAGCGCCGTGTGCCTTCGGCGCTACTACGGCGTTTGCTAAGCGGCGAGGCGGCGAAGGGACGCAGCGGTGTGTGAGGCGGCGAAGGCAAGCAGCGCTTTGCTGGGCGGCGAGGCGGCGAAGGGCCGAAGCGATTGGGGAGGCGGTGAAGGGACAGGGCGCTTTGTTGGGCGGCGAGGGCGAAAGGCACGCAGCGCTTTCTTAGGCGGCGAGGCGGCGAAGGCACGCGCTGCTTTGCTAGGCGCCGAAGGAACACGGCGCTTTGCTAGGCGGCGACGGCACGCGCAGCTTTGCTAGGCGGCGAGGCGGTGAAGGGACACGGCGCTTTGCTAGGCGGCGAGGGCGAGAAGGCACGCAGCGCTTTCTCAGGCGGCGAGGCGGCGAAGGCACGCGCTGCTCTGCCAGGCGGCGAAGGCACGCCGTGCTGTGTGAGGCGGCGAAGGCACGCACGGCTTTGCCAGCCGCCGAAGGCACGCAGCGCTTTGCTAGGCTGCGATGCGGCGAGGCGCCCAACGCAGGCAGTTCCTTGCTAGGCGCCCAAGGAACACGGCGCTTTGCCTGACGGCGACGGCACGCGCAGCTTTGCTAGGCGCCCAAGGCAGACGACGCTTTGCTAGGCAGCGAGGCGGCGAACGCACAAAGCGATTTGCTCTGCGGTCATTCGCTGCCTCGCACAATAGCTAACCACTGGGCATGTTGGCTGTCTCACAAACAAGCAGACTGCTGCGTCTCTTCGCTGCCTCGCCAACTAGCAAAGTGCTGCCTCGCTTCGCCTCCACGCCAAAAAGCCATCCGCGATGCCACTGCGCCACCTGGTGCACAAGCAAAGTGCTGCATCTCTTCGCTGCCTCGCACAAGGAGCAAGCACTGTGCATGTTGGCTGTCTCACAAACAAGGAGACTGCTGAATCTCTTCGCTGCCTTGCCAACAAGCAAACCACTCGATCTGCTCGCCGCCTCGCCAGCATGCAAAGCGCCGCGTCTCTTGGCCGCCTCGCAAACTAAACGCTGCATCTGTTCAGTGCCTCGCCAAAAAGCAGAGCGCTGCGTGTATTCGCTGAGTGGCAGAAAGCAAAGCACAGCGCCTGTTCGCTGCCTGGCCAACAAGCAAAGCGCTCCATCTCTTCGCTGCCTCGCAAACGAAGGAAGCGCTGCATGCCTTCTCGCCCTCGCCGCCTAGCAAAGCGCCGTGTGCCTTCGCCGCCTCCCCAATCGCTTCGTGCCTTCGCCGCCTAGCAAAGCGCCTAGCAAAGCGTCCTCAGCCTTCGCTGCCTAGCAAAGCTCCACGTCCGCTCGCCGCCTAGCAAAGCACTGTGTGCCCTCGCCACCTCGCACAGCGCTGCGTGCCTTGGGCGCCTGGCAAAGCGCTGCGTGCCTTCGGCGCCTGGCAAAGCACTGCGTGCCCTCGCCGCCTCGCACAGCGCTGCGTCCTTGGGCGCCTGGCAAAGCGCTGCGTGCCTTCGCCGCCTCGCCGCCTAGCAAGGCGCCCTAGCCCGTCCACCACGATCAGATCGCTGCGTGCCTTCGCTGCCTCGGTGCTTAGCAAAGCGCCACGTGCCTTCGGCGCCTACAAAAGCGCCGTGTGCCTTCGGCGCTACTACGGCGTTTGCTAAGCGGCGAGGCGGCGAAGGGACGCAGCGGTGTGTGAGGCGGCGAAGGCAAGCAGCGCTTTGCTGGGCGGCGAGGCGGCGAAGGGCCGAAGCGATTGGGGAGGCGGTGAAGGGACAGGGCGCTTTGTTGGGCGGCGAGGGCGAAAGGCACGCAGCGCTTTCTTAGGCGGCGAGGCGGCGAAGGCACGCGCTGCTTTGCTAGGCGCCGAAGGAACACGGCGCTTTGCTAGGCGGCGACGGCACGCGCAGCTTTGCTAGGCGGCGAGGCGGTGAAGGCACACGGCGCTTTGCTAGGCGGCGAGGGCGAGAAGGCACGCAGCGCTTTCTCAGGCGGCGAGGCGGCGAAGGCACGCGCTGCTCTGCCAGGCGCCGAAGGCACGCCGCGCTGTGTGAGGCGGCGAAGGCACGCACGGCTTTGCCAGCCGCCGAAGGCAAGCAGCGCTTTGCTAGGCTGCGATGCGGCGAGGCGCCGAACGCAGGCAGTTCCTTGCTAGGCGCCCAAGGAACACGGCGCTTTGCCTGACGGCGACGGCACGCGCAGCTTTGCTAGGCGCCCAAGGCAGACGACGCTTTGCTAGGCAGCGAGGCGGCGAACGCACAAAGCGATTTGCTCTGCCCTCATTCGCTGCCTCGCACAAGAGCTAACCACTGGGCATGTTGGCTGTCTCACAAACAAGCAGACTGCTGCGTCTCTTCGCTGCCTCGCCAACTAGCAAAGTGCTGCCTCGCTTCGCCTCCACGCCAAAAAGCCATCCGCGATGCCACTGCGCCACCTGGTGCACAAGCAAAGTGCTGCATCTCTTCGCTGCCTCGCACAAGGAGCAAGCACTGTGCATGTTGGCTGTCTCACAAACAAGGAGACTGCTGAATCTCTTCGCTGCCTTGCCAACAAGCAAACCACTCGATCTGCTCGCCGCCTCGCCAGCATGCAAAGCGCCGCGTCTCTTGGCCGCCTCGCAAACTAAACGCTGCATCTGTTCAGTGCCTCGCCAAAAAGCAGAGCGCTGCGTGTATTCGCTGAGTGGCAGAAAGCAAAGCACAGCGCCTGTTCGCTGCCTGGCCAACAAGCAAAGCGCTCCATCTCTTCGCTGCCTCGCAAACGAAGGAAGCGCTGCGTGCCTTCGGCGCCTAGCAAAGCAGCGCGTGCCTTCGCTGCCTCGCCGCCTAAGAGAGCGCTGCGTGCCTTCTCGCCCTCGCCGCCTAGCAAAGCGCCGTGTGCCTTCGCCGCCTCCCCAATCGCTTCGTGCCTTCGCCGCCTAGCAAAGCGCCTAGCAAAGCGTCCTCAGCCTTCGCTGCCTAGCAAAGCTCCACGTCGGCTCGCCGCCTAGCAAAGCACTGTGTGCCCTCACCGCCTCGCACAGCGCTGCGTGCCTTCGGCGCCTGGCAAAGCGCTGAGTGCCTTCGGCGCCTGGCAACGCACTGCGTGCCCTCGCCACCTAGCACAGCGCTGCGTGCCTTCGGCGCCTGGCAAAGCGCTGAGTGCCTTCGGCGCCTGGCAAAGCACTGCGTGCCCTCGCCGCCTCGCACAGCGCTGCGTCCTTGGGCGCCTGGCAAAGCGCTGCGTGCCTTCGCCGCCTCGCCGCCTAGCAAGGCGCCCTAGCCCGTCCACCACGATCAGATCGCTGCGTGCCTTCGCTGCCTCGGTGCTTAGCAAAGCGCCACGTGCCTTCGGCGCCTACAAAAGCGCCGTGTGCCTTCGGCGCTACTACGGCGTTTGCTAAGCGGCGAGGCGGCGAAGGGACGCAGCGGTGTGTGAGGCGGCGAAGGCAAGCAGCGCTTTGCTGGGCGGCGAGGCGGCGAAGGGCCGAAGCGATTGGGGAGGCGGTGAAGGGACAGGGCGCTTTGTTGGGCGGCGAGGGCGAAAGGCACGCAGCGCTTTCTTAGGCGGCGAGGCGGCGAAGGCACGCGCTGCTTTGCTAGGCGCCGAAGGAACACGGCGCTTTGCTAGGCGGCGACGGCACGCGCAGCTTTGCTAGGCGGCGAGGCGGTGAAGGGACACGGCGCTTTGCTAGGCGGCGAGGGCGAGAAGGCACGCAGCGCTTTCTCAGGCGGCGAGGCGGCGAAGGCACGCGCTGCTCTGCCAGGCGGCGAAGGCACGCCGCGCTGTGTGAGGCGGCGAAGGCACGCACGGCTTTGCCAGCCGCCGAAGGCACGCAGCGCTTTGCTAGGCTGCGATGCGGCGAGGCGCCCAACGCAGGCAGTTCCTTGCTAGGCGCCCAAGGAACACGGCGCTTTGCCTGACGGCGACGGCACGCGCAGCTTTGCTAGGCGCCCAAGGCAGACGACGCTTTGCTAGGCAGCGAGGCGGCGAACGCACAAAGCGATTTGCTCTGCGGTCATTCGCTGCCTCGCACAAGAGCTAACCACTGGGCATGTTGGCTGTCTCACAAACAAGCAGACTGCTGCGTCTCTTCGCTGCCTCGCCAACTAGCAAAGTGCTGCCTCGCTTCGCCTCCACGCCAAAAAGCCATCCGCGATGCCACTGCGCCACCTGGTGCACAAGCAAAGTGCTGCATCTCTTCGCTGCCTCGCACAAGGAGCAAGCACTGTGCATGTTGGCTGTCTCACAAACAAGGAGACTGCTGAATCTCTTCGCTGCCTTGCCAACAAGCAAACCACTCGATCTGCTCGCCGCCTCGCCAGCATGCAAAGCGCCGCGTCTCTTGGCCGCCTCGCAAACTAAACGCTGCATCTGTTCAGTGCCTCGCCAAAAAGCAGAGCGCTGCGTGTATTCGCTGAGTGGCAGAAAGCAAAGCACAGCGCCTGTTCGCTGCCTGGCCAACAAGCAAAGCGCTCCATCTCTTCGCTGCCTCGCAAACGAAGGAAGCGCTGCGTGCCTTCGGCGCCTAGCAAAGCAGCGCGTGCCTTCGCTGCCTCGCCGCCTAAGAGAGCGCTGCGTGCCTTCTCGCCCTCGCCGCCTAGCAAAGCGCCGTGTGCCTTCGCCGCCTCCCCAATCGCTTCGTGCCTTCGCCGCCTAGCAAAGCGCCTAGCAAAGCGTCCTCAGCCTTCGCTGCCTAGCAAAGCTCCACGTCGGCTCGCCGCCTAGCAAAGCACTGTGTGCCCTCACCGCCTCGCACAGCGCTGCGTGCCTTCGGCGCCTGGCAAAGCGCTGAGTGCCTTCGGCGCCTGGCAACGCACTGCGTGCCCTCGCCACCTAGCACAGCGCTGCGTGCCTTCGGCGCCTGGCAAAGCGCTGAGTGCCTTCGGCGCCTGGCAAAGCACTGCGTGCCCTCGCCGCCTCGCACAGCGCTGCGTCCTTGGGCGCCTGGCAAAGCGCTGCGTGCCTTCGCCGCCTCGCCGCCTAGCAAGGCGCCCTAGCCCGTCCACCACGATCAGATCGCTGCGTGCCTTCGCTGCCTCGGTGCTTAGCAAAGCGCCACGTGCCTTCGGCGCCTACAAAAGCGCCGTGTGCCTTCGGCGCTACTACGGCGTTTGCTAAGCGGCGAGGCGGCGAAGGGACGCAGCGGTGTGTGAGGCGGCGAAGGCAAGCAGCGCTTTGCTGGGCGGCGAGGCGGCGAAGGGCCGAAGCGATTGGGGAGGCGGTGAAGGGACAGGGCGCTTTGTTGGGCGGCGAGGGCGAAAGGCACGCAGCGCTTTCTTAGGCGGCGAGGCGGCGAAGGCACGCGCTGCTTTGCTAGGCGCCGAAGGAACACGGCGCTTTGCTAGGCGGCGACGGGACGCGCAGCTTTGCTAGGCGGCGAGGCGGTGAAGGGACACGGCGCTTTGCTAGGCGGCGAGGGCGAGAAGGCACGCAGCGCTTTCTCAGGCGGCGAGGCGGCGAAGGCACGCGCTGCTCTGCCAGGCGGCGAAGGCACGCCGCGCTGTGTGAGGCGGCGAAGGCACGCACGGCTTTGCCAGCCGCCGAAGGCACGCAGCGCTTTGCTAGGCTGCGATGCGGCGAGGCGCCGAACGCAGGCAGTTCCTTGCTAGGCGCCCAAGGAACACGGCGCTTTGCCTGACGGCGACGGCACGCGCAGCTTTGCTAGGCGCCCAAGGCAGACGACGCTTTGCTAGGCAGCGAGGCGGCGAACGCACAAAGCGATTTGCTCTGCCGTCATTCGCTGCCTCGCACAAGAGCTAACCACTGGGCATGTTGGCTGTCTCACAAACAAGCAGACTGCTGCGTCTCTTCGCTGCCTCGCCAACTAGCAAAGTGCTGCCTCGCTTCGCCTCCACGCCAAAAAGCCATCCGCGATGCCACTGCGCCACCTGGTGCACAAGCAAAGTGCTGCATCTCTTCGCTGCCTCGCACAAGGAGCAAGCACTGTGCATGTTGGCTGTCTCACAAACAAGGAGCCTGCTGAATCTCTTCGCTGCCTTGCCAACAAGCAAACCGCTGCATCTCTTCGCTGCCTCACCAACAAGCAAAGCACTCGATCTGCTCGCCGCCTCGGCAGCATGCAAAGCGCCGCGTCTCTTGGCCGCCTCGCAAACTAAACGCTGCATCTGTTCAGTGCCTCGCCAAAAAGCAGAGCGCTGCGTGTATTCGCTGAGTGGCAGAAAGCAAAGCACAGCGCCTGTTCGCTGCCTGGCCAACAAGCAAAGCGCTCCATCTCTTCGCTGCCTCGCAAACGAAGGAAGCGCTGCGTGCCTTCGGCGCCTAGCAAAGCAGCGCGTGCCTTCGCTGCCTCGCCGCCTAAGAGAGCGCTGCGTGCCTTCTCGCCCTCGCCGCCTAGCAAAGCGCCGTGTGCCTTCGCCGCCTCCCCAATCGCTTCGTGCCTTCGCCGCCTAGCAAAGCGCCTAGCAAAGCGTCCTCAGCCTTCGCTGCCTAGCAAAGCTCCACGTCGGCTCGCCGCCTAGCAAAGCACTGTGTGCCCTCACCGCCTCGCACAGCGCTGCGTGCCTTCGGCGCCTGGCAAAGCGCTGAGTGCCTTCGGCGCCTGGCAAAGCACTGCGTGCCCTCGCCACCTCGCACAGCGCTGCGTCCTTGGGCGCCTGGCAAAGCGCTGCGTGCCTTCGCCGCCTCGCCGCCTAGCAAGGCGCCCTAGCCCGTCCACCACCATCAGATCGCTGCGTGCCTTCGCTGCCTCGGTGCTTAGCAAAGCGCCACGTGCCTTCGGCGCCTACAAAAGCGCCGTGTGCCTTCGGCGCTACTACGGCGTTTGCTAAGCGGCGAGGCGGCGAAGGGACGCAGCGGTGTGTGAGGCGGCGAAGGCAAGCAGCGCTTTGCTGGGCGGCGAGGCGGCGAAGGGCCGAAGCGATTGGGGAGGCGGTGAAGGGACAGGGCGCTTTGTTGGGCGGCGAGGGCGAAAGGCACGCAGCGCTTTCTTAGGCGGCGAGGCGGCGAAGGCACGCGCTGCTTTGCTAGGCGCCGAAGGAACACGGCGCTTTGCTAGGCGGCGACGGCACGCGCAGCTTTGCTAGGCGGCGAGGCGGTGAAGGGACACGGCGCTTTGCTAGGCGGCGAGGGCGAGAAGGCACGCAGCGCTTTCTCAGGCGGCGAGGCGGCGAAGGCACGCGCTGCTCTGCCAGGCGGCGAAGGCACGCCGCGCTGTGTGGGGCGGCGAAGGCACGCACGGCTTTGCCAGCCGCCGAAGGCACGCAGCGCTTTGCTAGGCTGCGATGCGGCGAGGCGCCCAACGCAGGCAGTTCCTTGCTAGGCGCCCAAGGAACACGGCGCTTTGCCTGACGGCGACGGCACGCGCAGCTTTGCTAGGCGCCCAAGGCAGACGACGCTTTGCTAGGCAGCGAGGCGGCGAACGCACAAAGCGATTTGCTCTGCCCTCATTCGCTGCCTCGCACAAGAGCTAACCACTGGGCATGTTGGCTGTCTCACAAACAAGCAGACTGCTGCGTCTCTTCGCTGCCTCGCCAACTAGCAAAGTGCTGCCTCGCTTCGCCTCCACGCCAAAAAGCCATCCGCGATGCCACTGCGCCACCTGGTGCACAAGCAAAGTGCTGCATCTCTTCGCTGCCTCGCACAAGGAGCAAGCACTGTGCATGTTGGCTGTCTCACAAACAAGGAGACTGCTGAATCTCTTCGCTGCCTTGCCAACAAGCAAACCGCTGCATCTCTTCGCTGCCTCACCAACAAGCAAACCACTCGATCTGCTCGCCGCCTCGGCAGCATGCAAAGCGCCGCGTCTCTTGGCCGCCTCGCAAACTAAACGCTGCATCTGTTCAGTGCCTCGCCAAAAAGCAGAGCGCTGCGTGTATTCGCTGAGTGGCAGAAAGCAAAGCACAGCGCCTGTTCGCTGCCTGGCCAACAAGCAAAGCGCTCCATCTCTTCGCTGCCTCGCAAACGAAGGAAGCGCTGCGTGCCTTCGGCGCCTAGCAAAGCAGCGCGTGCCTTCGCTGCCTCGCCGCCTAAGAGAGCGCTGCGTGCCTTCTCGCCCTCGCCGCCTAGCAAAGCGCCGTGTGCCTTCGCCGCCTCCCCAATCGCTTCGTGCCTTCGCCGCCTAGCAAAGCGCCTAGCAAAGCGTCCTCAGCCTTCGCTGCCTAGCAAAGCTCCACGTCGGCTCGCCGCCTAGCAAAGCACTGTGTGCCCTCACCGCCTCGCACAGCGCTGCGTGCCTTCGGCGCCTGGCAAAGCGCTGAGTGCCTTTGGCGCCTGGCAAAGCACTGCGTGCCCTCGCCACCTCGCACAGCGCTGCGTCCTTGGGCGCCTGGCAAAGCGCTGCGTGCCTTCGCCGCCTCGCCGCCTAGCAAGGCGCCCTAGCCCGTCCACCACGATCAGATCGCTGCGTGCCTTCGCTGCCTCGGTGCTTAGCAAAGCGCCACGTGCCTTCGGCGCCTACAAAAGCGCCGTGTGCCTTCGGCGCTACTACGGCGTTTGCTAAGCGGCGAGGCGGCGAAGGGACGCAGCGGTGTGTGAGGCGGCGAAGGCAAGCAGCGCTTTGCTGGGCGGCGAGGCGGCGAAGGGCCGAAGCGATTGGGGAGGCGGTGAAGGGACAGGGCGCTTTGTTGGGCGGCGAGGGCGAAAGGCACGCAGCGCTTTCTTAGGCGGCGAGGCGGCGAAGGCACGCGCTGCTTTGCTAGGCGCCGAAGGAACACGGCGCTTTGCTAGGCGGCGACGGCACGCGCAGCTTTGCGAGGCGGTGAAGGGACACGGCGCTTTGCTAGGCGGCGAGGGCGGGAAGGCACGCAGCGCTTTCTCAGGCGGCGAGGCGGCGAAGGCACGCGCTGCTTTGCTAGGCGCCGAAGGAACACGGCGCTTTGCTAGGCGGCGAGGCGGTGAAGGCACACGGCGCTTTGCTAGGCGGCGAGGGCGAGAAGGCACGCAGCGCTTTCTCAGGCGGCGAGGCGGCGAAGGCACGCGCTGCTCTGCCAGGCGCCGAAGGCACGCCGCGGTGTGTGAGGCGGCGAAGGCACGCACGGCTTTGCCAGCCGCCGAAGGCAAGCAGCGCTTTGCTAGGCTGCGATGCGGCGAGGCGCCCAACGCAGGCAGTTCCTTGCTAGGCGCCCAAGGAACACGGCGCTTTGCCTGACGGCGACGGCACGCGCAGCTTTGCTAGGCGCCCAAGGCAGACGACGCTTTGCTAGGCAGCGAGGCGGCGAACGCACAAAGCGATTTGCTCTGCCGTCATTCGCTGCCTCGCACAAGAGCTAACCACTGGGCATGTTGGCTGTCTCACAAACAAGCAGACTGCTGCGTCTCTTCGCTGCCTCGCCAACTAGCAAAGTGCTGCCTCGCTTCGCCTCCACGCCAAAAAGCCATCCGCGATGCCACTGCGCCACCTGGTGCACAAGCAAAGTGCTGCATCTCTTCGCTGCCTCGCACAAGGAGCAAGCACTGTGCATGTTGGCTGTCTCACAAACAAGGAGACTGCTGAATCTCTTCGCTGCCTTGCCAACAAGCAAACCGCTGCATCTCTTCGCTGCCTCACCAACAAGCAAAGCACTCGATCTGCTCGCCGCCTCGGCAGCATGCAAAGCGCCGCGTCTCTTGGCCGCCTCGCAAACTAAACGCTGCATCTGTTCAGTGCCTCGCCAAAAAGCAGAGCGCTGCGTGTATTCGCTGAGTGGCATAAAGCAAAGCACAGCGCCTGTTCGCTGCCTGGCCAACAAGCAAAGCGCTCCATCTCTTCGCTGCCTCGCAAACGAAGGAAGCGCTGCATGCCTTCTCGCCCTCGCCGCCTAGCAAAGCGCCGTGTGCCTTCGCCGCCTCCCCAATCGCTTCGTGCCTTCGCCGCCTAGCAAAGCGCCTAGCAAAGCGTCCTCAGCCTTCGCTGCCTAGCAAAGCTCCACGTCCGCTCGCCGCCTAGCAAAGCACTGTGTGCCCTCGCCACCTCGCACAGCGCTGCGTGACTTGGGCGCCTGGCAAAGCGCTGCGTGCCTTCGGCGCCTGGCAAAGCACTGCGTGCCCTCGCCGCCTCGCACAGCGCTGCGTCCTTGGGCGCCTGGCAAAGCGCTGCGTGCCTTCGCCGCCTCGCCGCCTAGCAAGGCGCCCTAGCCCGTCCACCACGATCAGATCGCTGCGTGCCTTCGCTGCCTCGGTGCTTAGCAAAGCGCCACGTGCCTTCGGCGCCTACAAAAGCGCCGTGTGCCTTCGGCGCTACTACGGCGTTTGCTAAGCGGCGAGGCGGCGAAGGGACGCAGCGGTGTGTGAGGCGGCGAAGGCAAGCAGCGCTTTGCTGGGCGGCGAGGCGGCGAAGGGCCGAAGCGATTGGGGAGGCGGTGAAGGGACAGGGCGCTTTGTTGGGCGGCGAGGGCGAAAGGCACGCAGCGCTTTCTTAGGCGGCGAGGCGGCGAAGGCACGCGCTGCTTTGCTAGGCGCCCAAGGAACACGGCGCTTTGCTAGGCGGCGACGGCACGCGCAGCTTTGCTAGGCGGCGAGGCGGTGAAGGCACACGGCGCTTTGCTAGGCGGCGAGGGCGAGAAGGCACGCAGCGCTTTCTCAGGCGGCGAGGCGGCGAAGGCACGCGCTGCTCTGCCAGGCGCCGAAGGCACGCCGCGCTGTGTGAGGCGGCGAAGGCACGCACGGCTTTGCCAGCCGCCGAAGGCACGCAGCGCTTTGCTAGGCTGCGATGCGGCGAGGCGCCCAACGCAGGCAGTTCCTTGCTAGGCGCCCAAGGAACACGGCGCTTTGCCTGACGGCGACGGCACGCGCAGCTTTGCTAGGCGCCCAAGGCAGACGACGCTTTGCTAGGCAGCGAGGCGGCGAACGCACAAAGCGATTTGCTCTGCGGTCATTCGCTGCCTCGCACAAGAGCTAACCACTGGGCATGTTGGCTGTCTCACAAACAAGCAGACTGCTGCGTCTCTTCGCTGCCTCGCCAACTAGCAAAGTGCTGCCTCGCTTCGCCTCCACGCCAAAAAGCCATCCGCGATGCCACTGCGCCACCTGGTGCACAAGCAAAGTGCTGCATCTCTTCGCTGCCTCGCACAAGGAGCAAGCACTGTGCATGTTGGCTGTCTCACAAACAAGGAGACTGCTGAATCTCTTCGCTGCCTTGCCAACAAGCAAACCACTCGATCTGCTCGCCGCCTCGCCAGCATGCAAAGCGCCGCGTCTCTTGGCCGCCTCGCAAACTAAACGCTGCATCTGTTCACTGCCTCGCCAAAAAGCAGAGCGCTGCGTGTATTCGCTGAGTGGCAGAAAGCAAAGCACAGCGCCTGTTCGCTGCCTGGCCAACAAGCAAAGCGCTCCATCTCTTCGCTGCCTCGCAAACGAAGGAAGCGCTGCGTGCCTTCGGCGCCTAGCAAAGCAGCGCGTGCCTTCGCTGCCTCGCCGCCTAAGAGAGCGCTGCGTGCCTTCTCGCCCTCGCCGCCTAGCAAAGCGCCGTGTGCCTTCGCCGCCTCCCCAATCGCTTCGTGCCTTCGCCGCCTAGCAAAGCGCCTAGCAAAGCGTCCTCAGCCTTCGCTGCCTAGCAAAGCTCCACGTCGGCTCGCCGCCTAGCAAAGCACTGTGTGCCCTCACCGCCTCGCACAGCGCTGCGTGCCTTCGGCGCCTGGCAAAGCGCTGAGTGCCTTCGGCGCCTGGCAACGCACTGCGTGCCCTCGCCACCTAGCACAGCGCTGCGTGCCTTCGGCGCCTGGCAAAGCGCTGAGTGCCTTCGGCGCCTGGCAAAGCACTGCGTGCCCTCGCCGCCTCGCACAGCGCTGCGTCCTTGGGCGCCTGGCAAAGCGCTGCGTGCCTTCGCCGCCTCGCCGCCTAGCAAGGCGCCCTAGCCCGTCCACCACGATCAGATCGCTGCGTGCCTTCGCTGCCTCGGTGCTTAGCAAAGCGCCACGTGCCTTCGGCGCCTACAAAAGCGCCGTGTGCCTTCGGCGCTACTACGGCGTTTGCTAAGCGGCGAGGCGGCGAAGGGACGCAGCGGTGTGTGAGGCGGCAAAGGCAAGCAGCGCTTTGCTGGGCGGCGAGGCGGCGAAGGGCCGAAGCGATTGGGGAGGCGGTGAAGGGACAGGGCGCTTTGTTGGGCGGCGAGGGCGAAAGGCACGCAGCGCTTTCTTAGGCGGCGAGGCGGCGAAGGCACGCGCTGCTTTGCTAGGCGCCGAAGGAACACGGCGCTTTGCTAGGCGGCGACGGCACGCGCAGCTTTGCTAGGCGGCGAGGCGGTGAAGGGACACGGCGCTTTGCTAGGCGGCGAGGGCGGGAAGGCACGCAGCGCTTTCTCAGGCGGCGAGGCGGCGAAGGCACGCGCTGCTCTGCCAGGCGGCGAAGGCACGCCGCGGTGTGTGAGGCGGCGAAGGCACGCACGGCTTTGCCAGCCGCCGAAGGCACGCAGCGCTTTGCTAGGCTGCGATGCGGCGAGGCGCCGAACGCAGGCAGTTCCTTGCTAGGCGCCCAAGGAACACGGCGCTTTGCCTGACGGCGACGGCACGCGCAGCTTTGCTAGGCGCCCAAGGCAGACGACGCTTTGCTAGGCAGCGAGGCGGCGAACGCACAAAGCGATTTGCTCTGCGGTCATTCGCTGCCTCGCACAAGAGCTAACCACTGGGCATGTTGGCTGTCTCACAAACAAGCAGACTGCTGCGTCTCTTCGCTGCCTCGCCAACTAGCAAAGTGCTGCCTCGCTTCGCCTCCACGCCAAAAAGCCATCCGCGATGCCACTGCGCCACCTGGTGCACAAGCAAAGTGCTGCATCTCTTCGCTGCCTCGCACAAGGAGCAAGCACTGTGCATGTTGGCTGTCTCACAAACAAGGAGACTGCTGAATCTCTTCGCTGCCTTGCCAACAAGCAAACCGCTGCATCTCTTCGCTGCCTCACCAACAAGCAAACCACTCGATCTGCTCGCCGCCTCGCCAGCATGCAAAGCGCCGCGTCTCTTGGCCGCCTCGCAAACTAAACGCTGCATCTGTTCAGTGCCTCGCCAACAAGCAGAGCGCTGCGTGTATTCGCTGAGTGGCAGAAAGCAAAGCACAGCGCCTGTTCGCTGCCTGGCCAACAAGCAAAGCGCTCCATCTCTTCGCTGCCTCGCAAACGAAGGAAGCGCTGCGTGCCTTCGGCGCCTAGCAAAGCAGCGCGTGCCTTCGCTGCCTCGCCGCCTAAGAGAGCGCTGCGTGCCTTCTCGCCCTCGCCGCCTAGCAAAGCGCCGTGTGCCTTCGCCGCCTCCCCAATCGCTTCGTGCCTTCGCCGCCTAGCAAAGCGCCTAGCAAAGCGTCCTCAGCCTTCGCTGCCTAGCAAAGCTCCACGTCGGCTCGCCGCCTAGCAAAGCACTGTGTGCCCTCACCGCCTCGCACAGCGCTGCGTGCCTTCGGCGCCTGGCAAAGCGCTGAGTGCCTTTGGCGCCTGGCAAAGCACTGCGTGCCCTCGCCACCTCGCACAGCGCTGCGTCCTTGGGCGCCTGGCAAAGCGCTGCGTGCCTTCGCCGCCTCGCCGCCTAGCAAGGCGCCCTAGCCCGTCCACCACGATCAGATCGCTGCGTGCCTTCGCTGCCTCGGTGCTTAGCAAAGCGCCACGTGCCTTCGGCGCCTACAAAAGCGCCGTGTGCCTTCGGCGCTACTACGGCGTTTGCTAAGCGGCGAGGCGGCGAAGGGACGCAGCGGTGTGTGAGGCGGCGAAGGCAAGCAGCGCTTTGCTGGGCGGCGAGGCGGCGAAGGGCCGAAGCGATTGGGGAGGCGGTGAAGGGACAGGGCGCTTTGTTGGGCGGCGAGGGCGAAAGGCACGCAGCGCTTTCTTAGGCGGCGAGGCGGCGAAGGCACGCGCTGCTTTGCTAGGCGCCGAAGGAACACGGCGCTTTGCTAGGCGGCGACGGCACGCGCAGCTTTGCTAGGCGGCGAGGCGGTGAAGGGACACGGCGCTTTGCTAGGCGGCGAGGGCGAGAAGGCACGCAGCGCTTTCTCAGGCGGCGAGGCGGCGAAGGCACGCGCTGCTCTGCCAGGCGGCGAAGGCACGCCGCGCTGTGTGAGGCGGCGAAGGCACGCACGGCTTTGCCAGCCGCCGAAGGCACGCAGCGCTTTGCTAGGCTGCGATGCGGCGAGGCGCCCAACGCAGGCAGTTCCTTGCTAGGCGCCCAAGGAACACGGCGCTTTGCCTGATGGCGACGGCACGCGCAGCTTTGCTAGGCGCCCAAGGCAGACGACGCTTTGCTAGGCAGCGAGGCGGCGAACGCACAAAGCGATTTGCTCTGCCCTCATTCGCTGCCTCGCACAAGAGCTAACCACTGGGCATGTTGGCTGTCTCACAAACAAGCAGACTGCTGCGTCTCTTCGCTGCCTCGCCAACTAGCAAAGTGCTGCCTCGCTTCGCCTCCACGCCAAAAAGCCATCCGCGATGCCACTGCGCCACCTGGTGCACAAGCAAAGTGCTGCATCTCTTCGCTGCCTCGCACAAGGAGCAAGCACTGTGCATGTTGGCTGTCTCACAAACAAGGAGACTGCTGAATCTCTTCGCTGCCTTGCCAACAAGCAAACCGCTGCATCTCTTCGCTGCCTCACCAACAAGCAAACCACTCGATCTGCTCGCCGCCTCGGCAGCATGCAAAGCGCCGCGTCTCTTGGCCGCCTCGCAAACTAAACGCTGCATCTGTTCAGTGCCTCGCCAAAAAGCAGAGCGCTGCGTGTATTCGCTGAGTGGCAGAAAGCAAAGCACAGCGCCTGTTCGCTGCCTGGCCAACAAGCAAAGCGCTCCATCTCTTCGCTGCCTCGCAAACGAAGGAAGCGCTGCGTGCCTTCGGCGCCTAGCAAAGCAGCGCGTGCCTTCGCTGCCTCGCCGCCTAAGAGAGCGCTGCGTGCCTTCTCGCCCTCGCCGCCTAGCAAAGCGCCGTGTGCCTTCGCCGCCTCCCCAATCGCTTCGTGCCTTCGCCGCCTAGCAAAGCGCCTAGCAAAGCGTCCTCAGCCTTCGCTGCCTAGCAAAGCTCCACGTCGGCTCGCCGCCTAGCAAAGCACTGTGTGCCCTCACCGCCTCGCACAGCGCTGCGTGCCTTCGGCGCCTGGCAAAGCGCTGAGTGCCTTTGGCGCCTGGCAAAGCACTGCGTGCCCTCGCCACCTCGCACAGCGCTGCGTCCTTGGGCGCCTGGCAAAGCGCTGCGTGCCTTCGCCGCCTCGCCGCCTAGCAAGGCGCCCTAGCCCGTCCACCACGATCAGATCGCTGCGTGCCTTCGCTGCCTCGGTGCTTAGCAAAGCGCCACGTGCCTTCGGCGCCTACAAAAGCGCCGTGTGCCTTCGGCGCTACTACGGCGTTTGCTAAGCGGCGAGGCGGCGAAGGGACGCAGCGGTGTGTGAGGCGGCGAAGGCAAGCAGCGCTTTGCTGGGCGGCGAGGCGGCGAAGGGCCGAAGCGATTGGGGAGGCGGTGAAGGGACAGGGCGCTTTGTTGGGCGGCGAGGGCGAAAGGCACGCAGCGCTTTCTTAGGCGGCGAGGCGGCGAAGGCACGCGCTGCTTTGCTAGGCGCCGAAGGAACACGGCGCTTTGCTAGGCGGCGACGGCACGCGCAGCTTTGCTAGGCGGCGAGGCGGTGAAGGGACACGGCGCTTTGCTAGGCGGCGAGGGCGAGAAGGCACGCAGCGCTTTCTCAGGCGGCGAGGCGGCGAAGGCACGCGCTGCTCTGCCAGGCGGCGAAGGCACGCCGCGCTGTGTGAGGCGGCGAAGGCACGCACGGCTTTGCCAGCCGCCGAAGGCACGCAGCGCTTTGCTAGGCTGCGATGCGGCGAGGCGCCCAACGCAGGCAGTTCCTTGCTAGGCGCCCAAGGAACACGGCGCTTTGCCTGACGGCGACGGCACGCGCAGCTTTGCTAGGCGCCCAAGGCAGACGACGCTTTGCTAGGCAGCGAGGCGGCGAACGCACAAAGCGATTTGCTCTGCCGTCATTCGCTGCCTCGCACAAGAGCTAACCACTGGGCATGTTGGCTGTCTCACAAACAAGCAGACTGCTGCGTCTCTTCGCTGCCTCGCCAACTAGCAAAGTGCTGCCTCGCTTCGCCTCCACGCCAAAAAGCCATCCGCGATGCCACTGCGCCACCTGGTGCACAAGCAAAGTGCTGCATCTCTTCGCTGCCTCGCACAAGGAGCAAGCACTGTGCATGTTGGCTGTCTCACAAACAAGGAGACTGCTGAATCTCTTCGCTGCCTTGCCAACAAGCAAACCGCTGCATCTCTTCGCTGCCTCACCAACAAGCAAACCACTCGATCTGCTCGCCGCCTCGGCAGCATGCAAAGCGCCGCGTCTCTTGGCCGCCTCGCAAACTAAACGCTGCATCTGTTCACTGCCTCGCCAAAAAGCAGAGCGCTGCGTGTATTCGCTGAGTGGCATAAAGCAAAGCACAGCGCCTGTTCGCTGCCTGGCCAACAAGCAAAGCGCTCCATCTCTTCGCTGCCTCGCAAACGAAGGAAGCGCTGCGTGCCTTCGGCGCCTAGCAAAGCAGAGCGTGCCTTCGCTGCCTCGCCGCCTAAGAGAGCGCTGCGTGCCTTCTCGCCCTCGCCGCCTAGCAAAGCGCCGTGTGCCTTCGCCGCCTCCCCAATCGCTTCGTGCCTTCGCCGCCTAGCAAAGCGCCTAGCAAAGCGTCCTCAGCCTTCGCTGCCTAGCAAAGCACTGTGTGCCCTCGCCACCTCCTAGAGCGCTGCGTGCCTTCGGCGCCTGGCAAAGCGCTGAGTGCCTTCGGCGCCTGGCAAAGCACTGCGTGCCCTCGCCGCCTCGCACAGCGCTGCGTCCTTGGGCGCCTGGCAAAGCGCTGCGTGCCTTCGCCGCCTAGCAAGGCGCCCTAGCCCGTCCACCACGATCAGATCGCTGCGTGCCTTCGCTGCCTCGGTGCTTAGCAAAGCGCCACGTGCCTTCGGCGCCTACAAAAGCGCCGTGTGCCTTCGGCGCTACTACGGCGTTTGCTAAGCGGCGAGGCGGCGAAGGGACGCAGCGGTGTGTGAGGCGGCGAAGGCAAGCAGCGCTTTGCTGGGCGGCGAGGCGGCGAAGGGCCGAAGCGATTGGGGAGGCGGTGAAGGGACAGGGCGCTTTGTTGGGCGGCGAGGGCGAAAGGCACGCAGCGCTTTCTTAGGCGGCGAGGCGGCGAAGGCACGCGCTGCTTTGCTAGGCGCCGAAGGAACACGGCGCTTTGCTAGGCGGCGACGGCACGCGCAGCTTTGCTAGGCGGCGAGGCGGTGAAGGGACACGGCGCTTTGCTAGGCGGCGAGGGCGAGAAGGCACGCAGCGCTTTCTCAGGCGGCGAGGCGGCGAAGGCACGCGCTGCTCTGCCAGGCGCCGAAGGCACGCCGCGCTGTGTGAGGCGGCGAAGGCACGCACGGCTTTGCCAGCCGCCGAAGGCACGCAGCGCTTTGCTAGGCTGCGATGCGGCGAGGCGCCGAACGCAGGCAGTTCCTTGCTAGGCGCCCAAGGAACACGGCGCTTTGCCTGACGGCGACGGCACGCGCAGCTTTGCTAGGCGCCCAAGGCAGACGACGCTTTGCTAGGCAGCGAGGCGGCGAACGCACAAAGCGATTTGCTCTGCCCTCATTCGCTGCCTCGCACAAGAGCTAACCACTGGGCATGTTGGCTGTCTCACAAACAAGCAGACTGCTGCGTCTCTTCGCTGCCTCGCCAACTAGCAAAGTGCTGCCTCGCTTCGCCTCCACGCCAAAAAGCCATCCGCGATGCCACTGCGCCACCTGGTGCACAAGCAAAGTGCTGCATCTCTTCGCTGCCTCGCACAAGGAGCAAGCACTGTGCATGTTGGCTGTCTCACAAACAAGCAGACTGCTGAAGCTCTTCGCTGCCTCGCCAACAAGCAGACCGCTGCATCTCTTCGCTGCCTCACCAACAAGCAAACCACTCGATCTGCTCGCCGCCTCGGCAGCATGCAAAGCGCCGCGTCTCTTGGCCGCCTCGCAAACTAAACGCTGCATCTGTTCACTGCCTCGCCAAAAAGCAGAGCGCTGCGTGTATTCGCTGAGTGGCATAAAGCAAAGCACAGCGCCTGTTCGCTGCCTGGCCAACAAGCAAAGCGCTCCATCTCTTCGCTGCCTCGCAAACGAAGGAAGCGCTGCGTGCCTTCGGCGCCTAGCAAAGCAGAGCGTGCCTTCGCTGCCTCGCCGCCTAAGAGAGCGCTGCGTGCCTTCTCGCCCTCGCCGCCTAGCAAAGCGCCGTGTGCCTTCGCCGCCTCCCCAATCGCTTCGTGCCTTCGCCGCCTAGCAAAGCGCCTAGCAAAGCGTCCTCAGCCTTCGCTGCCTAGCAAAGCACTGTGTGCCCTCGCCACCTCCTAGAGCGCTGCGTGCCTTCGGCGCCTGGCAAAGCGCTGAGTGCCTTCGGCGCCTGGCAAAGCACTGCGTGCCCTCGCCGCCTCGCACAGCGCTGCGTCCTTGGGCGCCTGGCAAAGCGCTGCGTGCCTTCGCCGCCTAGCAAGGCGCCCTAGCCCGTCCACCACGATCAGATCGCTGCGTGCCTTCGCTGCCTCGGTGCTTAGCAAAGCGCCACGTGCCTTCGGCGCCTACAAAAGCGCCGTGTGCCTTCGGCGCTACTACGGCGTTTGCTAAGCGGCGAGGCGGCGAAGGGACGCAGCGGTGTGTGAGGCGGCGAAGGCAAGCAGCGCTTTGCTGGGCGGCGAGGCGGCGAAGGGCCGAAGCGATTGGGGAGGCGGTGAAGGGACAGGGCGCTTTGTTGGGCGGCGAGGGCGAAAGGCACGCAGCGCTTTCTTAGGCGGCGAGGCGGCGAAGGCACGCGCTGCTTTGCTAGGCGCCGAAGGAACACGGCGCTTTGCTAGGCGGCGACGGCACGCGCAGCTTTGCTAGGCGGCGAGGCGGTGAAGGGACACGGCGCTTTGCTAGGCGGCGAGGGCGAGAAGGCACGCAGCGCTTTCTCAGGCGGCGAGGCGGCGAAGGCACGCGCTGCTCTGCCAGGCGGCGAAGGCACGCCGCGCTGTGTGAGGCGGCGAAGGCACGCACGGCTTTGCCAGCCGCCGAAGGCACGCAGCGCTTTGCTAGGCTGCGATGCGGCGAGGCGCCCAACGTAGGCAGTTCCTTGCTAGGCGCCCAAGGAACACGGCGCTTTGCCTGACGGCGACGGCACGCGCAGCTTTGCTAGGCGCCCAAGGCAGACGACGCTTTGCTAGGCAGCGAGGCGGCGAACGCACAAAGCGATTTGCTCTGTGGTCATTCGCTGCCTCGCACAAGAGCTAACCACTGGGCATGTTGGCTGTCTCACAAACAAGCAGACTGCTGCGTCTCTTCGCTGCCTCGCCAACTAGCAAAGTGCTGCCTCGCTTCGCCTCCACGCCAAAAAGCCATCCGCGATGCCACTGCGCCACCTGGTGCACAAGCAAAGTGCTGCATCTCTTCGCTGCCTCGCACAAGGAGCAAGCACTGTGCATGTTGGCTGTCTCACAAACAAGGAGACTGCTGAATCTCTTCGCTGCCTTGCCAACAAGCAAACCGCTGCATCTCTTCGCTGCCTCACCAACAAGCAAACCACTCGATCTGCTCGCCGCCTCGCCAGCATGCAAAGCGCCGCGTCTCTTGGCCGCCTCGCAAACTAAACGCTGCATCTGTTCACTGCCTCGCCAAAAAGCAGAGCGCTGCGTGTATTCGCTGAGTGGCATAAAGCAAAGCACAGCGCCTGTTCGCTGCCTGGCCAACAAGCAAAGCGCTCCATCTCTTCGCTGCCTCGCAAACGAAGGAAGCGCTGCGTGCCTTCGGCGCCTAGCAAAGCAGAGCGTGCCTTTGCTGCCTCGCCGCCTAAGAGAGCGCTGCGTGCCTTCTCGCCCTCGCCGCCTAGCAAAGCGCCGTGTGCCTTCGCCGCCTCCCCAATCGCTTCGTGCCTTCGCCGCCTAGCAAAGCGCCTAGCAAAGCGTCCTCAGCCTTCGCTGCCTAGCAAAGCTCCACGTCGGCTCGCCGCCTAGCAAAGCACTGTGTGCCCTCACCGCCTCGCACAGCGCTGCGTGCCTTCGGCGCCTGGCAAAGCGCTGAGTGCCTTCGGCGCCTGGCAAAGCACTGCGTGCCCTCGCCACCTCGCACAGCGCTGCGTGCCTTCGGCGCCTGGCAAAGCGCTGAGTGCCTTCGGCGCCTGGCAAAGCACTGCGTGCCCTCGCCGCCTCGCACAGCGCTGCGTCCTTGGGCGCCTGGCAAAGCGCTGCGTGCCTTCGCCGCCTCGCCGCCTAGCAAGGCGCCCTAGCCCGTCCACCACGATCAGATCGCTGCGTGCCTTCGCTGCCTCGGTGCTTAGCAAAGCGCCACGTGCCTTCGGCGCCTACAAAAGCGCCGTGTGCCTTCGGCGCTACTACGGCGTTTGCTAAGCGGCGAGGCGGCGAAGGGACGCAGCGGTGTGTGAGGCGGCGAAGGCAAGCAGCGCTTTGCTGGGCGGCGAGGCGGCGAAGGGCCGAAGCGATTGGGGAGGCGGTGAAGGGACAGGGCGCTTTGTTGGGTGGCGAGGGCGAAAGGCACGCAGCGCTTTCTTAGGCGGCGAGGCGGCGAAGGCACGCGCTGCTTTGCTAGGCGCCGAAGGAACACGGCGCTTTGCTAGGCGGCGACGGCACGCGCAGCTTTGCTAGGCGGCGAGGCGGTGAAGGGACACGGCGCTTTGCTAGGCGGCGAGGGCGAGAAGGCACGCAGCGCTTTCTCAGGCGGCGAGGCGGCGAAGGCACGCGCTGCTCTGCCAGGCGGCGAAGGCACGCCGCGCTGTGTGAGGCGGCGAAGGCACGCACGGCTTTGCCAGCCGCCGAAGGCACGCAGCGCTTTGCTAGGCTGCGATGCGGCGAGGCGCCCAACGCAGGCAGTTCCTTGCTAGGCGCCCAAGGAACACGGCGCTTTGCCTGACGGCGACGGCACGCGCAGCTTTGCTAGGCGCCCAAGGCAGACGACGCTTTGCTAGGCAGCGAGGCGGCGAACGCACAAAGCGATTTGCTCTGCCCTCATTCGCTGCCTCGCACAAGAGCTAACCACTGGGCATGTTGGCTGTCTCACAAACAAGCAGACTGCTGCGTCTCTTCGCTGCCTCGCCAACTAGCAAAGTGCTGTCTCGCTTCGCCTCCACGCCAAAAAGCCATCCGCGATGCCACTGCGCCACCTGGTGCACAAGCAAAGTGCTGCATCTCTTCGCTGCCTCGCACAAGGAGCAAGCACTGTGCATGTTGGCTGTCTCACAAACAAGGAGACTGCTGAATCTCTTCGCTGCCTTGCCAACAAGCAAACCGCTGCATCTCTTCGCTGCCTCACCAACAAGCAAACCACTCGATCTGCTCGCCGCCTCGCCAGCATGCAAAGCGCCGCGTCTCTTGGCCGCCTCGCAAACTAAACGCTGCATCTGTTCACTGCCTCGCCAAAAAGCAGAGCGCTGCGTGTATTCGCTGAGTGGCATAAAGCAAAGCACAGCGCCTGTTCGCTGCCTGGCCAACAAGCAAAGCGCTCCATCTCTTCGCTGCCTCGCAAACGAAGGAAGCGCTGCGTGCCTTCGGCGCCTAGCAAAGCAGCGCGTGCCTTCGCTGCCTCGCCGCCTAAGAGAGCGCTGCGTGCCTTCTCGCCCTCGCCGCCTAGCAAAGCGCCGTGTGCCTTCGCCGCCTCCCCAATCGCTTCGTGCCTTCGCCGCCTAGCAAAGCGCCTAGCAAAGCGTCCTCAGCCTTCGCTGCCTAGCAAAGCACTGTGTGCCCTCGCCACCTCCTAGAGCGCTGCGTGCCTTCGGCGCCTGGCAAAGCGCTGAGTGCCTTCGGCGCCTGGCAAAGCACTGCGTGCCCTCGCCGCCTCGCACAGCGCTGCGTCCTTGGGCGCCTGGCAAAGCGCTGCGTGCCTTCGCCGCCTAGCAAGGCGCCCTAGCCCGTCCACCACGATCAGATCGCTGCGTGCCTTCGCTGCCTCGGTGCTTAGCAAAGCGCCACGTGCCTTCGGCGCCTACAAAAGCGCCGTGTGCCTTCGGCGCTACTACGGCGTTTGCTAAGCGGCGAGGCGGCGAAGGGACGCAGCGGTGTGTGAGGCGGCGAAGGCAAGCAGCGCTTTGCTGGGCGGCGAGGCGGCGAAGGGCCGAAGCGATTGGGGAGGCGGTGAAGGGACAGGGCGCCTTGTTGGGCGGCGAGGGCGAAAGGCACGCAGCGCTTTCTTAGGCGGCGAGGCGGCGAAGGCACGCGCTGCTTTGCTAGGCGCCGAAGGAACACGGCGCTTTGCTAGGCGGCGACGGCACGCGCAGCTTTGCTAGGCGGCGAGGCGGTGAAGGGACACGGCGCTTTGCTAGGCGGCGAGGGCGAGAAGGCACGCAGCGCTTTCTCAGGCGGCGAGGCGGCGAAGGCACGCGCTGCTCTGCCAGGCGCCGAAGGCACGCCGCGCTGTGTGAGGCGGCGAAGGCACGCACGGCTTTGCCAGCCGCCGAAGGCACGCAGCGCTTTGCTAGGCTGCGATGCGGCGAGGCGCCCAACGCAGGCAGTTCCTTGCTAGGCGCCCAAGGAACACGGCGCTTTGCCTGACGGCGACGGCACGCGCAGCTTTGCTAGGCGCCCAAGGCAGACGACGCTTTGCTAGGCAGCGAGGCGGCGAACGCACAAAGCCATTTGCTCTGCCCTCATTCGCTGCCTCGCACAATAGCTAACCACTGGGCATGTTGGCTGTCTCACAAACAAGCAGACTGCTGCGTCTCTTCGCTGCCTCGCCAACTAGCAAAGTGCTGCCTCGCTTCGCCTCCACGCCAAAAAGCCATCCGCGATGCCACTGCGCCACCTGGTGCACAAGCAAAGTGCTGCATCTCTTCGCTGCCTCGCACAAGGAGCAAGCACTGTGCATGTTGGCTGTCTCACAAACAAGGAGACTGCTGAATCTCTTCGCTGCCTTGCCAACAAGCAAACCGCTGCATCTCTTCGCTGCCTCACCAACAAGCAAACCACTCGATCTGCTCGCCGCCTCGGCAGCATGCAAAGCGCCGCGTCTCTTGGCCGCCTCGCAAACTAAACGCTGCATCTGTTCAGTGCCTCGCCAAAAAGCAGAGCGCTGCGTGTATTCGCTGAGTGGCAGAAAGCAAAGCACAGTGCCTGTTCGCTGCCTGGCCAACAAGCAAAGCGCTCCATCTCTTCGCTGCCTCGCAAACGAAGGAAGCGCTGCGTGCCTTCGGCGCCTAGCAAAGCAGCGCGTGCCTTCGCTGCCTCGCCGCCTAAGAGAGCGCTGCGTGCCTTCTCGCCCTCGCCGCCTAGCAAAGCGCCGTGTGCCTTCGCCGCCTCCCCAATCGCTTCGTGCCTTCGCCGCCTAGCAAAGCGCCTAGCAAAGCGTCCTCAGCCTTCGCTGCCTAGCAAAGCTCCACGTCGGCTCGCCGCCTAGCAAAGCACTGTGTGCCCTCACCGCCTCGCACAGCGCTGCGTGCCTTCGGCGCCTGGCAAAGCGCTGAGTGCCTTCGGCGCCTGGCAAAGCACTGCGTGCCCTCGCCACCTCGCACAGCGCTGCGTGCCTTCGGCGCCTGGCAAAGCGCTGAGTGCCTTCGGCGCCTGGCAAAGCACTGCGTGCCCTCGCCGCCTCGCACAGCGCTGCGTCCTTGGGCGCCTGGCAAAGCGCTGCGTGCCTTCGCCGCCTCGCCGCCTAGCAAGGCGCCCTAGCCCGTCCACCACGATCAGATCGCTGCGTGCCTTCGCTGCCTCGGTGCTTAGCAAAGCGCCACGTGCCTTCGGCGCCTACAAAAGCGCCGTGTGCCTTCGGCGCTACTACGGCGTTTGCTAAGCGGCGTGGCGGCGAAGGGACGCAGCGGTGTGTGAGGCGGCGAAGGCAAGCAGCGCTTTGCTGGGCGGCGAGGCGGCGAAGGGCCGAAGCGATTGGGGAGGCGGTGAAGGGACAGGGCGCTTTGTTGGGTGGCGAGGGCGAAAGGCACGCAGCGCTTTCTTAGGCGGCGAGGCGGCGAAGGCACGCGCTGCTTTGCTAGGCGCCGAAGGAACACGGCGCTTTGCTAGGCGGCGACGGCACGCGCAGCTTTGCTAGGCGGCGAGGCAGTGAAGGGACACGGCGCTTTGCTAGGCGGCGAGGGCGGGAAGGCACGCAGCGCTTTCTCAGGCGGCGAGGCGGCGAAGGCACGCGCTGCTCTGCCAGGCGGCGAAGGCACGCCGCGCTGTGTGAGGCGGCGAAGGCACGCACGGCTTTGCCAGCCGCCGAAGGCACGCAGCGCTTTGCTAGGCTGCGATGCGGCGAGGCGCCCAACGCAGGCAGTTCCTTGCTAGGCGCCCAAGGAACACGGCGCTTTGCCTGACGGCGACGGCACGCGCAGCTTTGCTAGGCGCCCAAGGCAGACGACGCTTTGCTAGGCAGCGAGGCGGCGAACGCACAAAGCGATTTGCTCTGCCCTCATTCGCTGCCTCGCACAAGAGCTAACCACTGGGCATGTTGGCTGTCTCACAAACAAGCAGACTGCTGCGTCTCTTCGCTGCCTCGCCAACTAGCAAAGTGCTGCCTCGCTTCGCCTCCACGCCAAAAAGCCATCCGCGATGCCACTGCGCCACCTGGTGCACAAGCAAAGTGCTGCATCTCTTCGCTGCCTCGCACAAGGAGCAAGCACTGTGCATGTTGGCTGTCTCACAAACAAGGAGACTGCTGAATCTCTTCGCTGCCTTGCCAACAAGCAAACCGCTGCATCTCTTCGCTGCCTCACCAACAAGCAAACCACTCGATCTGCTCGCCGCCTCGCCAGCATGCAAAGCGCCGCGTCTCTTGGCCGCCTCGCAAACTAAACGCTGCATCTGTTCACTGCCTCGCCAAAAAGCAGAGCGCTGCGTGTATTCGCTGAGTGGCATAAAGCAAAGCACAGCGCCTGTTCGCTGCCTGGCCAACAAGCAAAGCGCTCCATCTCTTCGCTGCCTCGCAAACGAAGGAAGCGCTGCGTGCCTTCGGCGCCTAGCAAAGCAGCGCGTGCCTTCGCTGCCTCGCCGCCTAAGAGAGCGCTGCGTGCCTTCTCGCCCTCGCCGCCTAGCAAAGCGCCGTGTGCCTTCGCCGCCTCCCCAATCGCTTCGTGCCTTCGCCGCCTAGCAAAGCGCCTAGCAAAGCGTCCTCAGCCTTCGCTGCCTAGCAAAGCACTGTGTGCCCTCGCCACCTCCTAGAGCGCTGCGTGCCTTCGGCGCCTGGCAAAGCGCTGCGTGCCTTCGGCGCCTGGCAAAGCACTGCGTGCCCTCGCCGCCTCGCACAGCGCTGCGTCCTTGGGCGCCTGGCAAAGCGCTGCGTGCCTTCGCCGCCTAGCAAGGCGCCCTAGCCCGTCCACCACGATCAGATCGCTGCGTGCCTTCGCTGCCTCGGTGCTTAGCAAAGCGCCACGTGCCTTCGGCGCCTACAAAAGCGCCGTGTGCCTTCGGCGCTACTACGGCGTTTGCTAAGCGGCGAGGCGGCGAAGGGACGCAGCGGTGTGTGAGGCGGCGAAGGCAAGCAGCGCTTTGCTGGGCGGCGAGGCGGCGAAGGGCCGAAGCGATTGGGGAGGCGGTGAAGGGACACGGCGCTTTGTTGGGCGGCGAGGGCGAAAGGCACGCAGCGCTTTCTTAGGCGGCGAGGCGGCGAAGGCACGAGCTGCTTTGCTAGGCGCCCAAGGAACACGGCGCTTTGCTAGGCGGCGACGGCACGCGCAGCTTTGCTAGGCGGCGAGGCGGTGAAGGGACACGGCGCTTTGCTAGGCGGCGAGGGCGAGAAGGCACGCAGCGCTTTCTCAGGCGGCGAGGCGGCGAAGGCACGCGCTGCTCTGCCAGGCGGCGAAGGCACGCCGCGCTGTGTGAGGCGGCGAAGGCACGCACGGCTTTGCCAGCCGCCGAAGGCACGCAGCGCTTTGCTAGGCTGAGATGCGGCGAGGCGCCCAACGCAGGCAGTTCCTTGCTAGGCGCCCAAGGAACACGGCGCTTTGCCTGACGGCGACGGCACGCGCAGCTTTGCTAGGCGCCCAAGGCAGACGACGCTTTGCTAGGCAGCGAGGCGGCGAACGCACAAAGCGATTTGCTCTGCGGTCATTCGCTGCCTCGCACAATAGCTAACCACTGTGCATGTTGGCTGTCTCACAAACAAGCAGACTGCTGCGTCTCTTCGCTGCCTCGCCAACTAGCAAAGTGCTGCCTCGCTTCGCCTCCACGCCAAAAAGCCATCCGCGATGCCACTGCGCCACCTGGTGCACAAGCAAAGTGCTGCATCTCTTCGCTGCCTCGCACAAGGAGCAAGCACTGTGCATGTTGGCTGTCTCACAAACAAGGAGACTGCTGAATCTCTTCGCTGCCTTGCCAACAAGCAAACCGCTGCATCTCTTCGCTGCCTCACCAACAAGCAAACCACTCGATCTGCTCGCCGCCTCGGCAGCATGCAAAGCGCCGCGTCTCTTGGCCGCCTCGCAAACTAAACGCTGCATCTGTTCAGTGCCTCGCCAAAAAGCAGAGCGCTGCGTGTATTCGCTGAGTGGCAGAAAGCAAAGCACAGCGCCTGTTCGCTGCCTGGCCAACAAGCAAAGCGCTCCATCTCTTCGCTGCCTCGCAAACGAAGGAAGCGCTGCGTGCCTTCGGCGCCTAGCAAAGCAGCGCGTGCCTTCGCTGCCTCGCCGCCTAAGAGAGCGCTGCGTGCCTTCTCGCCCTAGCCGCCTAGCAAAGCGCCGTGTGCCTTCGCCGCCTCCCCAATCGCTTCGTGCCTTCGCCGCCTAGCAAAGCGCCTAGCAAAGCGTCCTCAGCCTTCGCTGCCTAGCAAAGCTCCACGTCGGCTCGCCGCCTAGCAAAGCACTGTGTGCCCTCACCGCCTCGCACAGCGCTGCGTGCCTTCGGCGCCTGGCAAAGCGCTGAGTGCCTTTGGCGCCTGGCAAAGCACTGCGTGCCCTCGCCACCTCGCACAGCGCTGCGTCCTTGGGCGCCTGGCAAAGCGCTGCGTGCCTTCGCCGCCTCGCCGCCTAGCAAGGCGCCCTAGCCCGTCCACCACGATCAGATCGCTGCGTGCCTTCGCTGCCTCGGTGCTTAGCAAAGCGCCACGTGCCTTCGGCGCCTACAAAAGCGCCGTGTGCCTTCGGCGCTACTACGGCGTTTGCTAAGCGGCGAGGCGGCGAAGGGACGCAGCGGTGTGTGAGGCGGCGAAGGCAAGCAGCGCTTTGCTGGGCGGCGAGGCGGCGAAGGGCCGAAGCGATTGGGGAGGCGGTGAAGGGACAGGGCGCTTTGTTGGGCGGCGAGGGCGAAAGGCACGCAGCGCTTTCTTAGGCGGCGAGGCGGCGAAGGCACGCGCTGCTTTGCTAGGCGCCGAAGGAACACGGCGCTTTGCTAGGCGGCGACGGCACGCGCAGCTTTGCTAGGCGGCGAGGCGGTGAAGGGACACGGCGCTTTGCTAGGCGGCGAGGGCGAGAAGGCACGCAGCGCTTTCTCAGGCGGCGAGGCGGCGAAGGCACGCGCTGCTCTGCCAGGCGCCGAAGGCACGCCGCGCTGTGTGAGGCGGCGAAGGCACGCACGGCTTTGCCAGCCGCCGAAGGCACGCAGCGCTTTGCTAGGCTGCGATGCGGCGAGGCGCCCAACGCAGGCAGTTCCTTGCTAGGCGCCCAAGGAACACGGCGCTTTGCCTGACGGCGACGGCACGCGCAGCTTTGCTAGGCGCCCAAGGCAGACGACGCTTTGCTAGGCAGCGAGGCGGCGAACGCACAAAGCGATTTGCTCTGCGGTCATTCGCTGCCTCGCACAAGAGCTAACCACTGGGCATGTTGGCTGTCTCACAAACAAGCAGACTGCTGCGTCTCTTCGCTGCCTCGCCAACTAGCAAAGTGCTGCCTCGCTTCGCCTCCACGCCAAAAAGCCATCCGCGATGCCACTGCGCCACCTGGTGCACAAGCAAAGTGCTGCATCTCTTCGCTGCCTCGCACAAGGAGCAAGCACTGTGCATGTTGGCTGTCTCACAAACAAGGAGACTGCTGAATCTCTTCGCTGCCTTGCCAACAAGCAAACCGCTGCATCTCTTCGCTGCCTCACCAACAAGCAAACCACTCGATCTGCTCGCCGCCTCGGCAGCATGCAAAGCGCCGCGTCTCTTGGCCGCCTCGCAAACTAAACGCTGCATCTGTTCAGTGCCTCGCCAAAAAGCAGAGCGCTGCGTGTATTCGCTGAGTGGCAGAAAGCAAAGCACAGCGCCTGTTCGCTGCCTGGCCAACAAGCAAAGCGCTCCATCTCTTCGCTGCCTCGCAAACGAAGGAAGCGCTGCGTGCCTTCGGCGCCTAGCAAAGCAGCGCGTGCCTTCGCTGCCTCGCCGCCTAAGAGAGCGCTGCGTGCCTTCTCGCCCTCGCCGCCTAGCAAAGCGCCGTGTGCCTTCGCCGCCTCCCCAATCGCTTCGTGCCTTCGCCGCCTAGCAAAGCGCCTAGCAAAGCGTCCTCAGCCTTCGCTGCCTAGCAAAGCTGCACGTCGGCTCGCCGCCTAGCAAAGCACTGTGTGCCCTCACCGCCTCGCACAGCGCTGCGTGCCTTCGGCGCCTGGCAAAGCGCTGAGTGCCTTTGGCGCCTGGCAAAGCACTGCGTGCCCTCGCCGCCTAGCAAGGCGCCCTAGCCCGTCCACCACGATCAGATCGCTGCGTGCCTTCGCTGCCTCGGTGCTTAGCAAAGCGCCACGTGCCTTCGGCGCCTACAAAAGCGCCGTGTGCCTTCGGCGCTACTACGGCGTTTGCTAAGCGGCGAGGCGGCGAAGGGACGCAGCGGTGTGTGAGGCGGCGAAGGCAAGCAGCGCTTTGCTGGGCGGCGAGGCGGCGAAGGGCCGAAGCGATTGGGGAGGCGGTGAAGGGACAGGGCGCTTTGTTGGGCGGCGAGGGCGAAAGGCACGCAGCGCTTTCTTAGGCGGCGAGGCGGCGAAGGCACGCGCTGCTTTGCTAGGCGCCGAAGGAACACGGCGCTTTGCTAGGCGGCGACGGCACGCGCAGCTTTGCTAGGCGGCGAGGCGGTGAAGGGACACGGCGCTTTGCTAGGCGGCGAGGGCGAGAAGGCACGCAGCGCTTTCTCAGGCGGCGAGGCGGCGAAGGCACGCGCTGCTCTGCCAGGCGCCGAAGGCACGCCGCGCTGTGTGAGGCGGCGAAGGCACGCACGGCTTTGCCAGCCGCCGAAGGCACGCAGCGCTTTGCTAGGCTGCGATGCGGCGAGGCGCCGAACGCAGGCAGTTCCTTGCTAGGCGCCCAAGGAACACGGCGCTTTGCCTGACGGCGACGGCACGCGCAGCTTTGCTAGGCGCCCAAGGCAGACGACGCTTTGCTAGGCAGCGAGGCGGCGAACGCACAAAGCGATTTGCTCTGCGGTCATTCGCTGCCTCGCACAATAGCTAACCACTGTGCATGTTGGCTGTCTCACAAACAAGCAGACTGCTGCGTCTCTTCGCTGCCTCGCCAACTAGCAAAGTGCTGCCTCGCTTCGCCTCCACGCCAAAAAGCCATCCGCGATGCCACTGCGCCACCTGGTGCACAAGCAAAGTGCTGCATCTCTTCGCTGCCTCGCACAAGGAGCAAGCACTGTGCATGTTGGCTGTCTCACAAACAAGGAGACTGCTGAATCTCTTCGCTGCCTTGCCAACAAGCAAACCGCTGCATCTCTTCGCTGCCTCACCAACAAGCAAACCACTCGATCTGCTCGCCGCCTCGGCAGCATGCAAAGCGCCGCGTCTCTTGGCCGCCTCGCAAACTAAACGCTGCATCTGTTCAGTGCCTCGCCAAAAAGCAGAGCGCTGCGTGTATTCGCTGAGTGGCAGAAAGCAAAGCACAGCGCCTGTTCGCTGCCTGGCCAACAAGCAAAGCGCTCCATCTCTTCGCTGCCTCGCAAACGAAGGAAGCGCTGCGTGCCTTCGGCGCCTAGCAAAGCAGCGCGTGCCTTCGCTGCCTCGCCGCCTAAGAGAGCGCTGCGTGCCTTCTCGCCCTCGCCGCCTAGCAAAGCGCCGTGTGCCTTCGCCGCCTCCCCAATCGCTTCGTGCCTTCGCCGCCTAGCAAAGCGCCTAGCAAAGCGTCCTCAGCCTTCGCTGCCTAGCAAAGCTGCACGTCGGCTCGCCGCCTAGCAAAGCACTGTGTGCCCTCACCGCCTCGCACAGCGCTGCGTGCCTTCGGCGCCTGGCAAAGCGCTGAGTGCCTTTGGCGCCTGGCAAAGCACTGCGTGCCCTCGCCGCCTAGCAAGGCGCCCTAGCCCGTCCACCACGATCAGATCGCTGCGTGCCTTCGCTGCCTCGGTGCTTAGCAAAGCGCCACGTGCCTTCGGCGCCTACAAAAGCGCCGTGTGCCTTCGGCGCTACTACGGCGTTTGCTAAGCGGCGAGGCGGCGAAGGGACGCAGCGGTGTGTGAGGCGGCGAAGGCAAGCAGCGCTTTGCTGGGCGGCGAGGCGGCGAAGGGCCGAAGCGATTGGGGAGGCGGTGAAGGGACAGGGCGCTTTGTTGGGCGGCGAGGGCGAAAGGCACGCAGCGCTTTCTTAGGCGGCGAGGCGGCGAAGGCACGCGCTGCTTTGCTAGGCGCCGAAGGAACACGGCGCTTTGCTAGGCGGCGACGGCACGCGCAGCTTTGCTAGGCGGCGAGGCGGTGAAGGGACACGGCGCTTTGCTAGGCGGCGAGGGCGAGAAGGCACGCAGCGCTTTCTCAGGCGGCGAGGCGGCGAAGGCACGCGCTGCTCTGCCAGGCGCCGAAGGCACGCCGCGCTGTGTGAGGCGGCGAAGGCACGCACGGCTTTGCCAGCCGCCGAAGGCACGTAGCGCTTTGCTAGGCTGCGATGCGGCGAGGCGCCCAACGCAGGCAGTTCCTTGCTAGGCGCCCAAGGAACACGGCGCTTTGCCTGACGGCGACGGCACGCGCAGCTTTGCTAGGCGCCCAAGGCAGACGACGCTTTGCTAGGCAGCGAGGCGGCGAACGCACAAAGCCATTTGCTCTGCCCTCATTCGCTGCCTCGCACAAGAGCTAACCACTGTGCATGTTGGCTGTCTCACAAACAAGCAGACTGCTGCGTCTCTTCGCTGCCTCGCCAACTAGCAAAGTGCTGCCTCGCTTCGCCTCCACGCCAAAAAGCCATCCGCGATGCCACTGCGCCACCTGGTGCACAAGCAAAGTGCTGCATCTCTTCGCTGCCTCGCACAAGGAGCAAGCACTGTGCATGTTGGCTGTCTCACAAACAAGGAGCCTGCTGAATCTCTTCGCTGCCTTGCCAACAAGCAAACCGCTGCATCTCTTCGCTGCCTCACCAACAAGCAAAGCACTTGATCTGCTCGCCGCCTCGGCAGCATGCAAAGCGCCGCGTCTCTTGGCCGCCTCGCAAACTAAACGCTGCATCTGTTCAGTGCCTCGCCAAAAAGCAGAGCGCTGCGTGTATTCGCTGAGTGGCAGAAAGCAAAGCACAGCGCCTGTTCGCTGCCTGGCCAACAAGCAAAGCGCTCCATCTCTTCGCTGCCTCGCAAACGAAGGAAGCGCTGCGTGCCTTCGGCGCCTAGCAAAGCAGCGCGTGCCTTCGCTGCCTCGCCGCCTAAGAGAGCGCTGCGTGCCTTCTCGCCCTCGCCGCCTAGCAAAGCGCCGTGTGCCTTCGCCGCCTCCCCAATCGCTTCGTGCCTTCGCCGCCTAGCAAAGCGCCTAGCAAAGCGTCCTCAGCCTTCGCTGCCTAGCAAAGCTCCACGTCGGCTCGCCGCCTAGCAAAGCACTGTGTGCCCTCACCGCCTCGCACAGCGCTGCGTGCCTTCGGCGCCTGGCAAAGCGCTGAGTGCCTTTGGCGCCTGGCAAAGCACTGCGTGCCCTCGCCGCCTAGCAAGGCGCCCTAGCCCGTCCACCACGATCAGATCGCTGCGTGCCTTCGCTGCCTCGGTGCTTAGCAAAGCGCCACGTGCCTTCGGCGCCTACAAAAGCGCCGTGTGCCTTCGGCGCTACTACGGCGTTTGCTAAGCGGCGAGGCGGCGAAGGGACGCAGCGGTGTGTGAGGCGGCGAAGGCAAGCAGCGCTTTGCTGGGCGGCGAGGCGGCGAAGGGCCGAAGCGATTGGGGAGGCGGTGAAGGGACAGGGCGCTTTGTTGGGCGGCGAGGGCGAAAGGCACGCAGCGCTTTCTTAGGCGGCGAGGCGGCGAAGGCACGCGCTGCTTTGCTAGGCGCCGAAGGAACACGGCGCTTTGCTAGGCGGCGACGGCACGCGCAGCTTTGCTAGGCGGCGAGGCGGTGAAGGGACACGGCGCTTTGCTAGGCGGCGAGGGCGAGAAGGCACGCAGCGCTTTCTCAGGCGGCGAGGCGGCGAAGGCACGCGCTGCTCTGCCAGGCGCCGAAGGCACGCCGCGCTGTGTGAGGCGGCGAAGGCACGCACGGCTTTGCCAGCCGCCGAAGGCACGCAGCGCTTTGCTAGGCTGCGATGCGGCGAGGCGCCCAACGCAGGCAGTTCCTTGCTAGGCGCCCAAGGAACACGGCGCTTTGCCTGACGGCGACGGCACGCGCAGCTTTGCTAGGCGCCCAAGGCAGACGACGCTTTGCTAGGCAGCGAGGCGGCGAACGCACAAAGCGATTTGCTCTGCGGTCATTCGCTGCCTCGCACAATAGCTAACCACTGTGCATGTTGGCTGTCTCACAAACAAGCAGACTGCTGCGTCTCTTCGCTGCCTCGCCAACTAGCAAAGTGCTGCCTCGCTTCGCCTCCACGCCAAAAAGCCATCCGCGATGCCACTGCGCCACCTGGTGCACAAGCAAAGTGCTGCATCTCTTCGCTGCCTCGCACAAGGAGCAAGCACTGTGCATGTTGGCTGTCTCACAAACAAGGAGACTGCTGAATCTCTTCGCTGCCTTGCCAACAAGCAAACCGCTGCATCTCTTCGCTGCCTCACCAACAAGCAAACCACTCGATCTGCTCGCCGCCTCGGCAGCATGCAAAGCGCCGCGTCTCTTGGCCGCCTCGCAAACTAAACGCTGCATCTGTTCAGTGCCTCGCCAAAAAGCAGAGCGCTGCGTGTATTCGCTGAGTGGCAGAAAGCAAAGCACAGCGCCTGTTCGCTGCCTGGCCAAAAAGCAAAGCGCTCCATCTCTTCGCTGCCTCGCAAACGAAGGAAGCGCTGCGTGCCTTCGGCGCCTAGCAAAGCAGCGCGTGCCTTCGCTGCCTCGCCGCCTAAGAGAGCGCTGCGTGCCTTCTCGCCCTCGCCGCCTAGCAAAGCGCCGTGTGCCTTCGCCGCCTCCCCAATCGCTTCGTGCCTTCGCCGCCTAGCAAAGCGCCTAGCAAAGCGTCCTCAGCCTTCGCTGCCTAGCAAAGCTGCACGTCGGCTCGCCGCCTAGCAAAGCACTGTGTGCCCTCACCGCCTCGCACAGCGCTGCGTGCCTTCGGCGCCTGGCAAAGCGCTGAGTGCCTTTGGCGCCTGGCAAAGCACTGCGTGCCCTCGCCGCCTAGCAAGGCGCCCTAGCCCGTCCACCACGATCAGATCGCTGCGTGCCTTCGCTGCCTCGGTGCTTAGCAAAGCGCCACGTGCCTTCGGCGCCTACAAAAGCGCCGTGTGCCTTCGGCGCTACTACGGCGTTTGCTAAGCGGCGAGGCGGCGAAGGGACGCAGCGGTGTGTGAGGCGGCGAAGGCAAGCAGCGCTTTGCTGGGCGGCGAGGCGGCGAAGGGCCGAAGCGATTGGGGAGGCGGTGAAGGGACAGGGCGCTTTGTTGGGCGGCGAGGGCGAAAGGCACGCAGCGCTTTCTTAGGCGGCGAGGCGGCGAAGGCACGCGCTGCTTTGCTAGGCGCCGAAGGAACACGGCGCTTTGCTAGGCGGCGACGGCACGCGCAGCTTTGCTAGGCGGCGAGGCGGTGAAGGGACACGGCGCTTTGCTAGGCGGCGAGGGCGAGAAGGCACGCAGCGCTTTCTCAGGCGGCGAGGCGGCGAAGGCACGCGCTGCTCTGCCAGGCGCCGAAGGCACGCCGCGCTGTGTGAGGCGGCGAAGGCACGCACGGCTTTGCCAGCCGCCGAAGGCACGTAGCGCTTTGCTAGGCTGCGATGCGGCGAGGCGCCCAACGCAGGCAGTTCCTTGCTAGGCGCCCAAGGAACACGGCGCTTTGCCTGACGGCGACGGCACGCGCAGCTTTGCTAGGCGCCCAAGGCAGACGACGCTTTGCTAGGCAGCGAGGCGGCGAACGCACAAAGCGATTTGCTCTGCCCTCATTCGCTGCCTCGCACAAGAGCTAACCACTGTGCATGTTGGCTGTCTCACAAACAAGCAGACTGCTGCGTCTCTTCGCTGCCTCGCCAACTAGCAAAGTGCTGCCTCGCTTCGCCTCCACGCCAAAAAGCCATCCGCGATGCCACTGCGCCACCTGGTGCACAAGCAAAGTGCTGCATCTCTTCGCTGCCTCGCACAAGGAGCAAGCACTGTGCATGTTGGCTGTCTCACAAACAAGGAGCCTGCTGAATCTCTTCGCTGCCTTGCCAACAAGCAAACCGCTGCATCTCTTCGCTGCCTCACCAACAAGCAAAGCACTTGATCTGCTCGCCGCCTCGGCAGCATGCAAAGCGCCGCGTCTCTTGGCCGCCTCGCAAACTAAACGCTGCATCTGTTCAGTGCCTCGCCAAAAAGCAGAGCGCTGCGTGTATTCGCTGAGTGGCAGAAAGCAAAGCACAGCGCCTGTTCGCTGCCTGGCCAACAAGCAAAGCGCTCCATCTCTTCGCTGCCTCGCAAACGAAGGAAGCGCTGCGTGCCTTCGGCGCCTAGCAAAGCAGCGCGTGCCTTCGCTGCCTCGCCGCCTAAGAGAGCGCTGCGTGCCTTCTCGCCCTCGCCGCCTAGCAAAGCGCCGTGTGCCTTCGCCGCCTCCCCAATCGCTTCGTGCCTTCGCCGCCTAGCAAAGCGCCTAGCAAAGCGTCCTCAGCCTTCGCTGCCTAGCAAAGCTCCACGTCGGCTCGCCGCCTAGCAAAGCACTGTGTGCCCTCACCGCCTCGCACAGCGCTGCGTGCCTTCGGCGCCTGGCAATGCACTGCGTGCCCTCGCCACCACGCACAGCGCTGCGTGCCTTCGGCGCCTGGCAAAGCGCTGAGTGCCTTCGGCGCCTGGCAAAGCACTGCGTGCCCTCGCCGCCTCGCACAGCGCTGCGTCCTTGGGCGCCTGGCAAAGCGCTGCGTGCCTTCGCCGCCTCGCCGCCTAGCAAGGCGCCCTAGGCCGTCCACCACGATCAGATCGCTGCGTGCCTTCGCTGCCTCGGTGCTTAGCAAAGCGCCACGTGCCTTCGGCGCCTACAAAAGCGCCGTGTGCCTTCGGCGCTACTACGGCGTTTGCTAAGCGGCGAGGCGGCGAAGGGACGCAGCGGTGTGTGAGGCGGCGAAGGCAAGCAGCGCTTTGCTGGGCGGCGAGGCGGCGAAGGGCCGAAGCGATTGGGGAGGCGGTGAAGGGACAGGGCGCTTTGTTGGGCGGCGAGGGCAAAAGGCACGCAGCGCTTTCTTAGGCGGCGAGGCGGCGAAGGCACGCGCTGCTTTGCTAGGCGCCGAAGGAACACGGCGCTTTGCTAGGCGGCGACGGCACGCGCAGCTTTGCTAGGCGGCGAGGCGGTGAAGGGACACGGCGCTTTGCTAGGCGGCGACGGCACGCGCAGCTTTGCTAGGCGGCGAGGCGGTGAAGGCACACGGCGCTTTGCTAGGCGGCGAGGGCGAGAAGGCACGCAGCGCTTTCTCAGGCGGCGAGGCGGCGAAGGCACGCGCTGCTCTGCCAGGCGGCGAAGGCACGCCGCGCTGTGTGAGGCGGCGAAGGCACGCACGGCTTTGCCAGCCGCCGAAGGCACGCAGCGCTTTGCTAGGCTGCGATGCGGCGAGGCGCCCAACGCAGGCAGTTCCTTGCTAGGCGCCCAAGGAACACGGCGCTTTGCCTGACGGCGACGGCACGCGCAGCTTTGCTAGGCGCCCAAGGCAGACGACGCTTTGCTAGGCAGCGAGGCGGCGAACGCACAAAGCCATTTGCTCTGCGGTCATTCGCTGCCTCGCACAAGAGCTAACCACTGGGCATGTTGGCTGTCTCACAAACAAGCAGACTGCTGCGTCTCTTCGCTGCCTCGCCAACTAGCAAAGTGCTGCCTCGCTTCGCCTCCACGCCAAAAAGCCATCCGCGATGCCACTGCGCCACCTGGTGCACAAGCAAAGTGCTGCATCTCTTCGCTGCCTCGCACAAGGAGCAAGCACTGTGCATGTTGGCTGTCTCACAAACAAGGAGACTGCTGAATCTCTTCGCTGCCTTGCCAACAAGCAAACCGCTGCATCTCTTCGCTGCCTCACCAACAAGCAAACCACTCGATCTGCTCGCCGCCTCGGCAGCATGCAAAGCGCCGCGTCTCTTGGCCGCCTCGCAAACTAAACGCTGCATCTGTTCAGTGCCTCGCCAAAAAGCAGAGCGCTGCGTGTATTCGCTGAGTGGCAGAAAGCAAAGCACAGCGCCTGTTCGCTGCCTGGCCAAAAAGCAAAGCGCTCCATCTCTTCGCTGCCTCGCAAACGAAGGAAGCGCTGCGTGCCTTCGGCGCCTAGCAAAGCAGCGCGTGCCTTCGCTGCCTCGCCGCCTAAGAGAGCGCTGCGTGCCTTCTCGCCCTCGCCGCCTAGCAAAGCGCCGTGTGCCTTCGCCGCCTCCCCAATCGCTTCGTGCCTTCGCCGCCTAGCAAAGCGCCTAGCAAAGCGTCCTCAGCCTTCGCTGCCTAGCAAAGCTCCACGTCGGCTCGCCGCCTAGCAAAGCACTGTGTGCCCTCACCGCCTCGCACAGCGTTGCGTGCCTTCGGCGCCTGGCAAAGCGCTGAGTGCCTTGGGCGCCTGGCAACGCACTGCGTGCCCTCGCCACCTCGCACAGCGCTGCGTGCCTTCGGCGCCTGGCAAAGCGCTGAGTGCCTTCGGCGCCTGGCAAAGCACTGCGTGCCCTCGCCGCCTCGCACAGCGCTGCGTGCCTTCGGCGCCTGGCAAAGCGCTGAGTGCCTTCGGCGCCTGGCAAAGCACTGCGTGCCCTCGCCGCCTCGCACAGCGCTGCGTGCCTTCGGCGCCTGGCAAAGCGCTGCGTGCCTTCGCCGCCTCGCCGCCTAGCAAGGCGCCCTAGCCCGTCCACCACGATCAGATCGCTGCGTGCCTTCGCTGCCTCGGTGCTTAGCAAAGCGCCACGTGCCTTCGGCGCCTACAAAAGCGCCGTGTGCCTTCGGCGCTACTACGGCGTTTGCTAAGCGGCGAGGCGGCGAAGGGACGCAGCGGTGTGTGAGGCGGCGAAGGCAAGCAGCGCTTTGCTGGGCGGCGAGGCGGCGAAGGGCCGAAGCGATTGGGGAGGCGGTGAAGGGACAGGGCGCTTTGTTGGGCGGCGAGGGCGAAAGGCACGCAGCGCTTTCTTAGGCGGCGAGGCGGCGAAGGCACGCGCTGCTTTGCTAGGCGCCGAAGGAACACGGCGCTTTGCTAGGCGGCGACGGCACGCGCAGCTTTGCTAGGCGGCGAGGCGGTGAAGGGACACGGCGCTTTGCTAGGCGGCGAGGGCGAGAAGGCACGCAGCGCTTTCTCAGGCGGCGAGGCGGCGAAGGCACGCGCTGCTCTGCCAGGCGCCGAAGGCACGCCGCGCTGTGTGAGGCGGCGAAGGCACGCACGGCTTTGCCAGCCGCCGAAGGCACGCAGCGCTTTGCTAGGCTGCGATGCGGCGAGGCGCCCAACGCAGGCAGTTCCTTGCTAGGCGCCCAAGGAACACGGCGCTTTGCCTGACGGCGACGGCACGCGCAGCTTTGCTAGGCGCCCAAGGCAGACGACGCTTTGCTAGGCAGCGAGGCGGCGAACGCACAAAGCGATTTGCTCTGCGGTCATTCGCTGCCTCGCACAAGAGCTAACCACTGGGCATGTTGGCTGTCTCACAAACAAGCAGACTGCTGCGTCTCTTCGCTGCCTCGCCAACTAGCAAAGTGCTGTCTCGCTTCGCCTCCACGCCAAAAAGCCATCCGCGATGCCACTGCGCCACCTGGTGCACAAGCAAAGTGCTGCATCTCTTCGCTGCCTCGCACAAGGAGCAAGCACTGTGCATGTTGGCTGTCTCACAAACAAGGAGACTGCTGAATCTCTTCGCTGCCTTGCCAACAAGCAAACCGCTGCATCTCTTCGCTGCCTCACCAACAAGCAAACCACTCGATCTGCTCGCCGCCTCGGCAGCATGCAAAGCGCCGCGTCTCTTGGCCGCCTCGCAAACTAAACGCTGCATCTGTTCAGTGCCTCGCCAAAAAGCAGAGCGCTGCGTGTATTCGCTGAGTGGCAGAAAGCAAAGCACAGCGCCTGTTCGCTGCCTGGCCAACAAGCAAAGCGCTCCATCTCTTCGCTGCCTCGCAAACGAAGGAAGCGCTGCGTGCCTTCGGCGCCTAGCAAAGCAGCGCGTGCCTTCGCTGCCTCGCCGCCTAAGAGAGCGCTGCGTGCCTTCTCGCCCTCGCCGCCTAGCAAAGCGCCGTGTGCCTTCGCCGCCTCCCCAATCGCTTCGTGCCTTCGCCGCCTAGCAAAGCGTCCTCAGCCTTCGCTGCCTAGCAAAGCTCCACGTCGGCTCGCCGCCTAGCAAAGCACTGTGTGCCCTCACCGCCTCGCACAGCGCTGCGTGCCTTCGGCGCCTGGCAAAGCGCTGAGTGCCTTCGGCGCCTGGCAACGCACTGCGTGCCCTCGCCACCTCGCACAGCGCTGCGTGCCTTCGGCGCCTGGCAAAGCGCTGAGTGCCTTCGGCGCCTGGCAAAGCACTGCGTGCCCTCGCCGCCTCGCACAGCGCTGCGTCCTTGGGCGCCTGGCAAAGCGCTGCGTGCCTTCGCCGCCTCGCCGCCTAGCAAGGCGCCCTAGCCCGTCCACCACCATCAGATCGCTGCGTGCCTTCGCTGCCTCGGTGCTTAGCAAAGCGCCACGTGCCTTCGGCGCCTACAAAAGCGCCGTGTGCCTTCGGCGCTACTACGGCGTTTGCTAAGCGGCGAGGCGGCGAAGGGACGCAGCGGTGTGTGAGGCGGCGAAGGCAAGCAGCGCTTTGCTGGGCGGCGAGGCGGCGAAGGGCCGAAGCGATTGGGGAGGCGGTGAAGGGACAGGGCGCTTTGTTGGGCGGCGAGGGCGAAAGGCACGCAGCGCTTTCTTAGGCGGCGAGGCGGCGAAGGCACGCGCTGCTTTGCTAGGCGCCGAAGGAACACGGCGCTTTGCTAGGCGGCGACGGCACGCGGAGCTTTGCTAGGCGGCGAGGCGGTGAAGGGACACGGCGCTTTGCTAGGCGGCGAGGGCGAGAAGGCACGCAGCGCTTTCTCAGGCGGCGAGGCGGCGAAGGCACGCGCTGCTCTGCCAGGCGGCGAAGGCACGCCGCGCTGTGTGAGGCGGCGAAGGCACGCACGGCTTTGCCAGCCGCCGAAGGCACGCAGCGCTTTGCTAGGCTGCGATGCGGCGAGGCGCCCAACGCAGGCAGTTCCTTGCTAGGCGCCCAAGGAACACGGCGCTTTGCCTGACGGCGACGGCACGCGCAGCTTTGCTAGGCGCCCAAGGCAGACGACGCTTTGCTAGGCAGCGAGGCGGCGAACGCACAAAGCGATTTGCTCTGCGGTCATTCGCTGCCTCGCACAAGAGCTAACCACTGGGCATGTTGGCTGTCTCACAAACAAGCAGACTGCTGCGTCTCTTCGCTGCCTCGCCAACTAGCAAAGTGCTGCCTCGCTTCGCCTCCACGCCAAAAAGCCATCCGCGATGCCACTGCGCCACCTGGTGCACAAGCAAAGTGCTGCATCTCTTCGCTGCCTCGCACAAGGAGCAAGCACTGTGCATGTTGGCTGTCTCACAAACAAGGAGACTGCTGAATCTCTTCGCTGCCTTGCCAACAAGCAAACCGCTGCATCTCTTCGCTGCCTCACCAACAAGCAAACCACTCGATCTGCTCGCCGCCTCGGCAGCATGCAAAGCGCCGCGTCTCTTGGCCGCCTCGCAAACTAAACGCTGCATCTGTTCAGTGCCTCGCCAAAAAGCAGAGCGCTGCGTGTATTCGCTGAGTGGCAGAAAGCAAAGCACAGCGCCTGTTCGCTGCCTGGCCAACAAGCAAAGCGCTCCATCTCTTCGCTGCCTCGCAAACGAAGGAAGCGCTGCGTGCCTTCGGCGCCTAGCAAAGCAGCGCGTGCCTTCGCTGCCTCGCCGCCTAAGAGAGCGCTGCGTGCCTTCTCGCCCTCGCCGCCTAGCAAAGCGCCGTGTGCCTTCGCCGCCTCCCCAATCGCTTCGTGCCTTCGCCGCCTAGCAAAGCGCCTAGCAAAGCGTCCTCAGCCTTCGCTGCCTAGCAAAGCTCCACGTCCGCTCGCCGCCTAGCAAAGCACTGTGTGCCCTCACCGCCTCGCACAGCGCTGCGTGCCTTCGGCGCCTGGCAAAGCGCTGAGTGCCTTGGGCGCCTGGCAACGCACTGCGTGCCCTCGCCACCTCGCACAGCGCTGCGTGCCTTCGGCGCCTGGCAAAGCGCTGAGTGCCTTCGGCGCCTGGCAAAGCACTGCGTGCCCTCGCCGCCTCGCACAGCGCTGCGTCCTTGGGCGCCTGGCAAAGCGCTGCGTGCCTTCGCCGCCTCGCCGCCTAGCAAGGCGCCCTAGCCCGTCCACCACCATCAGATCGCTGCGTGCCTTCGCTGCCTCGGTGCTTAGCAAAGCGCCACGTGCCTTCGGCGCCTACAAAAGCGCCGTGTGCCTTCGGCGCTACTGCGGTGTTTGCTAAGCGGCGAGGCGGCGAAGGGACGCAGCGGTGTGTGAGGCGGCGAAGGCAAGCAGCGCTTTGCTGGGCGGCGAGGCGGCGAAGGGCCGAAGCGATTGGGGAGGCGGTGAAGGGACAGGGCGCTTTGTTGGGCGGCGAGGGCGAAAGGCACGCAGCGCTTTCTTAGGCGGCGAGGCGGCGAAGGCACGCGCTGCTTTGCTAGGCGCCGAAGGAACACGGCGCTTTGCTAGGCGGCGACGGCACGCGCAGCTTTGCTAGGCGGCGAGGCGGTGAAGGGACACGGCGCTTTGCTAGGCGGCGAGGGCGAGAAGGCACGCAGCGCTTTCTCAGGCGGCGAGGCGGCGAAGGCACGCGCTGCTCTGCCAGCCGCCGAAGGCACGCCGCGCTGTGTGAGGCGGCGAAGGCACGCACGGCTTTGCCAGCCGCCGAAGGCACGCAGCGCTTTGCTAGGCTGCGATGCGGCGAGGCGCCCAACGCAGGCAGTTCCTTGCTAGGCGCCCAAGGAACACGGCGCTTTGCCTGACGGCGACGGCACGCGCAGCTTTGCTAGGCGCCCAAGGCAGACGACGCTTTGCTAGGCAGCGAGGCGGCGAACGCACAAAGCGATTTGCTCTGCGGTCATTCGCTGCCTCGCACAAGAGCTAACCACTGGGCATGTTGGCTGTCTCACAAACAAGCAGACTGCTGCGTCTCTTCGCTGCCTCGCCAACTAGCAAAGTGCTGCCTCGCTTCGCCTCCACGCCAAAAAGCCATCCGCGATGCCACTGCGCCACCTGGTGCACAAGCAAAGTGCTGCATCTCTTCGCTGCCTCGCACAAGGAGCAAGCACTGTGCATGTTGGCTGTCTCACAAACAAGGAGACTGCTGAATCTCTTCGCTGCCTTGCCAACAAGCAAACCGCTGCATCTCTTCGCTGCCTCACCAACAAGCAAACCACTCGATCTGCTCGCCGCCTCGGCAGCATGCAAAGCGCCGCGTCTCTTGGCCGCCTCGCAAACTAAACGCTGCATCTGTTCAGTGCCTCGCCAAAAAGCAGAGCGCTGCGTGTATTCGCTGAGTGGCAGAAAGCAAAGCACAGCGCCTGTTCGCTGCCTGGCCAACAAGCAAAGCGCTCCATCTCTTCGCTGCCTCGCAAACGAAGGAAGCGCTGCGTGCCTTCGGCGCCGAGCAAAGCAGCGCGTGCCTTCGCTGCCTCGCCGCCTAAGAGAGCGCTGCGTGCCTTCTCGCCCTCGCCGCCTAGCAAAGCGCCGTGTGCCTTCGCCGCCTCCCCAATCGCTTCGTGCCTTCGTCGCCTAGCAAAGCGCCTAGCAAAGCGTCCTCAGCCTTCGCTGCCTAGCAAAGCTCCACGTCGGCTCGCCGCCTGGCAAAGCACTGTGTGCCCTCGCCACCTCCTAGAGCGCTGCGTGCCTTCGGCGCCTGGCAAAGCGCTGAGTGCCTTCGGCGCCTGGCAAAGCACTGCGTGCCCTCGCCGCCTCGCACAGCGCTGCGTCCTTGGGCGCCTGGCAAAGCGCTGCGTGCCTTCGCCGCCTCGCCGCCTAGCAAGGCGCCCTAGCCCGTCCACCACGATCAGATCGCTGCGTGCCTTCGCTGCCTCGGTGCTTAGCAAAGCGCCACGTGCCTTCGGCGCCTACAAAAGCGCCGTGTGCCTTCGGCGCTACTACGGCGTTTGCTAAGCGGCGAGGCGGCGAAGGGACGCAGCAGTGTGTGAGGCGGCGAAGGCAAGCAGCGCTTTGCTGGGCGGCGAGGCGGCGAAGGGCCGAAGCGATTGGGGAGGCGGTGAAGGGACAGGGCGCTTTGTTGGGCGGCGAGGGCGAAAGGCACGCAGCGCTTTCTTAGGCGGCGAGGCGGCGAAGGCACGCGCTGCTTTGCTAGGCGCCGAAGGAACACGGCGCTTTGCTAGGCGGCGACGGCACGCGCAGCTTTGCTAGGCGGCGAGGCGGTGAAGGGACACGGCGCTTTGCTAGGCGGCGAGGGCGAGAAGGCACGCAGCGCTTTCTCAGGCGGCGAGGCGGCGAAGGCACGCGCTGCTCTGCCAGGCGGCGAAGGCACGCCGCGCTGTGTGAGGCGGCGAAGGCACGCACGGCTTTGCCAGCCGCCGAAGGCACGCAGCGCTTTGCTAGGCTGCGATGCGGCGAGGCGCCCAACGCAGGCAGTTCCTTGCTAGGCGCCCAAGGAACACGGCGCTTTGCCTGACGGCGACGGCACGCGCAGCTTTGCTAGGCGCCCAAGGCAGACGACGCTTTGCTAGGCAGCGAGGCGGCGAACGCACAAAGCGATTTGCTCTGCGGTCATTCGCTGCCTCGCACAAGAGCTAACCACTGGGCATGTTGGCTGTCTCACAAACAAGCAGACTGCTGCGTCTCTTCGCTGCCTCGCCAACTAGCAAAGTGCTGCCTCGCTTCGCCTCCACGCCAAAAAGCCATCCGCGATGCCACTGCGCCACCTGGTGCACAAGCAAAGTGCTGCATCTCTTCGCTGCCTCGCACAAGGAGCAAGCACTGTGCATGTTGGCTGTCTCACAAACAAGGAGACTGCTGAATCTCTTCGCTGCCTTGCCAACAAGCAAACCGCTGCATCTCTTCGCTGCCTCACCAACAAGCAAACCACTCGATCTGCTCGCCGCCTCGGCAGCATGCAAAGCGCCGCGTCTCTTGGCCGCCTCGCAAACTAAACGCTGCATCTGTTCAGTGCCTCGCCAAAAAGCAGAGCGCTGCGTGTATTCGCTGAGTGGCAGAAAGCAAAGCACAGCGCCTGTTCGCTGCCTGGCCAACAAGCAAAGCGCTCCATCTCTTCGCTGCCTCGCAAACGAAGGAAGCGCTGCGTGCCTTCGGCGCCTAGCAAAGCAGCGCGTGCCTTCGCTGCCTCGCCGCCTAAGAGAGCGCTGCGTGCCTTCTCGCCCTCGCCGCCTAGCAAAGCGCCGTGTGCCTTCGCCGCCTCCCCAATCGCTTCGTGCCTTCGCCGCCTAGCAAAGCGCCTAGCAAAGCGTCCTCAGCCTTCGCTGCCTAGCAAAGCTCCACGTCGGCTCGCCGCCTAGCAAAGCACTGTGTGCCCTCGCCACCTCGAACAGCGCTGCGTCCTTGGGCGCCTGGCAAAGTGCTGAGTGCCTTCGGCGCCTGGCAAAGCACTGCGTGCCCTCGCCACCTCCTAGAGCGCTGCGTGCCTTCGGCGCCTGGCAAAGCGCTGAGTGCCTTCGGCGCCTGGCAAAGCACTGCGTGCCCTCGCCGCCTCGCACAGCGCTGCGTCCTTGGGCGCCTGGCAAAGCGCTGCGTGCCTTCGCCGCCTCGCCGCCTAGCAAGGCGCCCTAGCCCGTCCACCACGATCAGATCGCTGCGTGCCTTCGCTGCCTCGGTGCTTAGCAAAGCGCCACGTGCCTTCGGCGCCTACAAAAGCGCCGTGTGCCTTCGGCGCTACTACGGCGTTTGCTAAGCGGCGAGGCGGCGAAGGGACGCAGCGGTGTGTGAGGCGGCGAAGGCAAGCAGCGCTTTGCTGGGCGGCGAGGCGGCGAAGGGCCGAAGCGATTGGGGAGGCGGTGAAGGGACAGGGCGCTTTGTTGGGCGGCGAGGGCGAAAGGCACGCAGCGCTTTCTTAGGCGGCGAGGCGGCGAAGGCACGCGCTGCTTTGCTAGGCGCCGAAGGAACACGGCGCTTTGCTAGGCGGCGACGGCACGCGCAGCTTTGCTAGGCGGCGAGGCGGTGAAGGGACACGGCGCTTTGCTAGGCGGCGAGGGCGAGAAGGCACGCAGCGCTTTCTCAGGCGGCGAGGCGGCGAAGGCACGCGCTGCTCTGCCAGGCGGCGAAGGCACGCCGCGCTGTGTGAGGCGGCGAAGGCACGCACGGCTTTGCCAGCCGCCGAAGGCACGCAGCGCTTTGCTAGGCTGCGATGCGGCGAGGCGCCGAACGCAGGCAGTTCCTTGCTAGGCGCCCAAGGAACACGGCGCTTTGCCTGACGGCGACGGCACGCGCAGCTTTGCTAGGCGCCCAAGGCAGACGACGCTTTGCTAGGCAGCGAGGCGGCGAACGCACAAAGCGATTTGCTCTGCCGTCATTCGCTGCCTCGCACAAGAGCTAACCACTGGGCATGTTGGCTGTCTCACAAACAAGCAGACTGCTGCGTCTCTTCGCTGCCTCGCCAACTAGCAAAGTGCTGCCTCGCTTCGCCTCCACGCCAAAAAGCCATCCGCGATGCCACTGCGCCACCTGGTGCACAAGCAAAGTGCTGCATCTCTTCGCTGCCTCGCACAAGGAGCAAGCACTGTACATGTTGGCTGTCTCACAAACAAGGAGACTGCTGAATCTCTTCGCTGCCTTGCCAACAAGCAAACCGCTGCATCTCTTCGCTGCCTCACCAACAAGCAAACCACTCGATCTGCTCGCCGCCTCGGCAGCATGCAAAGCGCCGCGTCTCTTGGCCGCCTCGCAAACTAAACGCTGCATCTGTTCAGTGCCTCGCCAAAAAGCAGAGCGCTGCGTGTATTCGCTGAGTGGCAGAAAGCAAAGCACAGCGCCTGTTCGCTGCCTGGCCAACAAGCAAAGCGCTCCATCTCTTCGCTGCCTCGCAAACGAAGGAAGCGCTGCGTGCCTTCGGCGCCTAGCAAAGCAGCGCGTGCCTTCGCTGCCTCGCCGCCTAAGAGAGCGCTGCGTGCCTTCTCGCCCTCGCCGCCTAGCAAAGCGCCGTGTGCCTTCGCCGCCTCCCCAATCGCTTCGTGCCTTCGCCGCCTAGCAAAGCGCCTAGCAAAGCGTCCTCAGCCTTCGCTGCCTAGCAAAGCTCCACTTCGGCTCGCCGCCTAGCAAAGCACTGTGTGCCCTCGCCACCTCCTAGAGCGCTGCGTGCCTTCGGCGCCTGGCAAAGCGCTGAGTGCCTTGGGCGCCTGGCAAAGCACTGCGTGCCCTCGCCGCCTCGCACAGCGCTGCGTCCTTGGGCGCCTGGCAAAGCGCTGCGTGCCTTCGCCGCCTCGCCGCCTAGCAAGGCGCCCTAGGCCGTCCACCACGATCAGATCGCTGCGTGCCTTCGCTGCCTCGGTGCTTAGCAAAGCGCCACGTGCCTTCGGCGCCTACAAAAGCGCCGTGTGCCTTCGGCGCTACTACGGCGTTTGCTAAGCGGCGAGGCGGCGAAGGGACGCAGCGGTGTGTGAGGCGGCGAAGGCAAGCAGCGCTTTGCTGGGCGGCGAGGCGGCGAAGGGCCGAAGCGATTGGGGAGGCGGTGAAGGGACAGGGCGCTTTGTTGGGCGGCGAGGGCGAAAGGCACGCAGCGCTTTCTTAGGCGGCGAGGCGGCGAAGGCACGCGCTGCTTTGCTAGGCGCCGAAGGAACACGGCGCTTTGCTAGGCGGCGACAGCACGCGCAGCTTTGCTAGGCGGCGAGGCGGTGAAGGGATACGGCGCTTTGCTAGGCGGCGAGGGCGAGAAGGCACGCAGCGCTTTCTCAGGCGGCGAGGCGGCGAAGGCACGCGCTGCTCTGCCAGGCGCCGAAGGCACGCAGCGCTTTGCTAGGCTGCGATGCGGCGAGGCGCCCAACGCAGGCAGTTCCTTGCTAGGCGCCCAAGGAACACGGCGCTTTGCCTGACGGCGACGGCACGCGCAGCTTTGCTAGGCGCCCAAGGCAGACGACGCTTTGCTAGGCAGCGAGGCGGCGAACGCACAAAGCGATTTGCTCTGCGGTCATTCGCTGCCTCGCACAAGAGCTAACCACTGGGCATGTTGGCTGTCTCACAAACAAGCAGACTGCTGCGTCTCTTCGCTGCCTCGCCAACTAGCAAAGTGCTGCCTCGCTTCGCCTCCACGCCAAAAAGCCATCCGCGATGCCACTGCGCCACCTGGTGCACAAGCAAAGTGCTGCATCTCTTCGCTGCCTCGCACAAGGAGCAAGCACTGTGCATGTTGGCTGTCTCACAAACAAGGAGACTGCTGAATCTCTTCGCTGCCTTGCCAACAAGCAAACCGCTGCATCTCTTCGCTGCCTCACCAACAAGCAAACCACTCGATCTGCTCGCCGCCTCGCCAGCATGCAAAGCGCCGCGTCTCTTGGCCGCCTCGCAAACTAAACGCTGCATCTGTTCAGTGCCTCGCCAAAAAGCAGAGCGCTGCGTGTATTCGCTGAGTGGCAGAAAGCAAAGCACAGCGCCTGTTCGCTGCCTGGCCAACAAGCAAAGCGCTCCATCTCTTCGCTGCCTCGCAAACGAAGGAAGCGCTGCGTGCCTTCGGCGCCTAGCAAAGCAGCGCGTGCCTTCGCTGCCTCGCCGCCTAAGAGAGCGCTGCGTGCCTTCTCGCCCTAGCCGCCTAGCAAAGCGCCGTGTGCCTTCGCCGCCTCCCCAATCGCTTCGTGCCTTCGCCGCCTAGCAAAGCGTCCTCAGCCTTCGCTGCCTAGCAAAGCTCCACGTCCGCTCGCCGCCTAGCAACGCACTGCGTGCCCTCGCCACCTCGCACAGCGCTGCGTGCCTTCGGCGCCTGGCAAAGCGCTGAGTGCCTTCGGCGCCTGGCAAAGCACTGCGTGCCCTCGCCACCTCGCACAGCGCTGCGTGCCTTCGGCGCCTGGCAAAGCGCTGAGTGCCTTCGGCGCCTGGCAAAGCACTGCGTGCCCTCGCCGCCTCGCACAGCGCTGCGTCCTTGGGCGCCTGGCAAAGCGCTGCGTGCCTTCGCCGCCTCGCCGCCTAGCAAGGCGCCCTAGCCCGTCCACCACGATCAGATCGCTGCGTGCCTTCGCTGCCTCGGTGCTTAGCAAAGCGCCACGTGCCTTCGGCGCCTACAAAAGCGCCGTGTGCCTTCGGCGCTACTACGGCGTTTGCTAAGCGGCGAGGCGGCGAAGGGACGCAGCGCTGTGTGAGGCGGCGAAGGCAAGCAGCGCTTTGCTGGGCGGCGAGGCGGCGAAGGGCCGAAGCGATTGGGGAGGCGGTGAAGGCACACGGCGCTTTGTTGGGCGGCGAGGGCGAAAGGCACGCAGCGCTTTCTTAGGCGGCGAGGCGGCGAAGGCACGCGCTGCTTTGCTAGGCGCCGAAGGAACACGGCGCTTTGCTAGGCGGCGACGGCACGCGCAGCTTTGCTAGGCGGCGAGGCGGTGAAGGGACACGGCGCTTTGCTAGGCGGCGAGGGCGAGAAGGCACGCAGCGCTTTCTCAGGCGGCGAGGCGGCGAAGGCACGCGCTGCTCTGCCAGGCGCCGAAGGCACGCCGCGCTCTGTGAGGCGGCGAAGGCACGCACGGCTTTGCCAGCCGCCGAAGGCACGCAGCGCTTTGCTAGGCTGCGATGCGGCGAGGCGCCCAACGCAGGCAGTTCCTTGCTAGGCGCCGAAGGAACACGGCGCTTTGCCTGACGGCGACGGCACGCGCAGCTTTGCTAGGCGCCCAAGGCAGACGACGCTTTGCTAGGCAGCGAGGCGGCGAACGCACAAAGCGATTTGCTCTGCGGTCATTCGCTGCCTCGCACAAGAGCTAACCACTGGGCATGTTGGCTGTCTCACAAACAAGCAGACTGCTGCGTCTCTTCGCTGCCTCGCCAACTAGCAAAGTGCTGCCTCGCTTCGCCTCCACGCCAAAAAGCCATCCGCGATGCCACTGCGCCACCTGGTGCACAAGCAAAGTGCTGCATCTCTTCGCTGCCTCGCACAAGGAGCAAGCACTGTGCATGTTGGCTGTCTCACAAACAAGGAGACTGCTGAATCTCTTCGCTGCCTTGCCAACAAGCAAACCGCTGCATCTCTTCGCTGCCTCACCAACAAGCAAACCACTCGATCTGCTCGCCGCCTCGGCAGCATGCAAAGCGCCGCGTCTCTTGGCCGCCTCGCAAACTAAACGCTGCATCTGTTCAGTGCCTCGCCAAAAAGCAGAGCGCTGCGTGTATTCGCTGAGTGGCAGAAAGCAAAGCACAGCGCCTGTTCGCTGCCTGGCCAACAAGCAAAGCGCTCCATCTCTTCGCTGCCTCGCAAACGAAGGAAGCGCTGCGTGCCTTCGGCGCCTAGCAAAGCAGCGCGTGCCTTCGCTGCCTCGCCGCCTAAGAGAGCGCTGCGTGCCTTCTCGCCCTCGCCGCCTAGCAAAGCGCCGTGTGCCTTCGCCGCCTCCCCAATCGCTTCGTGCCTTCGCCGCCTAGCAAAGCGCCTAGCAAAGCGTCCTCAGCCTTCGCTGCCTAGCAAAGCTCCACGTCGGCTCGCCGCCTAGCAAAGCACTGTGTGCCCTCGCCACCTCCTAGAGCGCTGCGTGCCTTCGGCGCCTGGCAAAGCGCTGAGTGCCTTCGGCGCCTGGCAAAGCACTGCGTGCCCTCGCCGCCTCGCACAGCGCTGCGTCCTTGGGCGCCTGGCAAAGCGCTGCGTGCCTTCGCCGCCTCGCCACCTAGCAAGGCGCCCTAGCCCGTCCACCACGATCAGATCGCTGCGTGCCTTCGCTGCCTCGGTGCTTAGCAAAGCGCCACGTGCCTTCGGCGCCTACAAAAGCGCCGTGTCCCTTCGACGCTACTACGGCGTTTGCTAAGCGGCGAGGCGGCGAAGGGACGCAGCGGTGTGTGAGGCGGCGAAGGCAAGCAGCGCTTTGCTGGGCGGCGAGGCGGCGAAGGGCCGAAGCGATTGGGGAGGCGGTGAAGGGACAGGGCGCTTTGTTGGGCGGCGAGGGCGAAAGGGACGCAGCGCTTTCTTAGGCGGCGAGGCGGCGAAGGCACGCGCTGCTTTGCTAGGCGCCGAAGGAACACGGCGCTTTGCTAGGCGGCGACGGCACGCGCAGCTTTGCTAGGCGGCGAGGCGGTGAAGGGACACGGCGCTTTGCTAGGCGGCGAGGGCGAGAAGGCACGCAGCGCTTTCTCAGGCGGCGAGGCGGCGAAGGCACGCGCTGCTCTGCCAGGCGGCGAAGGCACGCCGCGCTGTGTGAGGCGGCGAAGGCACGCACGGCTTTGCCAGCCGCCGAAGGCACGCAGCGCTTTGCTAGGCTGCGATGCGGCGAGGCGCCCAACGCAGGCAGTTCCTTGCTAGGCGCCCAAGGAACACGGCGCTTTGCCTGACGGCGACGGCACGCGCAGCTTTGCTAGGCGCCCAAGGCAGACGACGCTTTGCTAGGCAGCGAGGCGGCGAACGCACAAAGCGATTTGCTCGGCGGTCATTCGCTGCCTCGCACAAGAGCTAACCACTGGGCATGTTGGCTGTCTCACAAACAAGCAGACTGCTGCGTCTCTTCGCTGCCTCGCCAACTAGCAAAGTGCTGCCTCGCTTCGCCTCCACGCCAAAAAGCCATCCGCGATGCCACTGCGCCACCTGGTGCACAAGCAAAGTGCTGCATCTCTTCGCTGCCTCGCACAAGGAGCAAGCACTGTGCATGTTGGCTGTCTCACAAACAAGGAGACTGCTGAATCTCTTCGCTGCCTTGCCAACAAGCAAACCGCTGCATCTCTTCGCTGCCTCACCAACAAGCAAACCACTCGATCTGCTCGCCGCCTCGCCAGCATGCAAAGCGCCGCGTCTCTTGGCCGCCTCGCAAACTAAACGCTGCATCTGTTCAGTGCCTCGCCAAAAAGCAGAGCGCTGCGTGTATTCGCTGAGTGGCAGAAAGCAAAGCACAGCGCCTGTTCGCTGCCTGGCCAACAAGCAAAGCGCTCCATCTCTTCGCTGCCTCGCAAACGAAGGAAGCGCTGCGTGCCTTCGGCGCCTAGCAAAGCAGCGCGTGCCTTCGCTGCCTCGCCGCCTAAGAGAGCGCTGCGTGCCTTCTCGCCCTCGCCGCCTAGCAAAGCGCCGTGTGCCTTCGCCGCCTCCCCAATCGCTTCGTGCCTTCGCCGCCTAGCAAAGCGCCTAGCAAAGCGTCCTCAGCCTTCGCTGCCTAGCAAAGCTCCACGTCGGCTCGCCGCCTAGCAAAGCACTGTGTGCCCTCACCGCCTCGCACAGCGCTGCGTGCCTTCGGCGCCTGGCAAAGCGCTGAGTGCCTTGGGCGCCTGGCAACGCACTGCGTGCCCTCGCCACCTCGCACAGCGCTGCGTGCCTTCGGCGCCTGGCAAAGCGCTGAGTGCCTTCGGCGCCTGGCAAAGCACTGCGTGCCCTCGCCGCCTCGCACAGCGCTGCGTCCTTGGGCGCCTGGCAAAGCGCTGCGTGCCTTCGCCGCCTCGCCGCCTAGCAAGGCGCCCTAGCCCGTCCACCACGATCAGATCGCTGCGTGCCTTCGCTGCCTCGGTGCTTAGCAAAGCGCCACGTGCCTTCGGCGCCTACAAAAGCGCCGTGTGCCTTCGGCGCTACTACGGCGTTTGCTAAGCGGCGAGGCGGCGAAGGGACGCAGCGCTGTGTGAGGCGGCGAAGGCAAGCAGCGCTTTGCTGGGCGGCGAGGCGGCGAAGGGCCGAAGCGATTGGGGAGGCGGTGAAGGCACACGGCGCTTTGTTGGGCGGCGAGGGCGAAAGGCACGCAGCGCTTTCTTAGGCGGCGAGGCGGCGAAGGCACGCGCTGCTTTGCTAGGCGCCGAAGGAACACGGCGCTTTGCTAGGCGGCGACGGCACGCGCAGCTTTGCTAGGCGGCGAGGCGGTGAAGGGACACGGCGCTTTGCTAGGCGGCGAGGGCGAGAAGGCACGCAGCGCTTTCTCAGGCGGCGAGGCGGCGAAGGCACGCGCTGCTCTGCCAGGCGGCGAAGGCACGCCGCGCTCTGTGAGGCGGCGAAGGCACGCACGGCTTTGCCAGCCGCCGAAGGCACGCAGCGCTTTGCTAGGCTGCGATGCGGCGAGGCGCCCAACGCAGGCAGTTCCTTGCTAGGCGCCCAAGGAACACGGCGCTTTGCCTGACGGCGACGGCACGCGCAGCTTTGCTAGGCGCCCAAGGCAGACGACGCTTTGCTAGGCAGCGAGGCGGCGAACGCACAAAGCGATTTGCTCTGCGGTCATTCGCTGCCTCGCACAAGAGCTAACCACTGGGCATGTTGGCTGTCTCACAAACAAGCAGACTGCTGCGTCTCTTCGCTGCCTCGCCAACTAGCAAAGTGCTGCCTCGCTTCGCCTCCACGCCAAAAAGCCATCCGCGATGCCACTGCGCCACCTGCTGCACAAGCAAAGTGCTGCATCTCTTCGCTGCCTCGCACAATGAGCAAGCACTGTGCATGGTCGCTGTGTCACAAACAAGGAGACTGCTGAATCTCTTCGCTGCCTCACCAACAAGCAGACCGCTGCGTGTATTCGCTGAGTGGCAGAAAGCAAAGCACGGCGCCTGTTCGCTGCCTGGCCAACAAGCAAAGCGCTCCATCTCTTCGCTGCCTCGCAAACGAAGGAAGCGCTGCGTGCCTTCGGCGCCGAGCAAAGCAGCGCGTGCCTTCGCCGCCTCGCCGCCTAAGAAAGCGCTGCGTGCCTTCTCGCCCTCGCCGCCTAGCAAAGCGCCGTGTGCCTTCGCCGCCTCCCCAATCGCTTCGTGCCTTCGCCGCCTAGCAAAGCGCCTAGCAAAGCGTCCTCAGCCTTCGCTGCCTAGCAAAGCTCCACGTCCGCTCGCCGCCTAGCAAAGCACTGTGTGCCCTCGCCGCCTCCTAGAGCGCTGCGTGCCTTCGGCGCCTGGCAAAGCGCTGCGTGCCCTCGCCGCCTCGCACAGCGCTGCGTGCCTTCGGCGCCTGGCAAAGCGCTGCGTGCCTTCGGCGCCTGGCAAAGCACTGCGTGCCCTCGCCGCCTCGCCGCCCAGCAAGGCGCCCTAGCCCGTCCACCACCATCAGATCGCTGCGTGCCTTCGCTGCCTCGGTGCTTAGCAAAGCGCCACGTGCCTTCGGCGCCTACAAAAGCGCCGTGTGCCTTCGGCGCTACTACGGCGTTTGCTAAGCGGCGAGGCGGCGAAGGGACGCAGCGGTGTGTGAGGCGGCGAAGGCAAGCAGCGCTTTGCTGGGCGGCGAGGCGGCGAAGGGCCGAAGCGATTGGGGAGGCGGTGAAGGGACACGGCGCTTTGTTGGGCGGCGAGGGCGAAAGGCACGCAGCGCTTTCTTAGGCGGCGAGGCGGCGAAGGCACGCGCTGCTTTGCTAGGCGCCGAAGGAACACGGCGCTTTGCTAGGCGGCGACGGCACGCGGAGCTTTGCTAGGCGGCGAGGCGGCGAAGGGACACGGCGCTTCGCTAGGCGGCGAGGGCGAGAAGGCACGCAGCGCTTTCTCAGGCGGCCAGGCGGCGAAGGCACGCGCTGCTCTGCCAGCCGCCGAAGGCACGCAGCGCTTTGCTAGGCTGCGATGCGGCGAGGCGCCCAACGCAGGCACTTCTTTGCTAGGCGCCCAAGGAACACGGCGCTTTGCTTGACGGCGACGGCACGCGCAGCTTTGCTAGGCGCCCAAGGCAGACGACGCTTTGCTAGGCAGCGAGGCGGCGAACGCACAAAGCCATTTGCTCTGCCCTCATTCGCTGCCTCGCACAATAGCTAACCACTGTGCATGTTGGCTGTCTCACAAACAAGCAGCCTGCTGCGTCTCTTCGCTGCCTCGCCAACTAGCAAAGTGCTGCCTCGCTTCGCCTCCACGCCAAAAAGCCATCCGCGATGCCACTGCGCCACCTGCTGCACAAGCAAAGTGCTGCATCTCTTCGCTGCCTCGCACAATGAGCAAGCACTGGGCATGTTGGCTGTCTCACAAACAAGGAGACTGCTGAATCTCTTCGCTGCCTCGCCAACAAGCAGACCGCTGCGTGTATTCGCTGAGTGGCAGAAAGCAAAGCACGGCGCCTGTTCGCTGCCTGGCCAACAAGCAAAGCGCTCCATCTCTTCGCTGCCTCGCAAACGAAGGAAGCGCTGCGTGCCTTCGGCGCCGAGCAAAGCAGCGCGTGCCTTCGCCGCCTCGCCGCCTAAGAAAGCGCTGCGTGCCTTCTCGCCCTCGCCGCCTAGCAAAGCGCCGTGTGCCTTCGCCGCCTCCCCAATCGCTTCGTGCCTTCGCCGCCTAGCAAAGCGCCTAGCAAAGCGTCCTCAGCCTTCGCTGCCTAGCAAAGCTCCACGTCCGCTCGCCGCCTAGCAAAGCACTGTGTGCCCTCGCCGCCTCCTAGAGCGCTGCGTGCCTTCGGCGCCTGGCAAAGCGCTGCGTGCCTTCGGCGCCTGGCAAAGCACTGCGTGCCCTCGCCGCCTCGCCGCCCAGCAAGGCGCCCTAGCCCGTCCACCACCATCAGATCGCTGCGTGCCTTCGCTGCCTCGGTGCTTAGCAAAGCGCCACGTGCCTTCGGCGCCTACAAAAGCGCCGTGTGCCTTCGGCGCTACTACGGCGTTTGCTAAGCGGCGAGGCGGCGAAGGGACGCAGCGGTGTGTGAGGCGGCGAAGGCAAGCAGCGCTTTGCTGGGCGGCGAGGCGGCGAAGGGCCGAAGCGATTGGGGAGGCGGTGAAGGGACAGGGCGCTTTGTTGGGCGGCGAGGGCGAAAGGCACGCAGCGCTTTCTTAGGCGGCGAGGCGGCGAAGGCACGCGCTGCTTTGCTAGGCGCCCAAGGAACACGGCGCTTTGCTAGGCGGCGACGGCACGCGGAGCTTTGCTAGGCGGCGAGGCGGCGAAGGGACACGGCGCTTCGCTAGGCGGCGAGGGCGAGAAGGCACGCAGCGCTTTCTCAGGCGGCCAGGCGGCGAAGGCACGCGCTGCTCTGCCAGCCGCCGAAGGCACGCAGCGCTTTGCTAGGCTGCGATGCGGCGAGGCGCCGAACGCAGGCACTTCTTTGCTAGGCGCCCAAGGAACACGGCGCTTTGCTTGACGGCGACGGCACGCGCAGCTTTGCTAGGCGCCCAAGGCAGACGACGCTTTGCTAGGCAGCGAGGCGGCGAACGCACAAAGCCATTTGCTCTGCCCTCATTCGCTGCCTCGCACAATAGCTAACCACTGTGCATGTTGGCTGTCTCACAAACAAGCAGCCTGCTGCGTCTCTTCGCTGCCTCGCCAACTAGCAAAGTGCTGCCTCGCTTCGCCTCCACGCCAAAAAGCCATCCGCGATGCCACTGCGCCACCTGCTGCACAAGCAAAGTGCTGCATCTCTTCGCTGCCTCGCACAATGAGCAAGCACTGTGCATGGTCGCTGTGTCACAAACAAGGAGACTGCTGAATCTCTTCGCTGCCTCACCAACAAGCAGACCGCTGCGTGTATTCGCTGAGTGGCAGAAAGCAAAGCACGGCGCCTGTTCGCTGCCTGGCCAACAAGCAAAGCGCTCCATCTCTTCGCTGCCTCGCAAACGAAGGAAGCGCTGCGTGCCTTCGGCGCCGAGCAAAGCAGCGCGTGCCTTCGCCGCCTCGCCGCCTAAGAAAGCGCTGCGTGCCTTCTCGCCCTCGCCGCCTAGCAAAGCGCCGTGTGCCTTCGCCGCCTCCCCAATCGCTTCGTGCCTTCGCCGCCTAGCAAAGCGTCCTCAGCCTTCACTGCCTAGCAAAGCTCCACGTCCGCTCGCCGCCTAGCAAAGCACTGTGTGCCCTCGCCGCCTGCTAGAGCGCTGCGTGCCTTCGGCGCCTGGCAAAGCACTGCGTGCCCTCGCCGCCTCGCACAGCGCTGCGTCCTTGGGCGCCTGGCAAAGCGCTGCGTGCCTTCGCCGCCTCGCCGCCTAGCAAGGCGCCCTAGCCCGTCCACCACGATCAGATCGCTGCGTGCCTTCGCTGCCTCGGTGCTTAGCAAAGCGCCACGTGCCTTCGGCGCCTACAAAAGCGCCGTGTGCCTTCGGCGCTACTACGGCGTTTGCTAAGCGGCGAGGCGGCGAAGGGACGCAGCGGTGTGTGAGGCGGCGAAGGCAAGCAGCGCTTTGCTGGGCGGCGAGGCGGCGAAGGGCCGAAGCGATTGGGGAGGCGGTGAAGGGAGACGGCGCTTTGTTGGGCGGCGAGGGCGAAAGGCACGCAGCGCTTTCTTAGGCGGCGAGGCGGCGAAGGCACGCGCTGCTTTGCTAGGCGCCGAAGGAACACGGCGCTTTGTTGGGCGGCGAGGGCGAAAGGCACGCAGCGCTTTCTTAGGCGGCGAGGCGGCGAAGGCACGCGCTGCTTTGCTAGGCGCCGAAGGAACACGGCGCTTTGCTAGGCGGCGACGGCACGCGGAGCTTTGCTAGGCGGCGAGGCGGCGAAGGGACACGGCGCTTCGCTAGGCGGCGAGGGCGAGAAGGCACGCAGCGCTTTCTCAGGCGGCCAGGCGGCGAAGGCACGCGCTGCTCTGCCAGCCGCCGAAGGCACGCAGCGCTTTGCTAGGCTGCGATGCGGCGAGGCGCCGAACGCAGGCACTTCTTTGCTAGGCGCCCAAGGAACACGGCGCTTTGCTTGACGGCGACGGCACGCGCAGCTTTGCTAGGCGCCCAAGGCAGACGACGCTTTGCTAGGCAGCGAGGCGGCGAACGCACAAAGCCATTTGCTCTGCGGTGATTCGCTGCCTCGCACAATAGCTAAGCACTGTGCATGTTGGCTGTCTCACAAACAAGCAGCCTGCTGCGTCTCTTCGCTGCCTCGCCAACTAGCAAAGTGCTGCCTCGCTTCGCCTCCACGCCAAAAAGCCATCCGCGATGCCACTGCGCCACCTGGTGCACAAGCAAAGTGCTGCATCTCTTCGCTGCCTCGCACAATGAGCAAGCACTGTGCATGGTCGCTGTGTCACAAACAAGGAGACTGCTGAATCTCTTCGCTGCCTCGCCAACAAGCAGACCGCTGCGTGTATTCGCTGAGTGGCAGAAAGCAAAGCACGGCGCCTGTTCGCTGCCTGGCCAACAAGCAAAGCGCTCCATCTCTTCGCTGCCTCGCAAACGAAGGAAGCGCTGCGTGCCTTCGCCGCCTCGCCGCCTAAGAAAGCGCTGCATGCCTTCTCGCCCTCGCCGCCTAGCAAAGCGCCGTGTGCCTTCGCCGCCTCCCCAATCGCTTCGTGCCTTCGCCGCCTAGCAAAGCGCCTAGCAAAGCGTCCTCAGCCTTCGCTGCCTAGCAAAGCTCCACGTCCGCTCGCCGCCTAGCAAAGCACTGTGTGCCCTCGCCGCCTCCTAGAGCGCTGCGTGCCTTCGGCGCCTGGCAAAGCACTGCGTGCCCTCGCCGCCTCGCACAGCGCTGCGTGCCTTCGGCGCCTGGCAAAGCGCTGCGTGCCTTCGGCGCCTGGCAAAGCACTGCGTGCCCTCGCCGCCTCGCCGCCTAGCAAGGCGCCCTAGCCCGTCCACCACCATCAGATCGCTGCGTGCCTTCGCTGCCTCGGTGCTTAGCAAAGCGCCACGTGCCTTCGGCGCCTACAAAAGCGCCGTGTGCCTTCGGCGCTACTACGGCGTTTGCTAAGCGGCGAGGCGGCGAAGGGACGCAGCGGTGTGTGAGGCGGCGAAGGCAAGCAGCGCTTTGCTGGGCGGCGAGGCGGCGAAGGGCCGAAGCGATTGGGGAGGCGGTGAAGGGACACGGCGCTTTGTTGGGCGGCGAGGGCGAAAGGCACGCAGCGCTTTCTTAGGCGGCGAGGCGGCGAAGGCACGCGCTGCTTTGCTAGGCGCCGAAGGAACACGGCGCTTTGCTAGGCGGCGACGGCACGCGGAGCTTTGCTAGGCGGCGAGGGCGAGAAGGCACGCAGCGCTTTCTCAGGCGGCCAGGCGGCGAAGGCACGCGCTGCTCTGCCAGCCGCCGAAGGCACGCAGCGCTTTGCTAGGCTGCGATGCGGCGAGGCGCCGAACGCAGGCACTTCTTTGCTAGGCGCCCAAGGAACACGGCGCTTTGCTTGACGGCGACGGCACGCGCAGCTTTGCTAGGCGCCCAAGGCAGACGACGCTTTGCTAGGCAGCGAGGCGGCGAACGCACAAAGCCATTTGCTCTGCCCTCATTCGCTGCCTCGCACAATAGCTAACCACTGTGCATGTTGGCTGTCTCACAAACAAGCAGCCTGCTGCGTCTCTTCGCTGCCTCGCCAACTAGCAAAGTGCTGCCTCGCTTCGCCTCCACGCCAAAAAGCCATCCGCGATGCCACTGCGCCACCTGCTGCACAAGCAAAGTGCTGCATCTCTTCGCTGCCTCGCACAATGAGCAAGCACTGGGCATGTTGGCTGTCTCACAAACAAGGAGACTGCTGAATCTCTTCGCTGCCTCGCCAACAAGCAGACCGCTGCGTGTATTCGCTGAGTGGCAGAAAGCAAAGCACGGCGCCTGTTCGCTGCCTGGCCAACAAGCAAAGCGCTCCATCTCTTCGCTGCCTCGCAAACGAAGGAAGCGCTGCGTGCCTTCGGCGCCGAGCAAAGCAGCGCGTGCCTTCGCCGCCTCGCCGCCTAAGAAAGCGCTGCGTGCCTTCTCGCCCTCGCCGCCTAGCAAAGCGCCGTGTGCCTTCGCCGCCTCCCCAATCGCTTCGTGCCTTCGCCGCCTAGCAAAGCGCCTAGCAAAGCGTCCTCAGCCTTGGCTGCCTAGCAAAGCTCCACGTCCGCTCGCCGCCTAGCAAAGCACTGTGTGCCCTCGCCGCCTCCTAGAGCGCTGCGTGCCTTCGGCGCCTGGCAAAGCACTGCGTGCCCTCGCCGCCTCGCACACCGCTGCGTGCCTTCGGCGCCTGGCAAAGCGCTGCGTGCCTTCGGCGCCTGGCAAAGCACTGCGTGCCCTCGCCGCCTCGCCGCCTAGCAAGGCGCCCTAGCCCGTCCACCACCATCAGATCGCTGCGTGCCTTCGCTGCCTCGGTGCTTAGCAAAGCGCCACGTGCCTTCGGCGCCTACAAAAGCGCCGTGTGCCTTCGGCGCTACTACGGCGTTTGCTAAGCGGCGAGGCGGCGAAGGGACGCAGCGCTGTGTGAGGCGGCGAAGGCAAGCAGCGCTTTGCTGGGCGGCGAGGCGGCGAAGGGCCGAAGCGATTGGGGAGGCGGTGAAGGGACAGGGCGCTTTGTTGGGCGGCGAGGGCGAAAGGCACGCAGCGCTTTCTTAGGCGGCGAGGCGGCGAAGGCACGCGCTGCTTTGCTAGGCGCCGAAGGAACACGGCGCTTTGCTAGGCGGCGACGGCACGCGCAGCTTTGCTAGGCGGCGAGGCGGCGAAGGGACACGGCGCTTCGCTAGGCGGCGAGGGCGAGAAGGCACGCAGCGCTTTCTCAGGCGGCCAGGCGGCGAAGGCACGCGCTGCTCTGCCAGCCGCCGAAGGCACGCAGCGCTTTGCTAGGCTGCGATGCGGCGAGGCGCCGAACGCAGGCACTTCTTTGCTAGGCGCCCAAGGAACACGGCGCTTTGCTTGACGGCGACGGCACGCGCAGCTTTGCTAGGCGCCCAAGGCAGACGACGCTTTGCTAGGCAGCGAGGCGGCGAACGCACAAAGCCATTTGCTCTGCGGTGATTCGCTGCCTCGCACAATAGCTAAGCACTGTGCATGTTGGCTGTCTCACAAACAAGCAGCCTGCTGCGTCTCTTCGCTGCCTCGCCAACTAGCAAAGTGCTGCCTCGCTTCGCCTCCACGCCAAAAAGCCATCCGCGATGCCACTGCGCCACCTGCTGCACAAGCAAAGTGCTGCATCTCTTCGCTGCCTCGCACAATGAGCAAGCACTGTGCATGGTCGCTGTGTCACAAACAAGGAGACTGCTGAATCTCTTCGCTGCCTCGCCAACAAGCAAACCGCTGCATCTCTTCGCTGCCTCACCAACAAGCAAATCGCTGCATATCTTCGCTGCCTCGCCAACAAGCAGACCGCTGCGTGTATTCGCTGAGTGGCAGAAAGCAAAGCACGGCGCCTGTTCGCTGCCTGGCCAACAAGCAAAGCGCTCCATCTCTTCGCTGCCTCGCAAACGAAGGAAGCGCTGCGTGCCTTCGGCGCCGAGCAAAGCAGCGCGTGCCTTCGCCGCCTCGCCGCCTAAGAAAGCGCTGCGTGCCTTCTCGCCCTCGCCGCCTAGCAAAGCGCCGTGTGCCTTCGCCGCCTCCCCAATCGCTTCGTGCCTTCGCCGCCTAGCAAAGCGCCTAGCAAAGCGTCCTCAGCCTTCGCTGCCTAGCAAAGCTCCACGTCCGCTCGCCGCCTAGCAAAGCACTGTGTGCCCTCGCCGCCTCCTAGAGCGCTGCGTGCCTTCGGCGCCTGGCAAAGCACTGCGTGCCCTCGCCGCCTCGCACAGCGCTGCGTGCCTTCGGCGCCTGGCAAAGCGCTGAGTGCCTTCGGCGCCTGGCAAAGCACTGCGTGCCCTCGCCGCCTCGCACAGCGCTGCGTCCTTGGGCGCCTGGCAAAGCGCTGAGTGCCTTCAGCGCCTGGCAAAGCACTGCGTGCCCTCGCCGCCTCGCACAGCGCTGCGTCCTTGGGCGCCTGGCAAAGCGCTGCGTGCCTTCGCCGCCTCGCCGCCTAGCAAGGCGCCCTAGCCCGTCCACCACCATCAGATCGCTGCGTGCCTTCGCTGCCTCGGTGCTTAGCAAAGCGCCACGTGCCTTCGGCGCCTACAAAAGCGCCGTGTGCCTTCGGCGCTACTACGGCGTTTGCTAAGCGGCGAGGTGGCGAAGGGACGCAGCGCTGTGTGAGGCGGCGAAGGCAAGCAGCGCTTTGCTGGGCGGCGAGGCGGCGAAGGGCCGAAGCGATTGGGGAGGCGGTGAAGGGACACGGCGCTTTGTTGGGCGGCGAGGGCGAAAGGGACGCAGCGCTTTCTTAGGCGGCGAGGCGGCGAAGGCACGCGCTGCTTTGCTAGGCGCCGAAGGAACACGGCGCTTTGCTAGGCGGCGACGGCACGCGGAGCTTTGCTAGGCGGCGAGGCGGCGAAGGGACACGGCGCTTCGCTAGGCGGCGAGGGCGAGAAGGCACGCAGCGCTTTCTCAGGCGGCCAGGCGGCGAAGGCACGCGCTGCTCTGCCAGCCGCCGAAGGCACGCAGCGCTTTGCTAGGCTGCGATGCGGCGAGGCGCCGAACGCAGGCACTTCTTTGCTAGGCGCCCAAGGAACACGGCGCTTTGCTTGACGGCGACGGCACGCGCAGCTTTGCTAGGCGCCCAAGGCAGACGACGCTTTGCTAGGCAGCGAGGCGGCGAACGCACAAAGCCATTTGCTCTGCCCTCATTCGCTGCCTCGCACAATAGCTAACCACTGTGCATGTTGGCTGTCTCACAAACAAGCAGCCTGCTGCGTCTCTTCGCTGCCTCGCCAACTAGCAAAGTGCTGCCTCGCTTCGCCTCCACGCCAAAAAGCCATCCGCGATGCCACTGCGCCACCTGCTGCACAAGCAAAGTGCTGCATCTCTTCGCTGCCTCGCACAATGAGCAAGCACTGGGCATGTTGGCTGTCTCACAAACAAGGAGACTGCTGAATCTCTTCGCTGCCTCGCCAACAAGCAGACCGCTGCGTGTATTCGCTGAGTGGCAGAAAGCAAAGCACGGCGCCTGTTCGCTGCCTGGCCAACAAGCAAAGCGCTCCATCTCTTCGCTGCCTCGCAAACGAAGGAAGCGCTGCGTGCCTTCGGCGCCGAGCAAAGCAGCGCGTGCCTTCGCCGCCTCGCCGCCTAAGAAAGCGCTGCGTGCCTTCTCGCCCTCGCCGCCTAGCAAAGCGCCGTGTGCCTTCGCCGCCTCCCCAATCGCTTCGTGCCTTCGCCGCCTAGCAAAGCGCCTAGCAAAGCGTCCTCAGCCTTCGCTGCCTAGCAAAGCTCCACGTCCGCTCGCCGCCTAGCAAAGCACTGTGTGCCCTCGCCGCCTGCTAGAGCGCTGCGTGCCTTCGGCGCCTGGCAAAGCACTGCGTGCCCTCGCCGCCTCGCACACCGCTGCGTGCCTTCGGCGCCTGGCAAAGCGCTGCGTGCCTTCGGCGCCTGGCAAAGCACTGCGTGCCCTCGCCGCCTCGCCGCCCAGCAAGGCGCCCTAGCCCGTCCACCACCATCAGATCGCTGCGTGCCTTCGCTGCCTCGGTGCTTAGCAAAGCGCCACGTGCCTTCGGCGCCTACAAAAGCGCCGTGTGCCTTCGGCGCTACTACGGCGTTTGCTAAGCGGCGAGGCGGCGAAGGGACGCAGCGGTGTGTGAGGCGGCGAAGGCAAGCAGCGCTTTGCTGGGCGGCGAGGCGGCGAAGGGCCGAAGCGATTGGGGAGGCGGTGAAGGGACACGGCGCTTTGTTGGGCGGCGAGGGCGAAAGGCACGCAGCGCTTTCTTAGGCGGCGAGGCGGCGAAGGCACGCGCTGCTTTGCTAGGCGCCGAAGGAACACGGCGCTTTGCTAGGCGGCGACGGCACGCGCAGCTTTGCTAGGCGGCGAGGCGGCGAAGGGACACGGCGCTTCGCTAGGCGGCGAGGGCGAGAAGGCACGCAGCGCTTTCTCAGGCGGCCAGGCGGTGAAGGCACGCGCTGCTCTGCCAGCCGCCGAAGGCACGCAGCGCTTTGCTAGGCTGCGATGCGGCGAGGCGCCGAACGCAGGCACTTCTTTGCTAGGCGCCCAAGGAACACGGCGCTTTGCTTGACGGCGACGGCACGCGCAGCTTTGCTAGGCGCCCAAGGCAGACGACGCTTTGCTAGGCAGCGAGGCGGCGAACGCACAAAGCCATTTGCTCTGCCCTCATTCGCTGCCTCGCACAATAGCTAACCACTGTGCATGTTGGCTGTCTCACAAACAAGCAGCCTGCTGCGTCTCTTCGCTGCCTCGCCAACTAGCAAAGTGCTGCCTCGCTTCGCCTCCACGCCAAAAAGCCATCCGCGATGCCACTGCGCCACCTGCTGCACAAGCAAAGTGCTGCATCTCTTCGCTGCCTCGCACAATGAGCAAGCACTGGGCATGTTGGCTGTCTCACAAACAAGGAGACTGCTGAATCTCTTCGCTGCCTCGCCAACAAGCAGACCGCTGCGTGTATTCGCTGAGTGGCAGAAAGCAAAGCACGGCGCCTGTTCGCTGCCTGGCCAACAAGCAAAGCGCTCCATCTCTTCGCTGCCTCGCAAACGAAGGAAGCGCTGCGTGCCTTCGGCGCCGAGCAAAGCAGCGCGTGCCTTCGCCGCCTCGCCGCCTAAGAAAGCGCTGCGTGCCTTCTCGCCCTCGCCGCCTAGCAAAGCGCCGTGTGCCTTCGCCGCCTCCCCAATCGCTTCGTGCCTTCGCCGCCTAGCAAAGCGCCTAGCAAAGCGTCCTCAGCCTTCGCTGCCTAGCAAAGCTGCACGTCCGCTCGCCGCCTAGCAAAGCACTGTGTGCCCTCGCCGCCTGCTAGAGCGCTGCGTGCCTTCGGCGCCTGGCAAAGCACTGCGTGCCCTCGCCGCCTCGCACACCGCTACGTGCCTTCGGCGCCTGGCAAAGCGCTGCGTGCCTTCGGCGCCTGGCAAAGCACTGCGTGCCCTCGCCGCCTCGCCGCCTAGCAAGGCGCCCTAGCCCGTCCACCACGATCAGATCGCTGCGTGCCTTCGCTGCCTCGGTGCTTAGCAAAGCGCCACGTGCCTTCGGCGCCTACAAAAGCGCCGTGTGCCTTCGGCGCTACTACGGCGTTTGCTAAGCGGCGAGGCGGCGAAGGGACGCAGCGGTGTGTGAGGCGGCGAAGGCAAGCAGCGCTTTGCTGGGCGGCGAGGCGGCGAAGGGCCGAAGCGATTGGGGAGGCGGTGAAGGGAGACGGCGCTTTGTTGGGCGGCGAGGGCGAAAGGCACGCAGCGCTTTCTTAGGCGGCGAGGCGGCGAAGGCACGCGCTGCTTTGCTAGGCGCCGAAGGAACACGGAGCTTTGCTAGGCGGCGACGGCACGCGGAGCTTTGCTAGGCGGCGAAGGGACACGGCGCTTCGCTAGGCGGCGAGGGCGAGAAGGCACGCAGCGCTTTCTCAGGCGGCCAGGCGGCGAAGGCACGCGCTGCTCTGCCAGCCGCCGAAGGCACGCAGCGCTTTGCTAGGCTGCGATGCGGCGAGGCGCCGAACGCAGGCACTTCTTTGCTAGGCGCCCAAGGAACACGGCGCTGTGCTTGACGGCGACGGCACGCGCAGCTTTGCTAGGCGCCCAAGGCAGACGACGCTTTGCTAGGCAGCGAGGCGGCGAACGCACAAAGCCATTTGCTCTGCGGTGATTCGCTGCCTCGCACAATAGCTAAGCACTGTGCATGTTGGCTGTCTCACAAACAAGCAGCCTGCTGCGTCTCTTCGCTGCCTCGCCAACTAGCAAAGTGCTGCCTCGCTTCGCCTCCACGCCAAAAAGCCATCCGCGATGCCACTGCGCCACCTGCTGCACAAGCAAAGTGCTGCATCTCTTCGCTGCCTCGCACAATGAGCAAGCACTGTGCATGGTCGCTGTGTCACAAACAAGGAGACTGCTGAATCTCTTCGCTGCCTCACCAACAAGCAGACCGCTGCGTGTATTCGCTGAGTGGCAGAAAGCAAAGCACGGCGCCTGTTCGCTGCCTGGCCAACAAGCAAAGCGCTCCATCTCTTCGCTGCCTCGCAAACGAAGGAAGCGCTGCGTGCCTTCGGCGCCGAGCAAAGCAGCGCGTGCCTTCGCCGCCTCGCCGCCTAAGAAAGCGCTGCGTGCCTTCTCGCCCTCGCCGCCTAGCAAAGCGCCGTGTGCCTTCGCCGCCTCCCCAATCGCTTCGTGCCTTCGCCGCCTAGCAAAGCGCCTAGCAAAGCGTCCTCAGCCTTCGCTGCCTAGCAAAGCTCCACGTCCGCTCGCCGCCTAGCAAAGCACTGTGTGCCCTCGCCGCCTGCTAGAGCGCTGCGTGCCTTCGGCGCCTGGCAAAGCACTGCGTGCCCTCGCCGCCTCGCACACCGCTGCGTGCCTTCGGCGCCTGGCAAAGCGCTGCGTGCCTTCGGCGCCTGGCAAAGCACTGCGTGCCCTCGCCGCCTCGCCGCCTAGCAAGGCGCCCTAGCCCGTCCACCACCATCAGATCGCTGCGTGCCTTCGCTGCCTCGGTGCTTAGCAAAGCGCCACGTGCCTTCGGCGCCTACAAAAGCGCCGTGTGCCTTCGGCGCTACTACGGCGTTTGCTAAGCGGCGAGGCGGCGAAGGGACGCAGCGGTGTGTGAGGCGGCGAAGGCAAGCAGCGCTTTGCTGGGCGGCGAGGCGGCGAAGGGCCGAAGCGATTGGGGAGGCGGTGAAGGGACACGGCGCTTTGTTGGGCGCCGAGGGCGAAAGGCACGCAGCGCTTTCTTAGGCGGCGAGGCGGCGAAGGCACGCGCTGCTTTGCTAGGCGCCGAAGGAACACGGCGCTTTGCTAGGCGGCGACGGCACGCGGAGCTTTGCTAGGCGGCGAGGCGGCGAAGGGACACGGCGCTTCGCTAGGCGGCGAGGGCGAGAAGGCACGCAGCGCTTTCTCAGGCGGCGAGGCGGCGAAGGCACGCGCTGCTCTGCCAGGTGCCGAAGGCACGCAGCGCTTTGCTAGGCTGCGATGCGGCGAGGCGCCGAACGCAGGCACTTCTTTGCTAGGCGCCCAAGGAACACGGCGCTTTGCTTGACGGCGACGGCACGCGCAGCTTTGCTAGGCGCCCAAGGCAGACGACGCTTTGCTAGGCAGCGAGGCGGCGAACGCACAAAGCCATTTGCTCTGCCCTCATTCGCTGCCTCGCACAATAGCTAACCACTGTGCATGTTGGCTGTCTCACAAACAAGCAGCCTGCTGCGTCTCTTCGCTGCCTCGCCAACTAGCAAAGTGCTGCCTCGCTTCGCCTCCACGCCAAAAAGCCATCCGCGATGCCACTGCGCCACCTGCTGCACAAGCAAAGTGCTGCATCTCTTCGCTGCCTCGCACAATGAGCAAGCACTGTGCATGGTCGCTGTGTCACAAACAAGGAGACTGCTGAATCTCTTCGCTGCCTCACCAACAAGCAGACCGCTGCGTGTATTCGCTGAGTGGCAGAAAGCAAAGCACGGCGCCTGTTCGCTGCCTGGCCAACAAGCAAAGCGCTCCATCTCTTCGCTGCCTCGCAAACGAAGGAAGCGCTGCGTGCCTTCGGCGCCGAGCAAAGCAGCGCGTGCCTTCGCCGCCTCGCCGCCTAAGAAAGCGCTGCGTGCCTTCTCGCCCTCGCCGCCTAGCAAAGCGCCGTGTGCCTTCGCCGCCTCCCCAATCGCTTCGTGCCTTCGCCGCCTAGCAAAGCGCCTAGCAAAGCGTCCTCAGCCTTCGCTGCCTAGCAAAGCTGCACGTCCGCTCGCCGCCTAGCAAAGCACTGTGTGCCCTCGCCGCCTGCTAGAGCGCTGCGTGCCTTCGGCGCCTGGCAAAGCACTGCGTGCCCTCGCCGCCTCGCACACCGCTGCGTGCCTTCGGCGCCTGGCAAAGCGCTGCGTGCCTTCGGCGCCTGGCAAAGCACTGCGTGCCCTCGCCGCCTCGCCGCCTAGCAAGGCGCCCTAGCCCGTCCACCACCATCAGATCGCTGCGTGCCTTCGCTGCCTCGGTGCTTAGCAAAGCGCCACGTGCCTTCGGCGCCTACAAAAGCGCCGTGTGCCTTCGGCGCTACTACGGCGTTTGCTAAGCGGCGAGGCGGCGAAGGGACGCAGCGCTGTGTGAGGCGGCGAAGGCAAGCAGCGCTTTGCTGGGCGGCGAGGCGGCGAAGGGCCGAAGCGATTGGGGAGGCGGTGAAGGGAGACGGCGCTTTGTTGGGCGGCGAGGGCGAAAGGCACGCAGCGCTTTCTTAGGCGGCGAGGCGGCGAAGGCACGCGCTGCTTTGCTAGGCGCCGAAGGAACACGGCGCTTTGCTAGGCGGCGACGGCACGCGGAGCTTTGCTAGGCGGCGAAGGGACACGGCGCTTCGCTAGGCGGCGAGGGCGAGAAGGCACGCAGCGCTTTCTCAGGCGGCGAGGCGGCGAAGGCACGCGCTGCTCTGCCAGCCGCCGAAGGCACGCAGCGCTTTGCTAGGCTGCGATGCGGCGAGGCGCCGAACGCAGGCACTTCTTTGCTAGGCGCCCAAGGAACACGGCGCTGTGCTTGACGGCGACGGCACGCGCAGCTTTGCTAGGCGCCCAAGGCAGACGACGCTTTGCTAGGCAGCGAGGCGGCGAACGCACAAAGCCATTTGCTCTGCGGTGATTCGCTGCCTCGCACAATAGATAAGCACTGTGCATGTTGGCTGTCTCACAAACAAGCAGCCTGCTGCGTCTCTTCGCTGCCTCGCCAACTAGCAAAGTGCTGCCTCGCTTTGCCTCCACGCCAAAAAGCCATCCGCGATGCCACTGCGCCACCTGCTGCACAAGCAAAGTGCTGCATCTCTTCGCTGCCTCGCACAATGAGCAAGCACTGTGCATGGTCGCTGTGTCACAAACAAGGAGACTGCTGAATCTCTTCGCTGCCTCACCAACAAGCAGACCGCTGCGTGTATTCGCTGAGTGGCAGAAAGCAAAGCACGGCGCCTGTTCGCTGCCTGGCCAACAAGCAAAGCGCTCCATCTCTTCGCTGCCTCGCAAACGAAGGAAGCGCTGCGTGCCTTCGGCGCCGAGCAAAGCAGCGCGTGCCTTCGCCGCCTCGCCGCCTAAGAAAGCGCTGCGTGCCTTCTCGCCCTCGCCGCCTAGCAAAGCGCCGTGTGCCTTCGCCGCCTCCCCAATCGCTTCGTGCCTTCGCCGCCTAGCAAAGCGCCTAGCAAAGCGTCCTCAGCCTTCGCTGCCTAGCAAAGCTCCACGTCCGCTCGCCGCCTAGCAAAGCACTGTGTGCCCTCGCCGCCTGCTAGAGCGCTGCGTGCCTTCGGCGCCTGGCAAAGCACTGCGTGCCCTAGCCGCCTCGCACACCGCTGCGTGCCTTCGGCGCCTGGCAAAGCGCTGCGTGCCTTCGGCGCCTGGCAAAGCACTGCGTGCCCTCGCCGCCTCGCACAGCGCTGCGTCCTTGGGCGCCTGGCAAAGCGCTGCGTGCCTTCGCCGCCTCGCCGCCTAGCAAGGCGCCCTAGCCCGTCCACCACGATCAGATCGCTGCGTGCCTTCGCTGCCTCGGTGCTTAGCAAAGCGCCACGTGCCTTCGGCGCCTACAAAAGCGCCGTGTGCCTTCGGCGCTACTACGGCGTTTGCTAAGCGGCGAGGCGGCGAAGGGACGCAGCGGTGTGTGAGGCGGCGAAGGCAAGCAGCGCTTTGCTGGGCGGCGAGGCGGCGAAGGGCCGAAGCGATTGGGGAGGCGGTGAAGGGACACGGCGCTTTGTTGGGCGGCGAGGGCGAAAGGCACGCAGCGCTTTCTTAGGCGGCGAGGCGGCGAAGGCACGCGCTGCTTTGCTAGGCGCCGAAGGAACACGGCGCTTTGCTAGGCGGCGACGGCACGCGGAGCTTTGCTAGGCGGCGAGGCGGCGAAGGGACACGGCGCTTCGCTAGGCGGCGAGGGCGAGAAGGCACGCAGCGCTTTCTCAGGCGGCCAGGCGGCGAAGGCACGCGCTGCTCTGCCAGCCGCCGAAGGCACGCAGCGCTTTGCTAGGCTGCGATGCGGCGAGGCTCCGAACGCAGGCACTTCTTTGCTAGGCGCCCAAGGAACACGGCGCTTTGCTTGACGGCGACGGCACGCGCAGCTTTGCTAGGCGCCCAAGGCAGACGACGCTTTGCTAGGCAGCGAGGCGGCGAACGCACAAAGCCATTTGCTCTGCGGTGATTCACTGCCTCGCACAATAGCTAACCACTGTGCATGTTGGCTGTCTCACAAACAAGCAGCCTGCTGCGTCTCTTCGCTGCCTCGCCAACTAGCAAAGTGCTGCCTCGCTTCGCCTCCACGCCAAAAAGCCATCCGCGATGCCACTGCGCCACCTGCTGCACAAGCAAAGTGCTGCATCTCTTCGCTGCCTCGCACAATGAGCAAGCACTGTGCATGGTCGCTGTGTCACAAACAAGGAGACTGCTGAATCTCTTCGCTGCCTCGCCAACAAGCAAACCGCTGCATCTCTTCGCTGCCTCACCAACAAGCAAATCGCTGCATATCTTCGCTGCCTCGCCAACAAGCAGAGCGCTGCGTGTATTCGCTGAGTGGCAGAAAGCAAAGCACGGCGCCTGTTCGCTGCCTGGCCAACAAGCAAAGCGCTCCATCTCTTCGCTGCCTCGCAAACGAAGGAAGCGCTGCGTGCCTTCGGCGCCGAGCAAAGCAGCGCGTGCCTTCGCCGCCTCGCCGCCTAAGAAAGCGCTGCGTGCCTTCTCGCCCTCGCCGCCTAGCAAAGCGCCGTGTGCCTTCGCCGCCTCCCCAATCGCTTCGTGCCTTCGCCGCCTAGCAAAGCGTCCTCAGCCTTCGCTGCCTAGCAAAGCTCCACGTCCGCTCGCCGCCTAGCAAAGCACTGTGTGCCCTCGCCGCCTCCTAGAGCGCTGCGTGCCTTCGGCGCCTGGCAAAGCACTGCGTGCCCTCGCCGCCTCGCACAGCGCTGCGTGCCTTCGGCGCCTGGCAAAGCGCTGAGTGCCTTCGGCGCCTGGCAAAGCACTGCGTGCCCTCGCCGCCTCGCACAGCGCTGCGTCCTTGGGCGCCTGGCAAAGAGCTGTGTGCCTTCGGCGCCTACAAAAGCGCCGTGTCCCTTCGGCGCTACTACGGCGTTTGCTAAGCGGCGAGGCGGCGAAGGGACGCAGCGCTGTGTGAGGCGGCGAAGGCAAGCAGCGCTTTGCTGGGCGGCGAGGCGGCGAAGGGCCGAAGCGATTGGGGAGGCGGTGAAGGGACACGGCGCTTTGTTGGGCGGCGAGGGCGAAAGGCACGCAGCGCTTTCTTAGGCGGCGAGGCGGCGAAGGCACGCGCTGCTTTGCTAGGCGCCGAAGGAACACGGCGCTTTGCTAGGCGGCGACGGCACGCGGAGCTTTGCTAGGCGGCGAGGCGGCGAAGGGACACGGCGCTTCGCTAGGCGGCGAGGGCGAGAAGGCACGCAGCGCTTTCTCAGGCGGCGAGGCGGCGAAGGCACGCGCTGCTCTGCCAGCCGCCGAAGGCACGCAGCGCTTTGCTAGGCTGCGATGCGGCGAGGCGCCGAACGCAGGCACTTCTTTGCTAGGCGCCCAAGGAACACGGCGCTTTGCTTGACGGCGACGGCACGCGCAGCTTTGCTAGGCGCCCAAGGCAGACGACGCTTTGCTAGGCAGCGAGGCGGCGAACGCACAAAGCCATTTGCTCTGCCCTCATTCGCTGCCTCGCACAATAGCTAACCACTGTGCATAATGGCTGTCTCACAAACAAGCAGACTGCTGCGTCTCTTCGCTGCCTCGCCAACTAGCAAAGTGCTGCCTTGCTTCGCCTCCACGCCAAAAAGCCATCCGCGATGCCACTGCGCCACCTGCTGCACAAGCAAAGTGCTGCATCTCTTCGCTGCCTCGCACAATGAGCAAGCACTGTGCATGGTCGCTGTGTCACAAACAAGGAGACTGCTGAATCTCTTCGCTGCCTCACCAACAAGCAAATCGCTGCATATCTTCGCTGCCTCGCCAACAAGCAGACCGCTGCGTGTATTCGCTGAGTGGCAGAAAGCAAAGCACGGCGCCTGTTCGCTGCCTGGCCAACAAGCAAAGCGCTCCATCTCTTCGCTGCCTCGCAAACGAAGGAAGCGCTGCGTGCCTTCGGCGCCGAGCAAAGCAGCGCGTGCCTTCGCCGCCTCGCCGCCTAAGAAAGCGCTGCGTGCCTTCTCGCCCTCGCCGCCTAGCAAAGCGCCGTGTGCCTTCGCCGCCTCCCCAATCGCTTCGTGCCTTCGCCGCCTAGCAAAGCGCCTAGCAAAGCGTCCTCAGCCTTCGCTGCCTAGCAAAGCTCCACGTCCGCTCGCCGCCTAGCAAAGCACTGTGTGCCCTCGCCGCCTGCTAGAGCGCTGCGTGCCTTCGGCGCCTGGCAAAGCACTGCGTGCCCTCGCCGCCTCGCACACCGCTGCGTGCCTTCGGCGCCTGGCAAAGCGCTGCGTGCCTTCGGCGCCTGGCAAAGCACTGCGTGCCCTCGCCGCCTCGCCGCCTAGCAAGGCGCCCTAGCCCGTCCACCACCATCAGATCGCTGCGTGCCTTCGCTGCCTCGGTGCTTAGCAAAGCACCACGTGCCTTCGGCGCCTACAAAAGCGCCGTGTGCCTTCGGCGCTACTACGGCGTTTGCTAAGCGGCGAGGCGGCGAAGGGACGCAGCGGTGTGTGAGGCGGCGAAGGCAAGCAGCGCTTTGCTGGGCGGCGAGGTGGCGAAGGGCCGAAGCGATTGGGGAGGCGGTGAAGGGACACGGCGCTTTGTTGGGCGCCGAGGGCGAAAGGCACGCAGCGCTTTCTTAGGCGGCGAGGCGGCGAAGGCACGCGCTGCTTTGCTAGGCGCCGAAGGAACACGGCGCTTTGCTAGGCGGCGACGGCACGCGGAGCTTTGCTAGGCGGCGAGGCGGCGAAGGGACACGGCGCTTCGCTAGGCGGCGAGGGCGAGAAGGCACGCAGCGCTTTCTCAGGCGGCCAGGCGGCGAAGGCACGCGCTGCTCTGCCAGCCGCCGAAGGCACGCAGCGCTTTGCTAGGCTGCAATGCGGCGAGGCGCCGAACGCAGGCACTTCTTTGCTAGGCGCCCAAGGAACACGGCGCTTTGCTTGACGGCGACGGCACGCGCAGCTTTGCTAGGCGCCCAAGGCAGACGACGCTTTGCTAGGCAGCGAGGCGGCGAACGCACAAAGCCATTTGCTCTGCCCTCATTCGCTGCCTCGCACAATAGCTAACCACTGTGCATGTTGGCTGTCTCACAAACAAGCAGCCTGCTGCGTCTCTTCGCTGCCTCGCCAACTAGCAAAGTGCTGCCTCGCTTCGCCTCCACGCCAAAAAGCCATCCGCGATGCCACTGCGCCACCTGCTGCACAAGCAAAGTGCTGCATCTCTTCGCTGCCTCGCACAATGAGCAAGCACTGTGCATGTTGGCTGTCTCACAAACAAGGAGACTGCTGAATCTCTTCGCTGCCTCGCCAACAAGCAGACCGCTGCGTGTATTCGCTGAGTGGCAGAAAGCAAAGCACGGCGCCTGTTCGCTGCCTGGCCAACAAGCAAAGCGCTCCATCTCTTCGCTGCCTCGCAAACGAAGGAAGCGCTGCGTGCCTTCGGCGCCGAGCAAAGCAGCGCGTGCCTTCGCCGCCTCGCCGCCTAAGAAAGCGCTGCGTGCCTTCTCGCCCTCGCCGCCTAGCAAAGCGCCGTGTGCCTTCGCCGCCTCCCCAATCGCTTCGTGCCTTCGCCGCCTAGCAAAGCGCCTAGCAAAGCGTCCTCAGCCTTCGCTGCCTAGCAAAGCTCCACGTCCGCTCGCCGCCTAGCAAAGCACTGCGTGCCCTCGCCGCCTCGCACACCGCTGCGTGCCTTCGGCGCCTGGCAAAGCACTGCGTGCCCTCGCCGCCTCGCACAGCGCTGCGTCCTTGGGCGCCTGGCAAAGCGCTGAGTGCCTTCGGCGCCTGGCAAAGCACTGCGTGCCCTCGCCGCCTCGCACAGCGCTGCGTCCTTGGGCGCCTGGCAAAGCGCCGCGTGCCTTCGGCGCCTGGCAAAGCACTGCGTGCCCTCGCCGCCTCGCACACCGCTGCGTGCCTTCGGCGCCTGGCAAAGCGCTGCGTGCCTTCGGCGCCTGGCAAGGCACTGCGTGCCCTCGCCGCCTCGCACAGCGCTGCGTCCTTGGGCGCCTGGCAAAGCGCCGCGTGCCTTCGGCGCCTGGCAAAGCACTGCGTGCCCTCGCCGCCTCGCACAGCGCTGCGTCCTTGGGCGCCTGGCAAAGCGCCGCGTGCCTTCGGCGCCTGGCAAAGCACTGCGTGCCCTCGCCGCCTCGCACAGCGCTGCGTCCTTGGGCGCCTGGCAAAGCGCTGCGTGCCTTCGCCGCCTCGCCGCCTAGCAAGGCGCCCTAGCCCGTCCACCACGATCAGATCGCTGCGTGCCTTCGCTGCCTCGGTGCTTAGCAAAGCGCCACGTGCCTTCGGCGCCTACAAAAGCGCCGTGTGCCTTCGGCGCTACTACGGCGTTTGCTAAGCGGCGAGGCGGCGAAGGGACGCAGCGGTGTGTGAGGCGGCGAAGGCAAGCAGCGCTTTGCTGGGCGGCGAGGCGGCGAAGGGCCGAAGCGATTGGGGAGGCGGTGAAGGGACACGGCGCTTTGTTGGGCGGCGAGGGCGAAAGGCACGCAGCGCTTTCTTAGGCGGCGAGGCGGCGAAGGCACGCGCTGCTTTGCTAGGCGCCGAAGGAACACGGCGCTTTGCTAGGCGGCGACGGCACGCGCAGCTTTGCTAGGCGGCGAGGCGGCGAAGGGACACGGCGCTTCGCTAGGCGGCGAGGGCGAGAAGGCACGCAGCGCTTTCTCAGGCGGCCAGGCGGCGAAGGCACGCGCTGCTCTGCCAGCCGCCGAAGGCACGCAGCGCTTTGCTAGGCTGCGATGCGGCGAGGCGCCGAACGCAGGCACTTCTTTGCTAGGCGCCCAAGGAACACGGCGCTTTGCTTGACGGCGACGGCACGCGCAGCTTTGCTAGGCGCCCAAGGCAGACGACGCTTTGCTAGGCAGCGAGGCGGCGAACGCACAAAGCCATTTGCTCTGCGGTGATTCGCTGCCTCGCACAATAGCTAACCACTGTGCATGTTGGCTGTCTCACAAACAAGCAGCCTGCTGCGCCTCTTCGCTGCCTCGCCAACTAGCAAAGTGCTGCCTCGCTTCGCCTCCACGCCAAAAAGCCATCCGCGATGCCACTGCGCCACCTGCTGCACAAGCAAAGTGCTGCATCTCTTCGCTGCCTCGCACAATGAGCAAGCACTGTGCATGTTGGCTGTCTCACAAACAAGGAGACTGCTGAATCTCTTCGCTGCCTCGCCAACAAGCAGACCGCTGCGTGTATTCGCTGAGTGGCAGAAAGCAAAGCACGGCGCCTGTTCGCTGCCTGGCCAACAAGCAAAGCGCTCCATCTCTTCGCTGCCTCGCAAACGAAGGAAGCGCTGCGTGCCTTCGGCGCCGAGCAAAGCAGCGCGTGCCTTCGCCGCCTCGCCGCCTAAGAAAGCGCTGCGTGCCTTCTCGCCCTCGCCGCCTAGCAAAGCGCCGTGTGCCTTCGCCGCCTCCCCAATCGCTTCGTGCCTTCGCCGCCTAGCAAAGCGCCTAGCAAAGCGTCCTCAGCCTTCGCTGCCTAGCAAAGCTCCACGTCCGCTCGCCGCCTAGCAAAGCACTGTGTGCCCTCGCCGCCTGCTAGAGCACTGCGTGCCTTCGGCGCCTGGCAAAGCGCTGCGTGCCCTCGCCGCCTCGCACAGCGCTGCGTGCCTTCGGCGCCTGGCAAAGCGCTGCGTGCCTTCGGCGCCTGGCAAAGCACTGCGTGCCCTCGCCGCCTCGCACACCGCTGCGTGCCTTCGGCGCCTGGCAAAGCGCTGAGTGCCTTCAGCGCCTGGCAAAGCACTGCGTGCCCTCGCCGCCTCGCACAGCGCTGCGTCCTTGGGCGCCTGGCAAAGCGCTGCGTGCCTTCGCCGCCTCGCCGCCTAGCAAGGCGCCCTAGCCCGTCCACCACGATCAGATCGCTGCGTGCCTTCGCTGCCTCGGTGCTTAGCAAAGCGCCACGTGCCTTCGGCGCCTACAAAAGCGCCGTGTGCCTTCGGCGCTACTACGGCGTTTGCTAAGCGGCGAGGCGGCGAAGGGACGCAGCGGTGTGTGAGGCGGCGAAGGCAAGCAGCGCTTTGCTGGGCGGCGAGGCGGCGAAGGGCCGAAGCGATTGGGGAGGCGGTGAAGGGACACGGCGCTTTGTTGGGCGCCGAGGGCGAAAGGCACGCAGCGCTTTCTTAGGCGGCGAGGCGGCGAAGGCACGCGCTGCTTTGCTAGGCGCCGAAGGAACACGGCGCTTTGCTAGGCGGCGACGGCACGCGCAGCTTTGCTAGGCGGCGAAGGGACACGGCGCTTCGCTGGGCGGCGAGGGCGAGAAGGCACGCAGCGCTTTCTCAGGCGGCGAGGCGGCGAAGGCACGCGCTGCTCTGCCAGCCGCCGAAGGCACGCAGCGCTTTGCTAGGCTGCGATGCGGCGAGGCGCCGAACGCAGGCACTTCTTTGCTAGGCGCCCAAGGAACACGGCGCTTTGCTTGACGGCGACGGCACGCGCAGCTTTGCTAGGCGCCCAAGGCAGACGACGCTTTGCTAGGCAGCGAGGCGGCGAACGCACAAAGCCATTTGCTCGGCGGTGATTCGCTGCCTCGCACAATAGCTAACCACTGTGCATGTTGGCTGTCTCACAAACAAGCAGCCTGCTGCGCCTCTTCGCTGCCTCGCCAACTAGCAAAGTGCTGCCTCGCTTCGCCTCCACGCCAAAAAGCCATCCGCGATGCCACTGCGCCACCTGCTGCACAAGCAAAGTGCTGCATCTCTTCGCTGCCTCGCACAAGGAGCAAGCACTGTGCATGTTGGCTGTCTCACAAACAAGGAGACTGCTGAATCTCTTCGCTGCCTCGCCAACAAGCAGACCGCTGCGTGTATTCGCTGAGTGGCAGAAAGCAAAGCACGGCGCCTGTTCGCTGCCTGGCCAACAAGCAAAGCGCTCCATCTCTTCGCTGCCTCGCAAACGAAGGAAGCGCTGCGTGCCTTCGGCGCCGAGCAAAGCAGCGCGTGCCTTCGCCGCCTCGCCGCCTAAGAAAGCGCTGCGTGCCTTCTCGCCCTCGCCGCCTAGCAAAGCGCCGTGTGCCTTCGCCGCCTCCCCAATCGCTTCGTGCCTTCGCCGCCTAGCAAAGCGCCTAGCAAAGCGTCCTCAGCCTTCGCTGCCTAGCAAAGCTCCACGTCCGCTCGCCGCCTAGCAAAGCACTGTGTGCCCTCGCCGCCTCCTAGAGCGCTGCGTGCCTTCGGCGCCTGGCAAAGCGCTGCGTGCCCTCGCCGCCTCGCACAGCGCTGCGTGCCTTCGGCGCCTGGCAAAGCGCTGCGTGCCTTCGGCGCCTGGCAAAGCACTGCGTGCCCTCGCCGCCTCGCACAGCGCTGCGTGCCTTCGGCGCCTGGCAAAGCGCTGAGTGCCTTCGGCGCCTGGCAAAGCACTGCGTGCCCTCGCCGCCTCGCACAGCGCTGCGTCCTTGGGCGCCTGGCAAAGCGCTGCGTGCCTTCGGCGCCTGGCAAAGCACTGCGTGCCCTCGCCGCCTCGCACAGCGCTGCGTCCTTGGGCGCCTGGCAAAGCGCTGCGTGCCTTCGCCGCCTCGCCGCCTAGCAAGGCGCCCTAACCCGTCCACCACCATCAGATCGCTGCGTGCCTTCGCTGCCTCGGTGCTTAGCAAAGCGCCACGTGCCTTCGGCGCCTACAAAAGCGCCGTGTGCCTTCGGCGCTACTACGGCGTTTGCTAAGCGGCGAGGCGGCGAAGGGACGCAGCGGTGTGTGAGGCGGCGAAGGCAAGCAGCGCTTTGCTGGGCGGCGAGGCGGCGAAGGGCCGAAGCGATTGGGGAGGCGGTGAAGGGACACGGCGCTTTGTTGGGCGGCGAGGGCGAAAGGCACGCAGCGCTTTCTTAGGCGGCGAGGCGGCGAAGGCACGCGCTGCTTTGCTAGGCGCCGAAGGAACACGGCGCTTTGCTAGGCGGCGACGGCACGCGCAGCTTTGCTAGGCGGCGAGGCGGCGAAGGGACACGGCGCTTCGCTAGGCGGCGAGGGCGAGAAGGCACGCAGCGCTTTCTCAGGCGGCGAGGCGGCGAAGGCACGCGCTGCTCTGCCAGCCGCCGAAGGCACGCAGCGCTTTGCTAGGCTGCGATGCGGCGAGGCGCCGAACGCAGGCACTTCTTTGCTAGGCGCCCAAGGAACACGGCGCTTTGCTTGACGGCGACGGCACGCGCAGCTTTGCTAGGCGCCCAAGGCAGACGACGCTTTGCTAGGCAGCGAGGCGGCGAACGCACAAAGCCATTTGCTCTGCGGTGATTCGCTGCCTCGCACAATAGCTAACCACTGTGCATGTTGGCTGTCTCACAAACAAGCAGCCTGCTGCGTCTCTTCGCTGCCTCGCCAACTAGCAAAGTGCTGCCTCGCTTCGCCTCCACGCCAAAAAGCCATCCGCGATGCCACTGCGCCACCTGCTGCACAAGCAAAGTGCTGCATCTCTTCGCTGCCTCGCACAATGAGCAAGCACTGTGCATGGTCGCTGTGTCACAAACAAGGAGACTGCTGAATCTCTTCGCTGCCTCGCCAACAAGCAAACCGCTGCATCTCTTCGCTGCCTCACCAACAAGCAAATCGCTGCATATCTTCGCTGCCTCGCCAACAAGCAGACCGCTGCGTGTATTCGCTGAGTGGCAGAAAGCAAAGCACGGCGCCTGTTCGCTGCCTGGCCAACAAGCAAAGCGCTCCATCTCTTCGCTGCCTCGCAAACGAAGGAAGCGCTGCGTGCCTTCGGCGCCGAGCAAAGCAGCGCGTGCCTTCGCCGCCTCGCCGCCTAAGAAAGCGCTGCGTGCCTTCTCGCCCTCGCCGCCTAGCAAAGCGCCGTGTGCCTTCGCCGCCTCCCCAATCGCTTCGTGCCTTCGCCGCCTAGCAAAGCGCCTAGCAAAGCGTCCTCAGCCTTCGCTGCCTAGCAAAGCTCCACGTCCGCTCGCCGCCTAGCAAAGCACTGTGTGCCCTCGCCGCCTGCTAGAGCGCTGCGTGCCTTCGGCGCCTGGCAAAGCACTGCGTGCCCTAGCCGCCTCGCACACCGCTGCGTGCCTTCGGCGCCTGGCAAAGCGCTGCGTGCCTTCGGCGCCTGGCAAAGCACTGCGTGCCCTCGCCGCCTCGCACAGCGCTGCGTCCTTGGGCGCCTGGCAAAGCGCTGCGTGCCTTCGCCGCCTCGCCGCCTAGCAAGGCGCCCTAGCCCGTCCACCACCATCAGATCGCTGCGTGCCTTCGCTGCCTCGGTGCTTAGCAAAGCGCCACGTGCCTTCGGCGCCTACAAAAGCGCCGTGTGCCTTCGGCGCTACTACGGCGTTTGCTAAGCGGCGAGGCGGCGAAGGGACGCAGCGGTGTGTGAGGCGGCGAAGGCAAGCAGCGCTTTGCTGGGCGGCGAGGCGGCGAAGGGCCGAAGCAATTGGGGAGGCGGTGAAGGGACAGGGCGCTTTGTTGGGCGGCGAGGGCGAAAGGCACGCAGCGCTTTCTTAGGCGGCGAGGCGGCGAAGGCACGCGCTGCTTTGCTAGGCGCCGAAGGAACACGGCGCTTTGCTAGGCGGCGACGGCACGCGGAGCTTTGCTAGGCGGCGAGGCGGCGAAGGGACACGGCGCTTCGCTAGGCGGCGAGGGCGAGAAGGCACGCAGCGCTTTCTCAGGCGGCGAGGCGGCGAAGGCACGCGCTGCTCTGCCAGCCGCCGAAGGCACGCAGCGCTTTGCTAGGCTGCGATGCGGCGAGGCGCCGAACGCAGGCACTTCTTTGCTAGGCGCCCAAGGAACACGGCGCTTTGCTTGACGGCGACGGCACGCGCAGCTTTGCTAGGCGCCCAAGGCAGACGACGCTTTGCTAGGCAGCGAGGCGGCGAACGCACAAAGCCATTTGCTCTGCGGTGATTCGCTGCCTCGCACAATAGCTAACCACTGTGCATGTTGGCTGTCTCACAAACAAGCAGCCTGCTGCGTCTCTTCGCTGCCTCGCCAACTAGCAAAGTGCTGCCTCGCTTCGCCTCCACGCCAAAAAGCCATCCGCGATGCCACTGCGCCACCTGCTGCACAAGCAAAGTGCTGCATCTCTTCGCTGCCTCGCACAATGAGCAAGCACTGTGCATGGTCGCTGTGTCACAAACAAGGAGACTGCTGAATCTCTTCGCTGCCTCACCAACAAGCAAATCGCTGCATATCTTCGCTGCCTCGCCAACAAGCAGACCGCTGCGTGTATTCGCTGAGTGGCAGAAAGCAAAGCACGGCGCCTGTTCGCTGCCTGGCCAACAAGCAAAGCGCTCCATCTCTTCGCTGCCTCGCAAACGAAGGAAGCGCTGCGTGCCTTCGGCGCCGAGCAAAGCAGCGCGTGCCTTCGCCGCCTCGCCGCCTAAGAAAGCGCTGCGTGCCTTCTCGCCCTCGCCGCCTAGCAAAGCGCCGTGTGCCTTCGCCGCCTCCCCAATCGCTTCGTGCCTTCGCCGCCTAGCAAAGCGCCTAGCAAAGCGTCCTCAGCCTTCGCTGCCTAGCAAAGCTCCACGTCCGCTCGCCGCCTAGCAAAGCACTGTGTGCCCTCGCCGCCTGCTAGAGCGCTGCGTGCCTTCGGCGCCTGGCAAAGCACTGCGTGCCCTAGCCGCCTCGCACAGCGCTGCGTGCCTTCGGCGCCTGGCAAAGCGCTGCGTGCCTTCGCCGCCTCGCCGCCTAGCAAGGCGCCCTAGCCCGTCCACCACCATCAGATCGCTGCGTGCCTTCGCTGCCTCGGTGCTTAGCAAAGCGCCACGTGCCTTCGGCGCCTACAAAAGCGCCGTGTGCCTTCGGCGCTACTGCGGTGTTTGCTAAGCGGCGAGGCGGCGAAGGGACGCAGCGGTGTGTGAGGCGGCGAAGGCAAGCAGCGCTTTGCTGGGCGGCGAGGCGGCGAAGGGCCGAAGCGATTGGGGAGGCGGTGAAGGGACACGGCGCTTTGTTGGGCGGCGAGGGCGAAAGGCACGCAGCGCTTTCTTAGGCGGCGAGGCGGCGAAGGCACGCGCTGCTTTGCTAGGCGCCGAAGGAACACGGCGCTTTGCTAGGCGGCGACGGCACGCGCAGCTTTGCTAGGCGGCGAAGGGACACGGCGCTTCGCTAGGCGGCGAGGGCGAGAAGGCACGCAGCGCTTTCTCAGGCGGCCAGGCGGCGAAGGCACGCGCTGCTCTGCCAGCCGCCGAAGGCACGCAGCGCTTTGCTAGGCTGCAATGCGGCGAGGCGCCGAACGCAGGCACTTCTTTGCTAGGCGCCCAAGGAACACGGCGCTTTGCTTGACGGCGACGGCACGCGCAGCTTTGCTAGGCGCCCAAGGCAGACGACGCTTTGCTAGGCAGCGAGGCGGCGAACGCACAAAGCCATTTGCTCTGCGGTGATTCGCTGCCTCGCACAATAGCTAACCACTGTGCATGTTGGCTGTCTCACAAACAAGCAGCCTGCTGCGTCTCTTCGCTGCCTCGCCAACTAGCAAAGTGCTGCCTCGCTTCGCCTCCACGCCAAAAAGCCATCCGCGATGCCACTGCGCCACCTGCTGCACAAGCAAAGTGCTGCATCTCTTCGCTGCCTCGCACAATGAGCAAGCACTGTGCATGTTGGCTGTCTCACAAACAAGGAGACTGCTGAATCTCTTCGCTGCCTCGCCAACAAGCAGACCGCTGCGTGTATTCGCTGAGTGGCAGAAAGCAAAGCACGGCGCCTGTTCGCTGCCTGGCCAACAAGCAAAGCGCTCCATCTCTTCGCTGCCTCGCAAACGAAGGAAGCGCTGCGTGCCTTCGGCGCCGAGCAAAGCAGCGCGTGCCTTCGCCGCCTCGCCGCCTAAGAAAGCGCTGCGTGCCTTCTCGCCCTCGCCGCCTAGCAAAGCGCCGTGTGCCTTCGCCGCCTCCCCAATCGCTTCGTGCCTTCGCCGCCTAGCAAAGCGCCTAGCAAAGCGTCCTCAGCCTTCGCTGCCTAGCAAAGCTCCACGTCCGCTCGCCGCCTAGCAAAGCACTGTGTGCCCTCGCCGCCTGCTAGAGCGCTGCGTGCCTTCGGCGCCTGGCAAAGCACTGCGTGCCCTAGCCGCCTCGCACAGCGCTGCGTGCCTTCGGCGCCTGGCAAAGCGCTGCGTGCCTTCGGCGCCTGGCAAAGCACTGCGTGCCCTCGCCGCCTCGCACAGCGCTGCGTCCTTGGGCGCCTGGCAAAGCGCCGCGTGCCTTCGGCGCCTGGCAAAGCACTGCGTGCCCTCGCCGCCTCGCACACCGCTGCGTGCCTTCGGCGCCTGGCAAAGCGCTGCGTGCCTTCGGCGCCTGGCAAGGCACTGCGTGCCCTCGCCGCCTCGCACAGCGCTGCGTCCTTGGGCGCCTGGCAAAGCGCCGCGTGCCTTCGGCGCCTGGCAAAGCACTGCGTGCCCTCGCCGCCTCGCACAGCGCTGCGTCCTTGGGCGCCTGGCAAAGCGCCGCGTGCCTTCGGCGCCTGGCAAAGCACTGCGTGCCCTCGCCGCCTCGCACAGCGCTGCGTCCTTGGGCGCCTGGCAAAGCGCTGCGTGCCTTCGCCGCCTCGCCGCCTAGCAAGGCGCCCTAGCCCGTCCACCACCATCAGATCGCTGCGTGCCTTCGCTGCCTCGGTGCTTAGCAAAGCGCCACGTGCCTTCGGCGCCTACAAAAGCGCCGTGTGCCTTCGGCGCTACTACGGCGTTTGCTAAGCGGCGAGGCGGCGAAGGGACGCAGCGGTGTGTGAGGCGGCGAAGGCAAGCAGCGCTTTGCTGGGCGGCGAGGCGGCGAAGGGCCGAAGCGATTGGGGAGGCGGTGAAGGGACACGGCGCTTTGTTGGGCGGCGAGGGCGAAAGGCACGCAGCGCTTTCTTAGGCGGCGAGGCGGCGAAGGCACGCGCTGCTTTGCTAGGCGCCGAAGGAACACGGCGCTTTGCTAGGCGGCGACGGCACGCGCAGCTTTGCTAGGCGGCGAGGCGGCGAAGGGACACGGCGCTTCGCTAGGCGGCGAGGGCGAGAAGGCACGCAGCGCTTTCTCAGGCGGCCAGGCGGCGAAGGCACGCGCTGCTCTGCCAGCCGCCGAAGGCACGCAGCGCTTTGCTAGGCTGCGATGCGGCGAGGCGCCGAACGCAGGCACTTCTTTGCTAGGCGCCCAAGGAACACGGCGCTTTGCTTGACGGCGACGGCACGCGCAGCTTTGCTAGGCGCCCAAGGCAGACGACGCTTTGCTAGGCAGCGAGGCGGCGAACGCACAAAGCCATTTGCTCTGCGGTGATTCGCTGCCTCGCACAATAGCTAACCACTGTGCATGTTGGCTGTCTCACAAACAAGCAGCCTGCTGCGTCTCTTCGCTGCCTCGCCAACTAGCAAAGTGCTGCCTCGCTTCGCCTCCACGCCAAAAAGCCATCCGCGATGCCACTGCGCCACCTGCTGCACAAGCAAAGTGCTGCATCTCTTCGCTGCCTCGCACAATGAGCAAGCACTGTGCATGTTGGCTGTCTCACAAACAAGGAGACTGCTGAATCTCTTCGCTGCCTCGCCAACAAGCAGACCGCTGCGTGTATTCGCTGAGTGGCAGAAAGCAAAGCACGGCGCCTGTTCGCTGCCTGGCCAACAAGCAAAGCGCTCCATCTCTTCGCTGCCTCGCAAACGAAGGAAGCGCTGCGTGCCTTCGGCGCCGAGCAAAGCAGCGCGTGCCTTCGCCGCCTCGCCGCCTAAGAAAGCGCTGCGTGCCTTCTCGCCCTCGCCGCCTAGCAAAGCGCCGTGTGCCTTCGCCGCCTCCCCAATCGCTTCGTGCCTTCGCCGCCTAGCAAAGCGCCTAGCAAAGCGTCCTCAGCCTTCGCTGCCTAGCAAAGCTCCACGTCCGCTCGCCGCCTAGCAAAGCACTGTGTGCCCTCGCCGCCTGCTAGAGCACTGCGTGCCTTCGGCGCCTGGCAAAGCGCTGCGTGCCCTCGCCGCCTCGCACAGCGCTGCGTGCCTTCGGCGCCTGGCAAAGCGCTGCGTGCCTTCGGCGCCTGGCAAAGCACTGCGTGCCCTCGCCGCCTCGCACACCGCTGCGTGCCTTCGGCGCCTGGCAAAGCGCTGAGTGCCTTCAGCGCCTGGCAAAGCACTGCGTGCCCTCGCCGCCTCGCACAGCGCTGCGTCCTTGGGCGCCTGGCAAAGCGCTGCGTGCCTTCGCCGCCTCGCCGCCTAGCAAGGCGCCCTAGCCCGTCCACCACCATCAGATCGCTGCGTGCCTTCGCTGCCTCGGTGCTTAGCAAAGCGCCACGTGCCTTCGGCGCCTACAAAAGCGCCGTGTGCCTTCGGCGCTACTGCGGTGTTTGCTAAGCGGCGAGGCGGCGAAGGGACGCAGCGGTGTGTGAGGCGGCGAAGGCAAGCAGCGCTTTGCTGGGCGGCGAGGCGGCGAAGGGCCGAAGCGATTGGGGAGGCGGTGAAGGGACACGGCGCTTTGTTGGGCGGCGAGGGCGAAAGGCACGCAGCGCTTTCTTAGGCGGCGAGGCGGCGAAGGCACGCGCTGCTTTGCTAGGCGCCGAAGGAACACGGCGCTTTGCTAGGCGGCGAAGGGACACGGCGCTTCGCTGGGCGGCGAGGGCGAGAAGGCACGCAGCGCTTTCTCAGGCGGCGAGGCGGTGAAGGCACGCGCTGCTCTGCCAGCCGCCGAAGGCACGCAGCGCTTTGCTAGGCTGCGATGCGGCGAGGCGCCGAACGCAGGCACTTCTTTGCTAGGCGCCCAAGGAACACGGCGCTTTGCTTGACGGCGACGGCACGCGCAGCTTTGCTAGGCGCCCAAGGCAGACGACGCTTTGCTAGGCAGCGAGGCGGCGAACGCACAAAGCCATTTGCTCGGCGGTGATTCGCTGCCTCGCACAATAGCTAACCACTGTGCATGTTGGCTGTCTCACAAACAAGCAGCCTGCTGCGCCTCTTCGCTGCCTCGCCAACTAGCAAAGTGCTGCCTCGCTTCGCCTCCACGCCAAAAAGCCATCCGCGATGCCACTGCGCCACCTGCTGCACAAGCAAAGTGCTGCATCTCTTCGCTGCCTCGCACAATGAGCAAGCACTGTGCATGTTGGCTGTCTCACAAACAAGGAGACTGCTGAATCTCTTCGCTGCCTCGCCAACAAGCAGACCGCTGCGTGTATTCGCTGAGTGGCAGAAAGCAAAGCACGGCGCCTGTTCGCTGCCTGGCCAACAAGCAAAGCGCTCCATCTCTTCGCTGCCTCGCAAACGAAGGAAGCGCTGCGTGCCTTCGGCGCCGAGCAAAGCAGCGCGTGCCTTCGCCGCCTCGCCGCCTAAGAAAGCGCTGCGTGCCTTCTCGCCCTCGCCGCCTAGCAAAGCGCCGTGTGCCTTCGCCGCCTCCCCAATCGCTTCGTGCCTTCGCCGCCTAGCAAAGCGCCTAGCAAAGCGTCCTCAGCCTTCGCTGCCTAGCAAAGCTCCACGTCCGCTCGCCGCCTAGCAAAGCACTGTGTGCCCTCGCCGCCTCCTAGAGCGCTGCGTGCCTTCGGCGCCTGGCAAAGCGCTGCGTGCCCTCGCCGCCTCGCACAGCGCTGCGTGCCTTCGGCGCCTGGCAAAGCGCTGCGTGCCTTCGGCGCCTGGCAAAGCACTGCGTGCCCTCGCCGCCTCGCACACCGCTGCGTGCCTTCGGCGCCTGGCAAAGCGCTGAGTGCCTTCGGCGCCTGGCAAAGCACTGCGTGCCCTCGCCGCCTCGCACAGCGCTGCGTCCTTGGGCGCCTGGCAAAGCGCTGCGTGCCTTCGGCGCCTGGCAAAGCACTGCGTGCCCTCGCCGCCTCGCACAGCGCTGCGTCCTTGGGCGCCTGGCAAAGCGCTGCGTGCCTTCGCCGCCTCGCCGCCTAGCAAGGCGCCCTAGCCCGTCCACCACCATCAGATCGCTGCGTGCCTTCGCTGCCTCGGTGCTTAGCAAAGCGCCACGTGCCTTCGGCGCCTACAAAAGCGCCGTGTGCCTTCGGCGCTACTACGGCGTTTGCTAAGCGGCGAGGCGGCGAAGGGACGCAGCGGTGTGTGAGGCGGCGAAGGCAAGCAGCGCTTTGCTGGGCGGCGAGGCGGCGAAGGGCCGAAGCGATTGGGGAGGCGGTGAAGGGACACGGCGCTTTGTTGGGCGGCGAGGGCGAAAGGCACGCAGCGCTTTCTTAGGCGGCGAGGCGGCGAAGGCACGCGCTGCTTTGCTAGGCGCCGAAGGAACACGGCGCTTTGCTAGGCGGCGACGGCACGCGCAGCTTTGCTAGGCGGCGAGGCGGCGAAGGGACACGGCGCTTCGCTAGGCGGCGAGGGCGAGAAGGCACGCAGCGCTTTCTCAGGCGGCGAGGCGGCGAAGGCACGCGCTGCTCTGCCAGCCGCCGAAGGCACGCAGCGCTTTGCTAGGCTGCGATGCGGCGAGGCGCCGAACGCAGGCACTTCTTTGCTAGGCGCCCAAGGAACACGGCGCTTTGCTTGACGGCGACGGCACGCGCAGCTTTGCTAGGCGCCCAAGGCAGACGACGCTTTGCTAGGCAGCGAGGCGGCGAACGCACAAAGCCATTTGCTCTGCGGTGATTCGCTGCCTCGCACAATAGCTAACCACTGTGCATGTTGGCTGTCTCACAAACAAGCAGCCTGCTGCGTCTCTTCGCTGCCTCGCCAACTAGCAAAGTGCTGCCTCGCTTCGCCTCCACGCCAAAAAGCCATCCGCGATGCCACTGCGCCACCTGCTGCACAAGCAAAGTGCTGCATCTCTTCGCTGCCTCGCACAATGAGCAAGCACTGTGCATGGTCGCTGTGTCACAAACAAGGAGACTGCTGAATCTCTTCGCTGCCTCGCCAACAAGCAAATCGCTGCATATCTTCGCTGCCTCGCCAACAAGCAGACCGCTGCGTGTATTCGCTGAGTGGCAGAAAGCAAAGCACGGCGCCTGTTCGCTGCCTGGCCAACAAGCAAAGCGCTCCATCTCTTCGCTGCCTCGCAAACGAAGGAAGCGCTGCGTGCCTTCGGCGCCGAGCAAAGCAGCGCGTGCCTTTGCCGCCTCGCCGCCTAAGAAAGCGCTGCGTGCCTTCTCGCCCTCGCCGCCTAGCAAAGCGCCGTGTGCCTTCGCCGCCTCCCCAATCGCTTCGTGCCTTCGCCGCCTAGCAAAGCGCCTAGCAAAGCGTCCTCAGCCTTCGCTGCCTAGCAAAGCTCCACGTCCGCTCGCCGCCTAGCAAAGCACTGTGTGCCCTCGCCGCCTGCTAGAGCGCTGCGTGCCTTCGGCGCCTGGCAAAGCACTGCGTGCCCTCGCCGCCTCGCACACCGCTGCGTGCCTTCGGCGCCTGGCAAAGCGCTGCGTGCCTTCGGCGCCTGGCAAAGCACTGCGTGCCCTCGCCACCTCGCACAGCGCTGCGTCCTTGGGCGCCTGGCAAAGCGCTGAGTGCCTTCAGCGCCTGGCAAAGCACTGCGTGCCCTCGCCGCCTCGCACAGCGCTGCGTCCTTGGGCGCCTGGCAAAGCGCTGCGTGCCTTCGCCGCCTCGCCGCCTAGCAAGGTGCCCTAGCCCGTCCACCACCATCAGATCGCTGCGTGCCTTCGCTGCCTCGGTGCTTAGCAAAGCGCCACGTGCCTTCGGCGCCTACAAAAGCGCCGTGTGCCTTCGGCGCTACTGCGGTGTTTGCTAAGCGGCGAGGCGGCGAAGGGACGCAGCGGTGTGTGAGGCGGCGAAGGCAAGCAGCGCTTTGCTGGGCGGCGAGGTGGCGAAGGGCCGAAGCGATTGGGGAGGCGGTGAAGGGACACGGCGCTTTGTTGGGCGGCGAGGGCGAAAGGCACGCAGCGCTTTCTTAGGCGGCGAGGCGGCGAAGGCACGCGCTGCTTTGCTAGGCGCCGAAGGAACACGGCGCTTTGCTAGGCGGCGACGGCACGCGCAGCTTTGCTAGGCGGCGAAGGGACACGGCGCTTCGCTAGGCGGCGAGGGCGAGAAGGCACGCAGCGCTTTCTCAGGCGGCGAGGCGGCGAAGGCACGCGCTGCTCTGCCAGCCGCCGAAGGCACGCAGCGCTTTGCTAGGCTGCGATGCGGCGAGGCGCCGAACGCAGGCACTTCTTTGCTAGGCGCCCAAGGAACACGGCGCTTTGCTTGACGGCGACGGCACGCGCAGCTTTGCTAGGCGCCCAAGGCAGACGACGCTTTGCTAGGCAGCGAGGCGGCGAACGCACAAAGCCATTTGCTCTGCCCTCATTCGCTGCCTCGCACAATAGCTAACCACTGTGCATGTTGGCTGTCTCACAAACAAGCAGCCTGCTGCGTCTCTTCGCTGCCTCGCCAACTAGCAAAGTGCTGCCTCGCTTCGCCTCCACGCCAAAAAGCCATCCGCGATGCCACTGCGCCACCTGCTGCACAAGCAAAGTGCTGCATCTCTTCGCTGCCTCGCACAATGAGCAAGCACTGTGCATGTTGGCTGTCTCACAAACAAGGAGACTGCTGAATCTCTTCGCTGCCTCGCCAACAAGCAGACCGCTGCGTGTATTCGCTGAGTGGCAGAAAGCAAAGCACGGCGCCTGTTCGCTGCCTGGCCAACAAGCAAAGCGCTCCATCTCTTCGCTGCCTCGCAAACGAAGGAAGCGCTGCGTGCCTTCGGCGCCGAGCAAAGCAGCGCGTGCCTTCGCCGCCTCGCCGCCTAAGAAAGCGCTGCGTGCCTTCTCGCCCTCGCCGCCTAGCAAAGCGCCGTGTGCCTTCGCCGCCTCCCCAATCGCTTCGTGCCTTCGCCGCCTAGCAAAGCGCCTAGCAAAGCGTCCTCAGCCTTCGCTGCCTAGCAAAGCTCCACGTCCGCTCGCCGCCTAGCAAAGCACTGTGTGCCCTCGCCGCCTGCTAGAGCACTGCGTGCCTTCGGCGCCTGGCAAAGCGCTGCGTGCCCTCGCCGCCTCGCACAGCGCTGCGTGCCTTCGGCGCCTGGCAAAGCGCTGCGTGCCTTCGGCGCCTGGCAAAGCACTGCGTGCCCTCGCCGCCTCGCACACCGCTGCGTGCCTTCGGCGCCTGGCAAAGCGCTGAGTGCCTTCAGCGCCTGGCAAAGCACTGCGTGCCCTCGCCGCCTCGCACAGCGCTGCGTCCTTGGGCGCCTGGCAAAGCGCTGCGTGCCTTCGCCGCCTCGCCGCCTAGCAAGGCGCCCTAGCCCGTCCACCACCATCAGATCGCTGCGTGCCTTCGCTGCCTCGGTGCTTAGCAAAGCGCCACGTGCCTTCGGCGCCTACAAAAGCGCCGTGTGCCTTCGGCGCTACTGCGGTGTTTGCTAAGCGGCGAGGCGGCGAAGGGACGCAGCGGTGTGTGAGGCGGCGAAGGCAAGCAGCGCTTTGCTGGGCGGCGAGGCGGCGAAGGGCCGAAGCGATTGGGGAGGCGGTGAAGGGACACGGCGCTTTGTTGGGCGCCGAGGGCGAAAGGCACGCAGCGCTTTCTTAGGCGGCGAGGCGGCGAAGGCACGCGCTGCTTTGCTAGGCGCCGAAGGAACACGGCGCTTTGCTAGGCGGCGACGGCACGCGCAGCTTTGCTAGGCGGCGAAGGGACACGGCGCTTCGCTAGGCGGCGAGGGCGAGAAGGCACGCAGCGCTTTCTCAGGCGGCGAGGCGGCGAAGGCACGCGCTGCTCTGCCAGCCGCCGAAGGCACGCAGCGCTTTGCTAGGCTGCGATGCGGCGAGGCGCCGAACGCAGGCACTTCTTTGCTAGGCGCCCAAGGAACACGGCGCTTTGCTTGACGGCGACGGCACGCGCAGCTTTGCTAGGCGCCCAAGGCAGACGACGCTTTGCTAGGCAGCGAGGCGGCGAACGCACAAAGCCATTTGCTCTGCGGTGATTCGCTGCCTCGCACAATAGCTAACCACTGTGCATGTTGGCTGTCTCACAAACAAGCAGCCTGCTGCGTCTCTTCGCTGCCTCGCCAACTAGCAAAGTGCTGCCTCGCTTCGCCTCCACGCCAAAAAGCCATCCGCGATGCCACTGCGCCACCTGCTGCACAAGCAAAGTGCTGCATCTCTTCGCTGCCTCGCACAATGAGCAAGCACTGTGCATGTTGGCTGTCTCACAAACAAGGAGACTGCTGAATCTCTTCGCTGCCTCGCCAACAAGCAAACCGCTGCATCTCTTCGCTGCCTCACCAACAAGCAAATCGCTGCATATCTTCACTGCCTCGCCAACAAGCAGACCGCTGCGTGTATTCGCTGAGTGGCAGAAAGCAAAGCACGGTGCCTGTTCGCTGCCTGACCAACAAGCAAAGCGCTCCATCTCTTCGCTGCCTCGCAAACGAAGGAAGCGCTGCGTGCCTTCGGCGCCGAGCAAAGCAGCGCGTGCCTTCGCCGCCTCGCCGCCTAAGAAAGCGCTGCGTGCCTTCTCGCCCTCGCCGCCTAGCAAAGCGCCGTGTGCCTTCGCCGCCTCCCCAATCGCTTCGTGCCTTGGCCGCCTAGCAAAGCGCCTAGCAAAGCGTCCTCAGCCTTCGCTGCCTAGCAAAGCTCCACGTCCGCTCGCCGCCTAGCAAAGCACTGTGTGCCCTCGCCGCCTGCTAGAGCGCTGCGTGCCTTCGGCGCCTGGCAAAGCACTGCGTGCCCTCGCCGCCTCGCACACCGCTGCGTGCCTTCGGCGCCTGGCAAAGCGCTGCGTGCCTTCGGCGCCTGGCAAAGCACTGCGTGCCCTCGCCGCCTCGCACACCGCTGCGTGCCTTCGGCGCCTGGCAAAGCGCTGAGTGCCTTCAGCGCCTGGCAAAGCACTGCGTGCCCTCGCCGCCTCGCACAGCGCTGCGTCCTTGGGCGCCTGGCAAAGCGCTGCGTGCCTTCGCCGCCTCGCCGCCTAGCAAGGCGCCCTAGCCCGTCCACCACCATCAGATCGCTGCGTGCCTTCGCTGCCTCGGTGCTTAG